>NC_048307.1:26428678-26444844 GCF_013100865.1 Trachemys scripta elegans | reverse complement strand
AGACAAGCCAAGAAGCGCCGAGTAGACACTGAATAGGACTAAACTATGTACATAATAGTTTTTTGCCTTTTGTTTCATAATAAATTTTATTTATATAACCCTTTTGCTGATTTTTAAAGTGTTACATAAACAGGACAGGTGAAATATTATCATGTAAAGCAACCATAAACACATGAAAAGACCTAGGTTTACAATTTATGATTAAAACTCTACTATCTACACAATATACATAGACATAAAATGTAAAAAACTTAAATATCTTAGAAACAGTAGCCAATCAGTTGTTTTAATTGTCATATTTGAATTCAGCACATCAAAATACATAATAAAATAGCACATTTTATCTCTGAAGCAGACGACTTCTCAAAAATTGTAGACCAGTGTTACCTTCAGATCAGCATCTGGACTTTTGGATGCTCACCTGAACCTAGACAAACTTACAGCCCTTTATAAGGTTTGTGAATTTATTCCAGTCATGCATTTGTCTTTAGTTAAGTCTGCAGTTGTTTCAGGTTGTGCCAAATAGTTGTGTTGTGATGGGCACAAATGAGTGCTCTGGATAAATCCAACAGGCCTGTTTTAAGATGTGAGCCAGCTCAGGACTCAAATTGAGATCTGCAAGGTTGGTTAGGGACATTTTTGACAAAAAATAATAATAATAATCAGAAAGTGAGGATTTGTCAAAACAGTTGTAGAAATGTTTCAAAATTATGCAAACAAACCAATGGTGATTTCTATTTTTATTTTTGGATTTTAAGTTTGCAAAACGTTTTTGATATTTCAACTTTTTGTCCCAATTTGATTTGGGAAAAATGTTTGAAATCTCAAAATTGTTCACAGGATCAGAAAAACATTTCCTGCCCAGTTTTACTGAGCACTATGACCCTAATCTATCAAAGTGTTTAAGCAAGCACTTAACTTTTAAACACGTCAGTAGTTCCATAGAAGCCAACAGGATTACTCATGTGCTTTAATTCTTTGCTAGGTCATGGCTAGAATGTTCTGCACCTTGAAGATTGAGCCCTGGGGGAGAAAGGGCACCCTAGTGCAATAACCCACTGTACAACCTGTTCTGCCCATAACCTTCTGTTTCATTATTCTTTTTTGTCTAACTCCTGTTGTTATTTCTACTCCATGAACACTTGCTTCATTAGGTTTTATTTGGTTTTAAACAAATAAGGATTTCATATGAATTTGCAAATACACTTCTACCCCGATATAACGCTGTCCTAGGGAGCCAAAAAATCTTACTGCATTATAGGTGAAACTGCGTTATATCGAACTTGCTTTGATCCGCTGGAGTGCACAGCCCTGCCCCCCCCTCCTCCGGAGCGCTGCTTTACCACGTATATCCGAATTCATGTTATATCGGGTCGCATTATATTGCGGTAGAGGTGTATATATGATTTCCCTTTAGACTTTTCTCAGCCTCTTGAGTGGCTTTAGTCAACTCATCATGAGTGAAATTCACAAGCCCTCCAGACCCCTTAAGGCAGGGGTCGGCAATGTTTGGCATGCGGCTCACCAGGGTAAGCACCCTAGCGGGCCAGGCCAGTTTATTTACCTGCTGACGCGGCAGGTTCAGCCGATCGCAGCCCCCACTCGCCGCAGTTCGCCGTCCCGGGCCAATGGGGGCGGTGGAAAGCCGTGGCCAGCACATCCCTCGGCCTGCGCCACTTCCCGCCGCCCCCATTGGCCTGGGACGGCGAACTGCGACAAGTGGGGGCCGCGATCAGCCGAACCTGCCGCGTCAGCAGGTAAATAAATTGGCCTGGCCCGCTAGGGTGCTTACCCTGGTGAGCTGCGTGCCAAACATTGCCGACCCCTGCCTTAAGCTATGCTCCATTTCGGGCTCAATCCTGCTCCCAGGGACAGAAGTTGGCAAAACAGCCAATTTAAGAGGCTTGGATTATTCAAACTGCAACAAACCTCCAAGTCACCACTAACATAAGGCAACCCATCTTAATGCAGTTGTATGTGACATCTGCACTCATCATCATTATATACTTTTAAGGACTAAAAGCCCATTCATGAGTCTCTCATCTCTTGCTGGAAAAGCTCGAAAACATACTCTGACACTTTACTCATCTGGGAAATGAATAAGGAAGTCTTTTCTTCTTGGATGACATCAGTCCTTAATTATGTGCACAGTATAGATTCCCTTATTCCAAGAGCCAGTTCAGAATAAAACACAATGGTGGATTAAATGAATACTTCCATTTTATGATCACATGTCACTCTGCCGTTATTAGAATTGTGTGTCAATATTTGCATACGATTGGCAGAGCCAGCAAAATTTCATGTTTTCACTGAATAAAAAACAAACAACAGTCTGGCAGTAATTACTGAGTGAGATTTTCCATTATTGCAGAAAATTTCTGTCTTCAAAAACAGCCCTTCCCATTTGTAGTGGGGCAGATAATCTCCACTCCACCAATCAAGCTAAGGATAAAGAACTTCTGTGGCAACTATCAGTCCCAACCTGTGTGAATTGTCAGGCATGGGCAGGCCCTTAAAAGGGAAGCACTCAAACTAGCAGAGCAGGGCACTAGGTTACCTGTTGAGGAACAGGTTGAGAGCACTGCCAACCCCAGCTCTCCGAGGAAAGAAGCTAAGTTTGTTTGTTGTTATTTGGAGCGGGGAGTGGGGTTGGTCGAAATCGCCAGGACTAGCTCTCTGCCATTAGCCATGCAGGATGGATGGAGACAAGTGCCCAAAAGACCATTTCCCCTCCTTTGTGTGAGGGAACAGGCCCAGCCCCTCACAGGCCAGGGAACGGTTTTATTACCTCCCTCCCCCTGAAGGGGGCAGATTTGCTAAGAGGTGCAGCTAGAGCTATACCCCATACCCCCAGGACTAGATCACAGGACTACTTTTGGCCAGAAACAATGTATGAGGTAAGTAAGGTGCCTGCCTTCACCCCAAGGGAGTGACCTCAAGACATAACCTTCAACACCCTCATTTGAGACACTATAAGAAACCTGGGATCGAAAGACTTAGAAGGGCTGAGCTAGGTTGGATGCATATTTCATATTGTGTGAAACCTACAATGAGATTGAGCCACAGTGCAATGCTTTTGAGAATCTTTCACTTGTTGGAATGCTTTGTTTGGACTTGTTTTTTTTTACAGTAGGGAAAAAACACTTACTCCCATTAGATTAGTGGCCTAAATGACAACTATCTGAGTTGAGTGCTTTGATAGGAAATCTTTCATCATGCCTTACTATACCACATATGGGATGTACATTGGAGAAAAATATACAATCAGCTTTGCATTGCGAAAGCTTCTAATCTAATTTGGTAAAGAATAGTTAGTGTTTACTAATAATATGGGGGAATTTAAAAGACTAGCATCCTCATTGCATTATTTAGAATGCTTTTGATGCACAGCAGTGGCTCAAATGTAATAAAAGATGAGCGTTGGTTTGTATACAGGCCTTGCAAAAAAAAGTATTGGAAACCCATCCATCCTTCATTTAGGAGGACAAAGTAGGTGTATTACATGAATGTATCAGAGTCCAACTATAAAGACAGTCAACTGAACTTGCAGCAAATTCTGGATCTGCTCCATCTCATGTCAACTTCAGTGGTGCAAATAACTCCCTGTTTTTTTATGCTGATAAGACTATTTCTCTATCCCCATAAATCATTGTTTTATGCTGATGACACCGTATTTCTCTATCACCATAAATCATCTGTAGCAGTTGAGAGAGTGTTAATGAATGATACAATATGTTAAACATCACTCAGTGGAAATGTGGGTTAGCTGGATATCCCAGGCCTTCTTGTAAGCATATTTAGTGGAAGTTGCTTTGCCTGTACATAGATATGAAGCTAGAGGCTAACAAGCTTTAAACAAAGCATTCCCTTTTTTGAAAGCATTAAACATCATTTTTGGTTAAACTTTCCAGACTTCCAGGGCTTGGCATGCAGTGCTTGCCTAATGAGTACTGCCATGGGCATATCTTTTTAATGACGTCACAATGTACACTGTAAGGCCTGGGCCCCTATTTTGCATTGTTCGGTGCCTCTGCTTGGTGCAGCAACAGTGAGTTGGCAAAGAAAGCCTAAGGGAAGTGGAACTGACCTTTTTTTCTTCTACTCCCTTACTCTTTGGAGGCACAGAATGCTGTGTGTATATTTCCACATACCCAATCAGCAGGATCAGAGAATACTCAGTTCTTAAAAAAGTCAAGAAAGCAGATCTCAGTTGGATGAAGGCAAAGAGTGACAAACAAATCCCTTGAGCCAGAGCTATTACTGAGATAGTATTTCAAATATTAATTCAGCCAAATCTTTCACTGGAGAGTGAGTCCATGCTATACACTTTAAAAGAGCATGTTCCTTACATGACATCTTCAGAGATGACTGTTTCCATCCCCTTGTCCACTTTAAACCCATGCCTTCCACAGAAGGCACAGATTTTTTTTTTTTTTTTTTTAAAACCACACTTCGATTCTGGTGATATTATATGGGGTCAGTGCTCAGTCAACTGTTAAATAAATTGCAAATTCTACAAAACACAGCCAGCAGAGTCATTACTAACTGTAACGCTACAACTTCAAGCAAAATTACATCTGGCTACGATGCTATTCAAATGCATCAATTCTACAGCCTCTGATTATCTTAAAGAAAATTCAGCCATTAAACTTATTTTATAGGCACAAAACAAGAGGAAGTGCCAAAAGGAATCTGTATCTCCTAAAAGTCACAAGAAGAAAAATAATTGGCAAACCTTTTCCGCCTGCAGTTTTATATAATGTTCTCTCTCCCTCCTGATGTTCAATCATCCACCACCACTGGGATATATAAAATCACAGAACAGCAGGCGGAGTGCAAGCTGTGGGGGTTTTGAGCAGCGGGTGGGCCAAACAGAGTTTGACTCTGAACCTGGACAACACATGTCCTTAGATGGGAGTCTAGCAGTGAGGATCCCTGGGGAAGAAAATTGTAATTTAGCAAAATATAAAGACACATCAGATGGGACTGTTCAGTTTGATTCAGTATTTATTCATCATGAAGCCTCTCCAAGTGCCAGCATCAACACATGGTGAGCTCAGCTGCAGTGAGCTCTTGTATGTAAGGAACAGGGCACTGGCACCCCTGCTTCATGGCTGCATTGACACTTGAGGAGGCAGAACAGTGTGACTGACTGATTATCTGACAGCTGCAAGGGCCCTTATACCGAAGGCCAATATGTCCTTTAGTTGTCTCACTACCCCCTGAAAGAAATTTAGTATGGCTAAAGTGGACTTTATTTTCTTTCCACTCAAGCCCAGTGCCCTTCTGCTATTCTCCATCACCACAGGTAACATCCATTACTTCATTACTGGAGGTGTAACACCTCGTGACCATCCACGGCACAGCTGGCAAGATCACCTTTCCCTTCCTTATCTGTAGTCTTGTCACCCTCCAATCCCATATGCATCTCCACACTTGGTTTCCCTCTTCTTAAATATTTAGTTCAAAACTGTGCATAGTTCCTCCCTTTCTTATGCCCCTTATAGACACTGAAAAAAAAGGACTTCTTCGCCAAGTATGCCACTTCCATGACCTTTCTCTAAGTTGGATTTTTGCTTCTAGCCCAGCCGGATGCTTCCCTTCCTCATAGATACATAGGGGAAAGGGAGAGAGTTGCCCACTGAGATGATTGTCTTTTCCCATGTCTTCCAGCATCAAGGGAAGAAGAAGCTGGATTCTCTTTCCTGGATTTGAGGAAGAGGGTGAGAAAAACCTATTACATCTCCCTAAGTTTTGAGTGATGTGAGCAAAAATTCCTGGCCAGCTCCCTTCTCTGGAGAGAAGAGAAGAAACTAGACAAAGGGAAGGAGGTCTCCATTCCCCACTCAGATAAAAGAATGGGAAGATTTATTGAGCCCACAGGGCACATGGTCTCTTTTCTGCAGAGAGAATGGCTCTCTTGCCTTTCAATATTCCCCCCAGCTGATCTCTTAAAGAGAGAAAATGGTGGGTGCAGGCAGCCAGACAACCCTAAGAGACGGCAGGGTAGCAGCTGGAGACCCCCTTAAGACTTCAGAGTGGAAGGTGACTGGCATGCCCTCAGAATATACCTATAGGTAAATGAATGTTATGAAGGATGTCTCCTAGTTGCTCTTAGTTGTGGTTCTGAATAAAATTCAAATATTTGAGTTCCAAATCTATCATCCCATTGTCCTACATCCCTATAATGTCCTTATGTTCAGGTACCTTTAAGAGATATTGGCAATATGTGCTTAACATGCTGAGATATTATGGTGATAGGGCATATAAGATGTTTCATGTTTCTTAATAAAAATCCTGTTACCCACCTTCTTGACCCCCAAACAAAGAAAGTGTAAGTATAGAATATGGTAATCTTCCAGAAGCTCATGGCCATATGGAAACTTCCAATCATCTTCCTCATTGTCAAAGTAACCTAAGGTATGGCAGGAAGATCACTCCTGATGTAATGGTATTGTTTTTTTCATTCCATGGTGTTTCATCCTCTGATTTTACCCAGGTAGTTCTCCTACTCTGATTGTAACGTAAATGATAACAGTGCAAACAAGAGGCAAAGAGAACTTCTATCGGAATTTGGATAGCAACATGTTACAACCCCTTAACTGGGGTTCTGGCTTCTCAATACACCCCTACCAGGGGTAAAAGTAACTTAACAGACTTACCAGTACACAGGGCGGCTGGGATCCAGAACGGGCAGGCCCTCGATGTGAAGGGGCAGGGCTGGGGCCAGATTCCCCCTGCCAGCCCTTCAGCAATGCCCAGCCTGTGCCACCTGGGGCTCTGGCAGCAATTTAAAGGGCCCGGGGCTCTGGCTACTGGTGCGGTAGTGGAGGCCGCAAGCCCCAGGCCCTTTAAATCACTGCTGGAGCCCCGGGGCTCCTGGCTGCTACTGCGACAGTGGCCAAAGCCCTGGGCCCTTTAAATTGTGGTCCAAGCCCCAGGGTAGCAGTGGCAGCGGCCGGGAGCCCCGGGGCTCTGGTGGCGATTTAAAGAGCCAGGGACTTGGGCTGCTGCCGGGAGCCCCGGGCCCTTTTAAATCGCCAGGCCAGGGGCAGCTTCCCCTTTTGCCCCTTCCCACCCCCATCAGCGGCCCTGCCGGTACGGTTGGCTGTGTACTGGCGGTCTTACCGGTACGTCACACTGGACCAGCTTACTTTCACCTCTGCCTGACCCCATGATTACTGCCTAACGGTTACTGCTTAGTATTTCACCTACCAGGAGAGGAATTCAGCATTGAATCATATAGGAGTCAAGATTAATGATATTTTAACCTTGCTGTTCTGCTTAATTCAACTGTGTGATAGGTTCTGACTTATCTTAGTCAGTGGCTATCAAAATCTTTATCCAAACCTGAACTATTCACAGAATAAGACACATTGGTGGTTATTATGTGTGAATTAAAATGTTAATGATACTTGACCATATCAATATCTTTGCCTGAATCGTTGGTGTCAGAAAAGGTAGAAATTCCTTCATTTTAGGTTTTTTTAATTCTATCTTTTCATTGAGAGAGAACAGCACTTTCCTTAATGTGAAGGTAATTAACTCGGTGAGATGAATCTCTATTAATGTTTGCACATGGCTTTGAAAACATAAAGCTCTTTGTAAAGTAATAATGCTATGTAAGCATTATTATTGTTTATTCTTATGACTATTTCACTAAGATGACCAATTCACTCAAGGGTGGCTCATTTATGTTGAACTGTCTATATTACAAGTAAACTTGTGTTAATTTTACATTTTTGTGACAATTCATTCACACAAGCAGTCTCATATAGTCTCGCTGACAAGATGTCATGATGGGTTGAGTTTACTGCAAGTGCGGTGACAGACATCTGGGGATTTTAGTTACACACAACGCAGTTGTTTCAGTCCAGAGCAACCCATGAAAATCTATCTTCCAGTGTTACTTTGCTCATGCCCTTTTGCTTGGCTTTGAGTTTGAATGAACCCAGAGTTGCAGAGTTAAGCCATGAAGTTTTACTTGGTTTCAGGTTGAAATATGAAAACCAGAATGTCACATAATTTGTGTGGGAAATGGTAAATTTTTCCAATTTATCTCACAACTCATCCCAGGTTAGGTTTTGAACCTGGCCCAAATTTTGGGATTGTACTGAAATCTGAAGCTATATAACAAAATTTATACTCTGGTTGTGAGTTCCTAGAAATGTTCTAAATTCTTTGACCAAACCCACTTATTATCAGTCCTAAGAACTTGCAATGAGATGCATTAGTGCTGGTGAATTATCTCTGATAGTGCCATTACTGGGTGTGACAACTTTAACCCCAAATACTGTGAGCTCCTTTCACTTCTGTGCTTAAAGAGGGAGGCATTTAAGGGTCTGCTGCAACTGGATGAAACTGCTTCTTAGTAGTTTTTTTTTTTTCTTTTTTTCAGAGCTGCTGTTCTGTTCTAATTCTGCTGCAACTATCTGTTATATAATATAGTGGTTATTAATTTAGAATGTCTAGTAAAGTATAATATTGTCATTGCTAATTATATTAATTGTTTCAATTCCTAATTCCCCTGAGGGGTGAGGGGTTTTTTTTTTTATGATTTCAGTCCTATCAGTGCAAATATAAAGGAAGAGGGAAGGTGGGGGAATAGAGGAGGAAGAAGAGTGAGAGATTCAGATGCTTTCCTCTTATATAATCAGCCTTTCCTTTCCTAAGAATAACACTAAATTTAGAGAAACTATTCAAACTTGTTACCTATTAGATCTTTACAGCCTACATTTGGTAAAATGGTTTATTCAAGAATGAATAATACTCTAAAAGATAATAAATTTCAAACTGAAAATAACATCCATTACATTACCATTATAAAAGCACTTTTATAATTGAACTCTTTAAATATGTACAGAGAAAATAAAGAGCAGTAAATGCAGGAGCTATTTTTATGCACTACAGAGAGGAGGATTGGGGGGTGGTTAAAGCACAGAACTGGGACTGGGTAGATGTTAATTCAGTTTTTGCCTCTGCCATAGACTTCCTGTGTGACTCTGTCCAAATAATAATCTGTGCTTCAGTCCCCCATCTTTAAAATAAAGATGGTACTTCCTGCCTTGCACTTCTTGTTTTTTTTGTGGGTAAGGACTGTGTCTCACTATGTTTGTATAACTCTGTCCTCAGGATGTGTTATGAGTAAGGCTACGTTGTAGTCACGGGTATTTTTAGTAAAAGAAAAAAAAAGTAATGGATAGGTCACAGGCAGTAAACAAAAATTCACAGCCTGTGACCTGTCCATGACTTGTACTATACACCCCTGATTAAATCGGGGGGGGGGGGCAGCCTGGAGGTGCCACAGGTGCTTGAGGGGTGGCATGGGGGGGATTGGCTGTCTGGGGGCACCATGGGGGCTGGGGGGGGGGGGTTGGCAGGCTCTCTACCTGGCTCTGTGCCTCCCCGGAAGTGGCGACATTCCCCTTCCCTCAACTCCTAGACGGAGGCGCAGCCAGTCAGCTCTGTGCGCTGCCTCTGCCTCAAGTGCCAAATCCACAGCTCCCATTGGCCAGGAACCATGGCCAAATCGGAACTGTGGGGGCGGTGCCTGCAGGCAGATGCAGCACGCAGAGCCCCCTGGCCATGCCTCTGCCTAGGAGCCAAGAGATGTCGCCACTTCCAGGGAGCCCCCCCAAGGTAAGTGCTGCCCAGAGCCCTCACCTTTTCCCGTGCCCCAACTCCCACCCGAGCCCCCTCCCACAGCCAAACTTGTGCTGCTGCTGCTGAGGGAGAGGGGTGCAGTGGCCTGAGACTGCATCGGCCACTGCAGAACTCAGAGGTCCTGGAAAGTCACAGAATCTGTGACTTCTGTGATCTCCATGACAAACTCACAGCCTTAATTATAACTCACCTTCTGTGTCCCATCCACACACAATATGAATCTGCCACATGTCTCAGCCAGAGAACAGAATCCTTTCTCCCTTGTGGGCATGTGGTGGTCTGATTCACTACAACTGAGTTATCCAATCTATATGCCGTAGATTGGGGAGGTGATGTGCTAGTCTGCATCTGAGCTGTGAGCAGGAGGCCCTTTGATCTTAGTAGAGATTGTTGGGGGGAAAAATTGTCCACAGAAATTTGACAAAAACAGACACCCCTCCCCCATCATTTCCATCTAAATTTACTCTGGAAAATTTTGATTTTTGGCAGAAGTTCAGATATCAAAATATTTCAATTTGGAAATGCTGCTTCAGTTCCTCATGGGAGTTGTTGTTTTGAAGCCTCATTATAGCCTGTGCTCCCTGTTCAGACTGTGTCTCCCATCATGCACCACAGTCCCCCTCTGCGAGAGTGGAAGGAGTGCACATGGGAGTAGTACTCCATCTGCCTGGCCCATAGAGGACAATGGGGACATGAGGCAAATGAACTATATTTCCCATGGGGCACCATGGCAGCATTTCCAAATTGAAAAAAACAGACTTCTGAAAACCAAACAATGAAAAAGAAAAAGGGGAAAAAAATTCATAGAAAGCAGACCCTTTTTGATTTTATTTATTTATTTATTGAAAATTCTATTTTTCTGTCAAAAACAGTTTGGATGTAACACTTTTGACCTGCACTAAATCTTGGCTGGGTCTGCTGTACTGCAATTTTTTCTCCTCAGACACTAATTAACTGCAGACTCCTGTTCTCACAATCATCTCCCTACCAGTGGGTCACCAAGGCATGGAAGGTAGAAAAACATCCTGCTGGGAGACAGAGAGGAGAATGCTAGAGGAATTTCCTGCTTCTTGGAGCAGAGGTGTGACTCTGGAGAGTTAGAGAGGCAATCTGCTCTTTAAGCAGATCCCCCTGTCAGCCCTAAACTGAGAAGCTAGAGAGAGATTAAAAGGGGGAAGCACCATACTTGCAAGATGAGGAGGGATAATCCAGTTGTAATGGATTACAGAGCACTAGGTACCCATTTCACAGAAGGAATTCTGTAATTTTTTATCTTTGCTCAAACTTCAGAGGTTCATGCTTTTGCTCTGGATTTCCCCAGTTCAATCCCCAGTCATGTCCAAAATGGCAGTAATCCTATCTGTGTGGTCCCTACTACAGTGGGGTTCCAGTTGTGATAGTGACCTAGAGGCCCAAAATATGGTAAACAAGAACAACCTCACGAATCCAAGGATATAAGGCAATTTATGGTCACTGGGTCATCTGGATATTGGTCTTTCAGAAACATCCTCATCCTCCGTTGAAATGGATCCCTTCACTCCCCACACTTATTTTCAGAAGTATCTACAGACAGTCCTAAGTATCCAAAAGCTAAAGTGATCCCTCCCAGATATGACTGCTACTGTATAGGTTTTATACTGCTGTACCTGACCGTTCATCTTTCTCCCTCAAGGATGTTAAAGGTGATAAATCTGTGCTGAAAGCATGCATTTGTTTGTGTGGCTCTAGAGTGTATCCTTTTAGCAAAGGAGGAACATGATAATTTACAAGTAGAGAAGCTATTCAGGGGTATAGAAGAATATTTAACCTTCTCTGCATTTACTGTAGCAACTTATCCTCACACCTCTGACATCTATTTGGTAGCTTAGTAGGAAATGAGGGGGTGGGATTCTCTCCAGTGAGTGATTACCAAAAAAAAAAAAAAAAAAAAAAAAAAAAAAACATACACACAACCAACACAAATTCTGTAAGCAATGGATTATAGTAAATCAAATTTTGTAGTCTCTCTCTCTGGTTCTGCTTATAAGGAATGTGTAAGTTTGGGGTAGGGGTAAGATTGTCAATTTGTTAGTTGAAAACAGTTTTTAAATCTATTTCTAACTGTGAAATGTGGCAGCCATGGAGCATATAATTTCTTCTTTTAAGATGCTGTGTGTATATCATTTAAAATAACAATGAAAGCAGACATGTCAGGATTGTGGTGTTTTCCATTTCAAACAGCTTATGAAAAGGAGAAAAATATCTGCTTTCTTATGGCCAGAATCTGATAATCTTGCTTGCACTAAGCATTTTATTGCTCAGTGGGACTTTACTGAGATCAATGGGACTATCAGAGGGATAAGGTTCTATTCAATCTGAGTAAAGGCAACAGAATCTGGCCCTTAGACAGGCATTTGCAACAGAAAGTTTGCTGTAACGAATAGTTGAAAATGAAGGTTTATTAGCAATATAAACTAATTGGGTAATATAAACAAACATGCAGTTGTCATAAAAGTATAGCTTTCCTGAAACATACATAAAGTGTGATATGATACCCATATAACATGTGATAATACACCAGCAGATGGTTGCCAGAATTTTTTTATAGCAAGTTGAAAGACATTATTTTTCATGCTGACAGATTGAATGATATTACAAGACACATGCAGGGTTTTAGCTGTGTATCTTTCATTAATGAGTTGGCAACTACAGTGTGAGACATGGCTTATTGCATACATGCATGTGTGACACACACACACACACACACACACACACACACACAAATACATACCCATTCGTCTGGCTAGCAATTTGCTTGTGAATGTATAGATATATACATACCACAACCAGTGGTGTAATCAGCATAGCTCTAATGATTTCAATACAGCTCTGCCCACCTTCACCAGCTGTGGATCTGGCGCAGTATATCCTCATTCATTTGAGACTTGGGACACTGATAATTTGTTATTTAATGTACTAGAGGAATTGCCTTCATTTGGGCCTTGGAAATAAGTGTTCAATATCTTCTAAGGTCCTGACAAACATTATCTCACTCAATTTCACAATGCGAACCTCTGAGTTCTTGGCACCCAGCCCCCTTCTTGGATCATGGTGCCTCTCTAATGAAATAAAAACTGGGGTCTCCAATCGCATTGGTGCAAATAAGACTACAAATAGCGTAAGATTGGACAGGCATGGCCATGCATTTCTTGGGCCATGGAAAGACAGAGGAATTAGAGCCTGCATTTCTTTCTAGTGACCTTGTCTTGTTATATTACAGTCCACAAATGGTAGCAAGGCTGTTTGACTGTCTCCTTTTATTGTATTAATAACCCTTTTTAATTCTGTAAATGAGATATTACATGTTAATAACCTTTCCTCTTATAATGCTACTTTAAATGAGATAACACTGGGAAATTGAATACTGCATCACATTCTCCAACTTGACTACAGTCATCAACAGCAAGTAGCAAAAGTTGAATGACCCATAAAAGACTCCTAAAACTGCTGAGACAGGAAAAAGATGATGGTTAAAAGGAAATAAATGCTACTGAGGAATAGAAGCTATGCATTCAAAAATAGGAACAGGCTGTATTTTTAGGCAGCAATGCTACAGTGTATTTATTTCAAAATGGATAGTAAATGGAAGCTACAGATCAAACCTACAAGCGTTATTCAAAGCCGGACCATGCATTCCATAAACACAACAAGGACAGGCCTTCTAGCCTTTCTAGTCGAGCAACAGAGAAAGTAAATTATGTGACAACAATATCATTTAGGAAAGGAAAGAGATAAATACCTCTGATCACAGTGTAAGCAATATGACATGGCAGCTATAAACCAAAGAGGTCTAAAGAGGACAAGTAGCTCTTGAGATAAAAGTATAAAACCAGAGCTACTTACAGCGTAAGGGCAATAAGGAAGCATACATTGTCAAGAGCTGCAGCCTTGAGTGAGGCACAGATTTTTTTTTTCCCTCCTCAAAAAAGAGAAAAAGCCCAGTTCTTTGGAAATATTTCTCTCAGTCTGATAGTTTAAAATCATCCTTTCCAAACTACTTGCAGCCTTTAAAATATATATATACAAAAGCCCATTGCTTAGAAAAATTTTCACTACACAATTCATATGGGGCATCTTAAATACTGCCATTTTGCATGCTCATTTCAAGGCCATAAAACATCAAAGTAACTAGACAAGCCATTGCTGTGATACACGACAAAGCTGGCATTCTCCAGCACCATCATTTTTTGTCTATTTAATTAAAGCACATGTACTGTTTGCACTTTCAATGGAGGTCAAACAGTGTTGCCAATCTATTCATTGGAAACAAAATCACAGCCCAACAAAATAAAACAGCGTCTGCGGGTTCCAACAAAGTGATCTATTTTAGAGTAACACAAGGGTTAGCATTAGCAGATGTGCTTAATACTGCATCGTTTTAAAGACTTTTAGTATGCCAAATGCAGAACATATTAACTAGTCCCTTCAAAATATTTTGCTATTTCACAACCCATGATCCCTTTAAAAGTATGCATAAATGTTCAAGTTATAAAGCAGAATTATCTTTACATGTATGTTCACTAGCACTTAAACACTAGACTACATGGCTGTCACTGCCTATTGCACATAATTTTCCTAGACACACAGCTAGCCTTAGGTTCAGAAGGTAGGACTCAGGAGCTCTGCGTCAGAAAGACTTTGATGAAAGAGATAGAGCTTTTCATTTGCCCAAAGAACAGAGGGAGAAAAATTATGGTCCGAAACACAACGCTGAGAATCAGCAGTGTACTTTCAGCTAACAGGTCTAGAATTGCTTTACAATGGGCACTTTATGTATATGTTTCCTTCTTTGCATGTTGTAGTGACATGCCTGAAAAACTTAGTGCTATCATTGTTTGAAAATGGTAGCTCCACTAATGTACGGTACATGTTAAGCCCCTTTTTTTGTGGTCATTGTCATGTGTTCTTTCTGTATCCTGCTCTTGTTGAATTCATTTGCTTAAGTGCATGTTGGGACAGATTGAGAGTTTCTTAAAGCAAGAGATATTTTCTATGAACATGCATGACATGGCATGTTTTTTTTTAATTTGCTATTCAAATGTGCTCATCATAGTTTATCAGGTGTATTTGCAAATGATAAAGGTGGATTAGCCAATTTTGTAGTCATGTGTAGCTCCTCTGAAGTCAGTGGATTTATACCAGCTGAGGATCTGGCCCATAGTTACATTCTGGGATTGAGTCTATTAAACTTCACAAATAGGCTCTTTAAAGTAGCAGATTGAAGGCCCTTGCACTGAAAACCCACTGCAACCCCATCTAGTCAAACACGGATTGCTAATGTACATACATCATACCTGATCTTTTCTGATGGTGCAGAGAGAAAGAGGTGGTTTCTGAGGTACCTGGGATGTACCATATACTGCTGGACTTCAAATACTAGATCAACCCTTTTATATTGAAAGCACATAAAATAGGAAGCGATGATGTGCTTTCAGCAGTCCTCAGCAAGACTTTTAATTGCTAATGCTACTTGGGACTCCAGAAGCAAAGGAATACAGAATAGAAGACCCCTATGTTCCAATCCTTCTTGAAAAGAGTAACAGCCCATGCCCCCAGACATGTGGACAAACTATAAAAAGATAATGTGACAAGAGGTCTTTAATCGTTCAATAATTGATACAGAGTAGAAGTAATACTGAGAACTGTGTAGTAGTATATGAGTCCGGTCTCTCTTCAACTAGATAAAAGATTGACAGGGATGTGGACTCAGTTTGGACCTCCAGCCAAGATAGTTCATAGACTCATAGATTTTAAGGCCATTAGAATTCTTCAACTGTGCTCCATATAGTTATCTACTAGTTCCTGCTGGTTTCTACTATAGGACCAGTAGATACAGGAAAAAATTGACAACAGACTCATTGCCAATTGAAACTGAATTTTCCATAGGGATTTTTAATTTTTTTAAACAAACTTAATTTGAGAGAATAAGCTTACTTCATAGCTTCCTTTTTCATCAGTGAACAACCTCTTTAAGCCTTTATGACACATGAAATGATACATTTCAATGGGATCACTAAGGCTACACTACAAACTTTGGTTGATGCAAGTCACATCAGCATAAAGCCACTGCAGTAAGTATTTGTGGCACCTTAGAGACTAACAAATTTATTAGAGCATAAGCTTTCGTGGGCTACAGCCCACTTCTTCAGATGCACCCGAAGAAGTGGGCTGTAGCCCACGAAAGCTTATGCTCTAATAAATTTGTTAGTCTCTAAGGTGCCACAAGTACTTACTGCAGTGGCTTTATGCTGATGTGACTTGCATCAACCAAAGTTTGTAGTGTAGCCTTAGTGATCCCATTGAAATGTATCATTTCATGTGTCATAAAGGCTTAAAGAGGTTGTTCACTGATGAAAAAGGAAGCTATGAAGTAAGCTTATTCTCTCAAATTAAGTTTGTTTAAAAAAATTAAAAATCCCTATGGAAAATTCAGTTTCAATTGGCAATGAGTCTGTTGTCAATTT
>NC_048307.1:26423258-26428660 GCF_013100865.1 Trachemys scripta elegans | reverse complement strand
GGAGTACTTGTGGCACCTTAGAGACTAACAAATTTATTAGAGCATAAGCTTTCGTGGGCTACAGCCCACTTCTTCGGGTGCATCTGAAGAAGTGGGCTGTAGCCCACGAAAGCTTATGCTCTAATAAATTTGTTAGTCTCTAAGGTGCCACAAGTACTCTTGTTCTTTTTGCGGATACAGACTAACACGGCTGCTACTCTGAAACCTGCAGTAAGTATATCGCTTGTGTGCATATATACTTGACTCCTTGTGCCGGCGCTGTGCATACTTTCCAGGAGTGCTTGTGTTGATGCGCAGTGCAGCACACAACAGGTAGGTATCCCAATGTGCAACCTCTCAGTGTCCAGCACACTGTCTTTTGGGAAGTGACTTGGGCTCCTCTGAGGTATCCATGGTGGCCTACAGAGTGGTAGTGGGGTCACTGCCAAGTATGACATGTAGCTCTTTGTAAAAGTGGCAGATCTGTGACTCAGAACTGGTTGACTTTTGGCCTCCTTGGCCTTCTGATATGCCTGATGCAGTTCCTTCGCTTTCACGTGGCACTGCTGTTGGTCTCCATTGTACCCCTCCTTCTGCATTCCTCAGGCAATCTGCTCGTAGATGTCCATGTTTCTATGGCTGGTCCACAGCTGTGCTTGCAGAGGCTCTTCTCACCACAGGCCCAGGAGAGCTAATATTCCCTGTCTCTTCCAAGCTGGAGTGCATCTGGAGTATGTTGCCAACATGGTCCAGTGGGCAGTTGCACAACAATGGAGAGCTGCTAGGTGCGCTTGCCAGGCTGGACAATCCAGAAAAACACATTTCAAAAATTTGAAATCTTCTTTGAAGGGGATGGGGGCCTTCCAATCTCCATGACCCCTGGACAGTGGAGTTCACAATTGTAACCAGAGAGGTCAATATCAGGCATTGAGGAACATCTGCTGAAGGAGTTTCAGGGTCAAAGTAAGTAACACCGTGTCTTTATTTGTGCTGCATTGACCTCAGTGTATTGACCATGGCTCAGTGCTACTCGAGGTGGTGTTATTGTGTCGCTGTAACAGAAAAATATTCTCAGAGAAACCCTTGTCACAAGCATATATTCAAATTGTGCCATTTTCTGTTTGGCATAGCTCAGTCCTTGTCAAAAGAATGAGATATCAGAATTGTAATGGTTCATATATTTTGGGAATTATAGTGATGTTCTGAACTGACTAGAGAGGCAAGGATACTATCTGTTGCTCTCTAGACCCTAACTGGTAGTGTATTTTCTGAACTGCGGTGTATAACCCAGAGAATTTGCTGTCTTCTGTTGCACTGGAGCAGATAGCAACTATTTGGTGAAATTATCTGAATTATCAGGAAGAGGGAAAATGTTTAGAGCATAGTCCCAATTCTACACTGGTGTGGTCATGTGCAAAGCTCTAATGTTCTGATTCAATGGCATTTACAGTCCCTTTGCAGACATATAAATGCACCATACAAGGTGCAAAGCCATGGAAAACCAAGAGCTCTGAACCTGCTCCTGCCTCTTTTTGTAATCAGCAGCAAAACTCCCATTGAGGTCAACGGATTGGTGATAGGCCTCCACCTAAGAGAGGTGAAGGAAAGAAAATATTAGGCTTTTTATTCTTTATTTTTATAGATGTTTAGAATAAGAAACAGAGATATTGATGGATTCCCTTTTTTTGTGGGGGTGGGATGACAAACTTTATCATCTTGTCTATAGAACTGGCCATTCATTATGTTATTATTAATTTGTATTCTGGTAACTCCTAGAAGCCCTGGTCATGAACCAAGACCCCTTGATACAAACATGCAACAAAAAGTATCTGCTCCAAAGAGCTTGAAATCTAAGTAATATTTTATTTAGAGAAAAATATTTCATCTCTTTTAAAATTATTCCTGTAACTTATTTGTCATCTTTTTCTTATGTCTTCCCTTATGCTCTGTATTTCATACCTTGCATCTTTCCAAAGAAAAATCATCTTCTTGGATTTGCAGAACTCTTATCCATGCTTATGGATCACTACTGCATAGTCTGTGCTTGTTTCAAACACGAATTCCATCTCTGATATTAATGGAAATTCAATATAGGGAAAGTGTGTTATGGTCCCATGGGGATATTATTCTGTGTTTTCTGTGAAAATTTGCCACATGATGTTAAACTGGCCCAGTCCCCAGGATACATGTAAATTTAAATTTCAGTCAGCAATAACAGCCATGGGTTAATGGTTCCCAATCCTGCTGGAAAGGTATAACAAGTGGGGTTCCGTAGGGGTCTGTTTTGGGACTGGCTCTGTTCAATATCTTCATCAACGACTTAGATATTGGCATAGAAAGTACGCTTATTAAGTTTGCAGATGATACCAAACTGGGAGGAATTGCAGCTGCTTTGGAGGATAGGATCATAATTCAAAATGATCTGGATAAATTGGAGAAATAGTCTGAGGTAAACAAGATGAAGTTTAATAAAGACAAATTCAAAGTGCTCCACTTAAGAAGGAACAATCAGTTTCACACATACAGAATGGGAAGGGACTGTCTAGGAAGGAGTATGGCAGAAAGGGATCTAGGGGTTATAGTGGACCACAAGCTAAACATGAGTCAACAGTGTGATGCTGTTGCAAAAAAGCAAATATGATTCTGGGATGCATTAACAGGTGTGTTGTGAGCAAGACACGATAAGTCATTCTTCCACTCTACTCTGCACTGGTTAGGCCTCAACCGGAGTATTGTGTCTAGTTCTGGGCACCGCATTTCAAGAAAGATGTGGAGAAATTGGAGAGGGTCCAGAGAAGAGCAACAAGAATGATTAAAGCTCTAGAGAACATGACCTATGAAGGAAGGCTGAAAGAACTGGGTTTGTTTCATTTGGAAAAGAGAAGACTGAGAGGGGATATGATAGCAGTTTTCAGGTATCTAAAAGGGTGTCATAAGGAGGAGGGAGAAAACTTCTTCTTAGCCTCTAAGGATAGAACAAGAAGCAATGGGCTTAAACTGCAGCAAGGGAGGTTTAGGTTGGACATTAGGAAAAAGTTCCTAACTGTCAGGGTGGTTAAACACTGGAATAAATTGCCTAGGGAGGTTGTGGAATCTCCATCTCTGGAAATATTTAAGAGTAGGTTAGATAAATATCTATCAGGGATAGTCTAGACAGTATTTGGTCCTGCCATGAGGGCAGGGGACTGGACTCGATGACCTCTCGAAGTCCCTTCCAGTCCTAGAATCTATAAATCTATGAGATCTCCGACAGGTAAAAATCTGATAATCCTTTAGAAATGTCAATAGCATGAAATTACAGACAACTGAATTGAGCTAGAACTTGTAAGGGGTGGATTCTCATGTGCTATTTTTAGCTGGTTTCCATTACAAAAGGACTGATGACAAACTGGGGGCTAACACAAATAGCACTCAAGCTCATTTCAAAGACCCCCAATCCTACTATCTGACTTGCATGTGTTTACCTTTACACTGAAATCTTAATTAGATCTGGTCAGGAATTTTTCAACAAAACATTTTTCAGTCAGACGAGGCTAATTCATCAAAACCAAAACTTCTCTCAGGAAAAGGTTGGTGGCAACACATTTTTTGAAATGAAATAGTCAAAACATTTTGTTTCACATTTTCAAAATGAAAAAAAAAATCCAGTTTTCTGGTTCAAAACAATTTTTTGTTTAGTCATTTAATCTAATTACAGTAAAATAAATAAATAAAGAATGGTCAAAGATCAAAATGAAACATTTTGGTTGAACTGATCTGAAATTTGGCAGGGGGAGGCGGAAGAAGAGAGATTTTTGGGTCACAAACATTTGAGATTTTGACTTTTCATTCTGATTTGAGATGGAACATATTTTCTAAATCTTGAAAAAATGAGTAAACCATTTCCTGCCCATCCCTAGCCTCAATTACCTTCTTTGCACGCTATATAAACATTGTATGCCCTGCCTCCCTTATTCACTACCACTGCCAGAATTGCCCCAACAGCACCTGTCACATAGGCCTGGTCTACACTATGAGTTTAATTCGAATTTAGCAGCATTAAATCGAATTAACCCTGCACCCGTCCACACAACGAAGCCATTTATTTCGATATAAAGGGCTCTTAAAATCGATTTCTGTACTCCTCCCCGACGAGCAGAGTAGCGCCAAAATCGATATTGTCGTTTTGAATTAGGGTTTGTGTGGCCGCAATTCGATGGTATTGGCCTCCGGGAGCTATCCCACAGTGCACCATTGTGACCGCTCTGGACAGCAATCTGAACTCAGATGCACTGGCCAGGTAGACAGGAAAAGCCCCGCGAACATTTGAATTTCATTTCCTGTTTGCCCAGCACAGGAGAGCATAGGTGACCACAGAGAGCTCATCAGCACAGATAACCATGCAGGCCGATAATCGAAAAAGAGCACCAGCATGGACTGTATGGGAGGTACTGGATCTGACCACTATATGGGGAGAGGATTCAGTGCTAGCAGAACTTTGTTCGAAAAGACGAAAAGCAAAACTTTTGAAAAAATCTCCCAGGGCATGATGGGGAGAGGCCACAATAGGGACTCAGAGCAGTGCCGCGTGAAAGTCAAGGAGTTCAGACAACCCTATCAGAAAACAAAGGAGGCAAACGGTCGCTCCAGGTCAGAGCCGCAGACATGCCGCTTCTACGCTGAGCTGCATGCAATTCTAGGGGGGGCCACCACCACTACCCCACCTCTGACCATGGATTCCGAGGCGGGGGTAATCTCATCAGCCACACCTGAGGATTCTGCGGATGGGGAAGAGGAGGAGGACGAGCTTGCGGAGAGCACACGGCACTCCGTTCTCCCCAACAGCCAGGATCTTTTTCTCAGCCTGACTGAAGTACCCTCCCAAGCCAGTATCTAAGACCATGACCCCATGGATGGGACCTCAGGTGAGTTTACCTTTTAAAATATAAAACATGGTTTAAAAGCAAGTGTTTTTTAATGATTACTTTGCCGTGAGGACTTGGGATGCATTCGCGGCCATTACAGCTACTGGAAAAGTCTGTTAATGTGTCTGGGGATGGAATGGAAATCCTCCAGGGACATCTCCATGAAGCTCTCCTGCAGGTACTCCAAAAGCCTTTGCAGAAGGTTTCTGGGCAGTGCAGCCTTATTCCGTCCTCCATGGTAGGACACTTGACCACGCCATGCTAGTAGCAAGTAATCTGCTATCATTGCATGACAAAGCCTGGCAGCGTATGGTCCTGGTGTTTGCTGGCATTCAAGCAACATCCGTTCTTTATCTCACTGTGATATCGCTCATGGTAACCTGGTTGAAATATGGGAATTTAATTAAGGGGACAGAGATGGCCGTTCCTACTGGGCTGTTTGCCTGTGGCTGAAAAGAAATCCTTCCCTGCAGTTAGCCAAGTGCGGGAAGGGGCGGGGGGGGGGGGGAAGTGGGGCTG
>NC_048307.1:26276571-26423174 GCF_013100865.1 Trachemys scripta elegans | reverse complement strand
TGGGAGGGGGTTAGTTTGTTTTCTGCTGCTGAAGGTTAACAGGAAAACCGCAGCAGTCAACGGGCTTTGCTTGGTATGTGGGAAAGGAGGGCACAGAAGCCGAAAGACAATGGCTTACCATGGCCACATGCAAGCTCAATTCTGTTGCCTGGACCTGCGTCTGTGATCTCTAACACCAAAGCCACAGGCACTCAATATTAAGATGGAAAATGTGACCTTGTACTGAAATCACATGTGCTATGTAATGTGAATAGTGTTGTTCACCATCAAAGAGTATAAGCATTGTTCTGTAAAATGTATCATTTTAAAAACTTCTCTCCTTTTTTTCATCCAGCAGCTGCAAATTTTTCAAGCCTCCCTCCTGCGTCCCGAAGGCTATCTCAGATAAGGCGGTGGAGAAAGAGGATGCGAGACGAGATGTTCTCGGAAATAATGGAATGTATCTGCAATGAAAGAGCTCATTTGAATGAGTGGAAGGACACGGTATCTAAGTTCAGGAAAGATGCCTGTGAACGTGAGGTCATGAGGGACGCTCGAGATGAGAGGTGGCAGGCTGCAACGCTGGGGCTGCTGCGTGATCAAACAGACATGCTCCGGCATCTGGTGGAGCTTCAGGAACAGCAGCAGGATAACAGACTGCCGTTGCAGCCGCTGTATTACCTCCCTCCCTCCTCAATATGTTCCATATCCTCCTCACCCAGACGTGTAAGAACGTGGGGGAGGGGGAGTCTCTGTGCACCCTCCCACTCCACCCCAGTGGACAGCCCAACCAAAAGGCTGTCATTATATTGAATTTTTTCGGTGGCCTTTTCCTTCCCTCCTATCCTCCTCCGAAACCTCACCCAGGTTACCTTGTCAGTTCTCTCCCTATGTTTATAATCAATTAATAAAGAATACATGATTTTTAAACGATAGTGACTTTATTTCTTTTAAAAGCAAGCTGTGATTTAAGGGGGGAGGGTGGTTTGCTTACAGGGAATGAGTCAATCAAGGGGGCGGGTTTTCAACAAACAGAACTTTCACACCGTAGCCTGGCCAGTCATGAAACTGGTTTTCAAAGCTTCTCTGATGCGCAGTGCTTCCTGGTGTGATCTTCTAATCGCCCTGGTGTCTGGCTGCGCATAATCAGCAGCCAGGCGATTTGCCTCCCACCCAGCCATAAAGGTCTTCCCCTTACTCTAACAGAGATTGTGGAGCACACAGCAAGTAGCAATAACAATGGGGATATTGGTTTGGCTGAGGTCTGACCGACTCAGTAACGAGTGCCAGCGATCTTTTAAACAGCCAAATGCACATTCTACCACCATTCTGCACTTGCTCAGCCTGTAGTTGAACAGCTCCTGACTCCTGTCCAGGCTGCCTGTGTATGGCTTCATGAGCCATGGCATTAAGGGGTAGGCTGGGTCCCCAAGGATAACTATAGGCATTTCAACATCCCCAACTGTTATTTTCTGGTCCGGGAAGTAAGTCCCTTGCTGCAGCCATTTAAACAGAACAGTGTTCCTAAAGACGCGAACGTCATGAACCCTTCCCGGCCAGCCCACGTTGATGTTGGTGAAACGTCCCTTGTGATCCACAAGTGCTTGCAGCACCATTGAAAAGTATCCCTTGCGGTTTATGTACTGGGTACCCTAGTGCTTCGGTGCCAAGATAGGGATATGGGTTCCATCTATCGCCCCACCACAGTTAGGGAATCCCATTGCAGCAAAGCCATCCGCTATGACCTGCACATTTCCCAGAGTCATTACCTTTTGTAACAGCAGCTCAGTGATTGCTTTGGCTACTTGCATAAGAGCAGCCCCCACAGTAGATTTGCCCACTCCAAATTGATTCCCGACTGACTGGTAGCTGTCTGGCTTTGCAAGCTTCCACAGGGCTATCGCCACTCGCTTCTCAACTGTGAGGGCTGCTCTCATCTTGGTATTCTGGCGCTTCAGGGTAGGGGAAAGAAAGTGACAAAGTTCCATGAAAGTGCCCTTACGCATGCGAAAGTTTCGCAGCCACTGGTAATCGTCCCACATCTACAACACTATGCGGTCCCACCAGTCTGTGCTTGTTTCCCGGGCCCAGAATCGGCATTCCAGGGCTATAACCTGCCCCATTAACAGCATAATCTCCAAAGCACCGGGGACTGCAGTTTGATAGAATTCCATGTCCATGTCCTCATCACTCTCACCGCCGCGCTGCCGTAACCTACTCCTCGCCGCCTGGTTTTGCAGGTTCTTGTTCAGCATAAACTGCACGATAACGCGCAAGGTGTTTACAATGTTCATGACTGCTGTCTTGAGTTGAGTGGGCTCCATGCTTGCTGTGGTATGGCGTCTGCACTGTTCACCCAGGAAAAAGGTGCGAAACGGTTGTCTGCCATTGCTTCCCTGGAGAGGGGGGAGGATGTACCCAGAACCACCCTCAACAATGTTTTTGGCCCCATCAGGCATTGGGATCTCAACCCAGAATTCCAATGGGTGGAGGAGACTGCGGGAACTATGGGATAGCTACCCACAGTGCAACGCTCCGGAAATTGACGCTAGCCCCGGTACATGGACGCACACCGCCGAATTAATGTGCTTAGTGTGGCCACATACATTCGACTTTATACAATCTGTTTCCAAAATTCGAATTATATAAATTCGGATTAATCCCGTAGTGTAGACATACCCTAAGAAAAAGCCAAAAGTCCTGAGATTTTGGAGTCATACTGGAACTCCTTGTCTTCTAGTCCTCAGGCTTGGTCTACACTACAGAGTTAGGTTGACATAAGGCAGCTTACGCTGACCTAACTGTAAGGCATTGTCTACATTGAAAAATTAAATCTACCTAAATTAATTACTGGGGTGGTTCATGTCTACTCCCTCTATCGATGGTGTGCGTCCTCATTGGGAGTGCCCTTCCACCGATTTAACTGTGTGGGGCACTGACAACTGGATCCCCCCCCCCGCCTTGGGGTGACAGCCCAAGCTGCGGGGGAGGGGCTCCAGGTGTGAGCCCCACATGGGGCTGACAGCCAAAAGGTGTTGTAAGTAACAATGTCTACCCAGACACTGCATCACCCTAACTTCATCGGGCTAAGCGCTACTACTCTGATGGAGGTGGAGTTTTTAGGTCAGTGTACTAGGCAATTGATATCATCGGGATCGCCATTGTAATATAGATACTTAGGCTTGGTCTACACTACAACCTTGCTCCTGCCAGTATAAGTATGCCTGTGAGAGGCGTAGCACTTAGGTCGATGTAGTTAGGGCAGGGGTCGACAACCTTTCAGAAGTGATGTGCCGAGTCTTCATTTATTCACTCTAATTTAAGGTTTCGCGTGCCAGTAATACATTTTAACGTTTTTAGAAGGTCTCTTTCTATAAGTCTATAATATATTACTAAACTATTGTTGTATGTAAAGTAAATAAGGTTTTTAAAATGTTTAAGAAGCTTCATTTAAAATTAAAATAAAATGCAGAGCCCCCCAGACCGGTAGCCAAGACCCGGGCAGTGTGAGTGCCACTGAAAATCAGCTTGTGTGCTGCCTTCGGCACGCGTGCCATAGGTTGCCTACCCCTGAGTTAGGGTGATGCAGTATCTCTGTCAACAATGCCCGAGTCAACTCTGCCTCTACCTCCTGCTGCAGCCTCTGGGATATTACAGGCTCCTCTGAATGTTACCTGTTTTCTCAATGTCTGTTAGCTTCTGTGTTTGCACAAGTCTCAATTTCCTGTCCTTTGCTAGCCCTGTATGGCTCATTATTTTAAAGGCTTGAGATAAGGGGCATGTTTCCAGCCAAACGGCTGCAATCAGAACCTTTGAGAGAGCTCCTTTGCTTGGACTCACAGGGGGTAAAAGAGCTCTCACAGCAGCTCAGCTCTCAAGCGAACAGCACTCTAAAAACACTTCAATGAGTCTCTCTTTTCCCCTTAAGTAGAATTTTATTTAAGAGCACTTGAAAATCCTTAGGAAAATGAATGAACCATTGCTGCCCCTCCATCCCCCCCAGGAGGTGAAGTTTTCCATGGAATTAGCAGCCCCTAACCACCAAACATTTTTTTAAACTTTGTATGCTAGGAAGGAGGGGAAGGGGAAGCATTGCTTACTATTATTTTTATACACGTATCCATCCCATTCACGAAAGGCTTTCATGGTCCCTTTGTGGCATTATGTCTAGAAGCTAGAAGACATTTTTAATAGCACTGTCGCTTTTCAACCAATCCGATGACAGATAGGAGTGAATAATATAAATTCTCTAGCCATTCCTTGGCATTTATTTCAATGTAAGTGTATTTTTTTTTCAAGTAGAAAGCCCAATAGTAATTTATCAAGAGACAAATCATTTTTTCTTGGCAGTGAAGTCTGCAAAATCCCCATTTTTAAGGCATTAAATCTCCCTCCTTTGACAGGAGTAAGAAAGCATTAAAAGCTTTGATTTAGCTGGATCATACAAAATAGTTTCTCATAATTATCCTTTTGGATGATATATGCTTGTCTTTTCCCCCCTTTCTTATTAAACCAGAGGTCTCCATTTTTCATCCAGCTGTATTACTAAATTAAATTGCCTTTTGTTGTATTCAAGTTAAGCACTTTGCCGAAAGCTTTTCTTGTTCAGGGAAATAACATTTACCCAATGTGCTCCCTGTTTTACTGTTTAAATTTACTGTTTGCAATTGTTTGGTTTGCTGAGCAATTTGAGGTTATTGTTTGTTTTAATAGGAATAATGAATCACTGTAATTTAGTGCAGTATCTTGGAGTACAGTATCTAGGGAAAAATGCAGCACACAAGGAATTCATTTTTCCAATTGAAATGTAGATGGTAAAAATGTTAGAACAAGTCCCCCATAAGCACGTCCGTCCTTCTTAAACTTTGTGTTATTGCCCTGGGAGAGGAGTGATTTGCTGGCGGTGAAGGGGATTGTAGTCCAGTTATTGACAAAATAACCATGAATAATACTATAACCCAGTATACTACTTTTCTTTGAAAGCTCCCTTGTTAGAACTTGTATTTGGATCTGAGCACCATCTCTGCCAACCACTTTAGTCCATCCCTTGGTAAGAAAAAAAAACTCATTTAGCACCCATTGGACCACAGAAGCTTGTATAGAACCCAAGAACATTGTTTGGTGGATGTGTGGATTAAGGACTATACTAAACATTAGAGATCCTCCCTTACCAGGAAGTCCAAAATGAAAACTACCATGTGCTATGCACCAGATGTATAGCAAGCCTGAATTTTGCAAAGCCACCAGGGAGTGTTGATTGCCCAGTTCCCATTAGTGGATGTCCAGTTCCTGCATCCAGATCTGTAAGGCAGCTTTGATAATCTCAGCCCACAGTGACCACTGCCTACCTGCTTATAAAATAGGTCATTTGCCCTTTGCTTCATTCATGGAAAACTGGGAAGAGAATCCCTTAGAGGGAGACTTTTTTTCAGAGATGTCCTTTTATTTCTCTCTTTAAAAAAAAAAAAAAAAAAAAAAACACAATCTAAGCCCTGCTGCTAGACAGATGTTGATATAACTTCTGGTGATGATAGTTCCAGGCACATCATTAATTTTTTGCCAAATTGATTTTTTAAAAGAAAAAAAGTCTGATATTTTTGAATCTTCTTTCCCTGAAGCAGACCCTGTGAAATCCTTTGTATAGGGAATAGAAGCACTTCTAATAAAACCATGTAATAAACATTTAGTACATTGTATAGTTAGGGACTGTTTTTTCTTGATTTCTCCAACACTAGCTGTGATTGACAATTCTCAGAAAGGTTCCAAGCTTCAACTCAGTGCAATTAAGCATCCCAAAACTAAGGTGCTTGTCTGAAACTCTTGGGTCTGCAAAATTAGGATGTAAGTCCCCTGAGAACTGGATGTTTCATAATAAGTCCTGTACTTCTTGGGTTTAAGCTAGAAATATCATAAAACATCCCTTCTCTCACCATTTCAACTTCTCATCTGGACTGGAACGCAGATAACTAAAAGGGACTATAAGAAATTGTTTTTTCTACCTGAAAAAGGGGTAACCAGGGGTAAGTTTTACATAAGTTAATAGAGATGGAGGAAAGGGGACTTATTTTATTTAAGTTGGTTTTCCCCAGCCCTATTTTTTTTGTTAATGTAGTAGATTTGCCTCTCTATTTTTGTAATCATTTTGTAGAACCCTGTTTATCTGATCTAATTAGGACCAGGGCCAAATCAGATAATCAAAAATTCAAATAATCAAGATAATGGGCCAAGAGCATTTTTTAAAGATGCAGAGTTGCTTTTAAACTAGCTGACCCCTCCCAAAAAAGCATTAAAACATGCCCCCTTCTTTATTTACAGCCTACACAAACCATTACTATTAATACCAGTTTTTAAAAATGCAGAAATAATTGTAAGTTGTAACAGCAGTACTAATGGTAACAACTAACACCACCAATATGTAATATTCACAAAGTATCAAATTAAAATACAGTACTGTATACAGCAGCACTCAGGTTTTTAAAGGCTGGAAAAAATCTGACAGTTGGCAAGGCTGTGTTTTTTCCAAAGTTAGAATTTTGAGCTATTTTTGCCAGTGACTTTTATTTTATTAATAATCTCTATTTTAGAATCCACTAACAGTACTACACGCTTTGCTTAGTGGTCTTGCTCATTTTATAAGGCTGCAAAGGCATGACGGTTACAGGAGTGTTGCCATGGAGGTTACATCAATTTCCAATATGCCTGTGTGTGTGTTGGTTGTGTCATTAACATGGAGAGGCCAGGTAATGGCGGCTCAGATAAATGGGGTTCTGCTGTACTACAGAGCTGCCGTGCTGCACAGTTAACACTTTTTGTTCCCAAATTTCTAACTAACAACAAAGACTTTAATCCAATAGCCACACTCTTCTAGCAAAACATAAAGTAAGGGTGCTCTAGTGCCATCTAGCTAATTCCCATGTTTGCAGGTGAGCAGCAGTCCTTTGAGCCAAAAAGAAATCTGCATTAAAGTCTTCCACAGCTGTTTAGATTCAGTTATACCATCGTCGCTTGAAATGGTCCATTTTAAGAACCAGGACACAGCTAAATGAAAAATATGTCACTATCAGAAGCATCCTAGAGAAATACCTGAGAGAGAAAATGGTTAGAAGGAAAAGCACTGGTATCATCAACAATAATAATTTGTATAACAGTAGTAGTTAGAAGCCACAACTAAGACTGAGGCACCATTGTGGTACGCACTGTACAAACACAAAGTGAGAAACAGTTGCTGGTCTGCAGAGTTTACAGTCTAAATAGATGAAAGAGGTGCAAGATGGGAGAAAAGTGCAGGAGAGGTGAAATGACTTGACCTAGGACACACTGCAGGTCAGTGGCAGAACCAAGAACGGAACCTTAGTCTCCTGACTCCAAATTTAGTGGCCTATCCACTAAGCCACATGAGACTGGATTTTTAAAGGCATTAAGCACCAAACTCCTGTTTATTTAATTCCTATTGACAGATTGGATTTAGGTGCCTAAATCCCTTTAACAATCAGACCGTTGATTCTAGCATATGGCATCATCAATTTGTTATGGTAATCACAGGGTTCCACAAGTTCAAACAACTAAAGTGATGGAATAATGTAAAGCTAGATCATTTTAGCAGCAATGGAAAGTTCAGCTCTTTTTCCACTTCCCTAAATATAGCAGACTCCTTGTCATAGGTGCTGGATTGGTGCCTCTTCCTGGTAGCCCTAAGGATTAGCTTGAGGCGGACTCCTTCGTCCATGGTCTACACACCATCACTCTGTCTCTGATTCCGCGTACATTCCCTCTCTCCACTTCAGGAACCACAGCATTCTTCTTCTGACTCAGCCCCCTGGCTAAGGCATCCTCCATGTTTCCCTTTTCCAGGGGTGCATATATCAGTCTTATTGTCCAGTCACTTCTCCAGGAGTGAGGTGGGAGGATCTGGGCCTACCTAATACTCTGGATCCTGAGCCAGGGACCCTATAAATAGCAGCTTCCTGCTGCATCTCTAGCTTCTGTCAATTCTGCTATATTTCCTTGGGCCATTTCCCCGTGGCCCCAGCACCTCCTTCACCCTCACCTCAGGGCACTCAGCTGCTCAACTCCGCATCCAGCCAGGAGCTCCCTCTTGTTCCCCTGCTACCTGCTAGCAGTTGTTCTGTCCAAGGTGCTTGCAGTTTTCTCCAACCTCCAGGGACACAGTCCTTACTCCCTTGGCTCCCAGCAATAACTGCTCCTATGCTGCCCTGCATCTCCCTTTTATTTGAGCCTGCTTGGCCAGGACTGGTTACTCCGTGCAACTCCTCCCTGATTGGCTGTGCTTCACGCAGTCTCTCTGGGCTGCTAGGAGGACTCATCTCCATTGCTCCTTCTGGTGCAAGGCATGGTTAACCATTTCCATGCCTGTGTGGGGCAGGCACCCCATCTCACACATGTTCACAATAATCATCCACAGTGGTGCTTCTATTCCTTTAGTTCTAGACTAGGTAACAATAGGGAAGTTCAATCTGTTTGGTGCCAGTGCTGAATCTGTAGGAGAATGGAGCTGAATAGTAGTATTGCGCATGCTATTTAAAATTATTATAATAATTAATTTCTTGTATCCCACATAAAGGTGTGCTAGGTACTTATCACAGAATTATCTGATTTATCAATTCTTAAAAAGTCAAAATCCAATACTATGATTGTTGCATGAACTGAGATATGCAGGTAGGTAGATAGGTAGAAAGGAAAACAGAAATGTTATTCTTAACTCACTGCTAATCTAACATTAACCTGCTACCTTCTGCTAGATGGGATTGAGGTAAATAAACCATGCAAATTTGGCCTTAAGTACAAATTTTCTGGCTTTTGTTGATCTGTGAAACAGCTTTAATGTTTCTGGAATGGAATTTGTGCTGTTCTACACATATGCTCTTGCACTAATTATAATTTCATGGTATGAATTTAATCAAATATTAATAAACTAATAATTGATGCCAAATCCACAGCTCTGTCAAACTTTCTTCTGCATTAACATCACTTTGATTCATTTATCTGTGACTCTACCTTCTGGTCTAAAACAGGTTATTCATCTCTATTGGTATTTTGAAGTACTCAGCAAAAAAGAAGACCTAAAAACCATCTTCCCTCCCTCCCTACCCTCTATTCAAGAAATGCTGTGAACCATTTACCTGTTTTCAGGGTTTTTTAAAAGCTTCTAACTCATTCTGGTTTGTCTAAACATTGTGAACCTTTCAAGTGAACCTGAACCCATTTCAGGTTTTCTATTGAAATTACATGACATTCTTTGTTTTGTGTACATTCAATGCACTTTCTACTGAGATTTACATTATGCTTTTTAGTATGAAACTCAAGGGTGAACCTAAAGAGAATGTGGACATGAGATGGCATGAAACCAAATGGCTGAATCTTTGTACAGTATGGTTTGTTACCCAGCCTGTAATGTGTGTTGTGTTTGGCCACTAGACAAGAAGTGGGATAATAGAATGTAAGCAGCAATCTTAAATAGAAAGCAAATAATCATTTGTCATCAGGAGCCTCTTGGCACCAGGCAGGTTGGAATGATTTGCTAGTGTATTTTGCCATGCTGTGCAAATCTTCATCTGGACATTAAGAAATTGAAAGGGGAAGGTGGGAAGTACAGATGAATTTAACATCCTTGGTGCTCCTGAGCGTGCTCAACACTGCATGCAGAAAAGGTGTAACGTGCAGGACAGCTGAGAACTGCCTGAGCTACATGACAAGGTTCTAAAGATTGCATGGAAACGGTTAGTTTTTATGGCTGCTGTTACATCTTCCTTTTCTTAAACCATACAAATCAAATGGAAAACAGACATGAGATCAACCAGCAATAATTACACATTACCTCAGCCACTTAAACATACCTATAGGGATGGAGGTCAGAGGACATGACCTAAACACATCAACGTGTGAAAAAATTACTCTGCCTCTTATTGGACATGTGTCAATAATGGTCTTGGAACCTTAACAGCTTTCTGGCTACTTCCTCTTCCTTCTGCAGAGCCTATTTGCCATTGAGCTGGATCTACCACCAGGAATCTATATGCACCACCTCATGTGATTGGGTAGGCATGCATTACTCTGATAGAGCATGAAACTGGAGCCAACTTTGTCCTTGAATTTGTTTAGGGATCTTTTATTCCTCTGGTTGGATGGACATCAGAGGTCATAGTTTCCCAGTGGTAATTGTGTTTGACCGAAGAAATTTGTTAGATGTTGGTATTACACTTTTGTCTTTCTGCCCATAAGTCTCTGAACTGGGTGAGTCTAATAAAGCACTGTGAGGTATGTTATAACTCTGCTATGTATGCATGCGTTGAATCTACCAAGGCTTTTCTTAGATCAAGTTCTTCACTGTTTGTGCTGACATTGCTTCTATCCCACTTAACTATGCAGAAACAGGTATTAACCATGGTTTCTTTGAAACTATTTCCAGTGCTATCCTTGTCTATGTTTACAGTGAAATCATGTTCAGCACTGATCCAGGTGCACCTATTGCAGATCCTTACAGCTTAAAGCACTGTGTCTGGGAGTAAATTGTACAGCTTTGGACCCTGTGTTTAGACAGGAACAACGGGTTTTGGTGTGTTGAGGTGGAGTTGCTTATCTGAATTGAACCCAAAGTCTTACCTTTTTGAGGTAACTCATCATTTTCAAATATTTTGTGAGACTGGGAAAGTGGAAATTTATCAACATCTATTTGGCAGGCTAAAAGGTTCAAATAATCGTGTCTGGTTTTGTTATTTTTGAAAAGCAATTGTGGCAGGGCATGGCTAGGAAAGCCCTTAATCAGCTCCTGCCACCCCAGCCCCCAATCAGGGGGAATGGATTGGGGCTGGGTAAATAGCCAGTGCTTGCCTGGGAATTGCCTGCACCTGTCAGCCTCATTAGCAGGAACTAAAAGGCTGGGAGGAAGTGGAAGAAGGGGAGCGGAGACCAGGAGGGAAAGGCCAGGCCAGGCCAGGCCAGGCCAGGCCAGGCCGGGCCGGGCCGGGCCGGTCTGGTCTGGTCTGGTCTGCTGCTAGTCAGGCCTGTGTGAGGCCAAGCCATGTAAATAGTGGGAAACTGGTGGTGGGAATGGACACAAAATAAAGAGCCCGGGTGTTGCACCAGCTTGGAGCATCCTTGAGTCTTGAAGGAGCGGGGCCTAGGGGCCGAATCCTACGGGGCACGGCATGCACCCTGTTACAGTAATAAATTACTATATTTCTGTAAAGAGGAACCTCATTCAGAACCTGATAATGAACCCTCTGAATTCTAAGAAAATATAGGTTATTTATTTAGCACTCACATACAAGTTCCTTATGGGCATTGAATAAGTTAGACTGATAAAGCAGAGCCTTGGGAGAAAGTGGGCATGTGGAAGCCTATATCTGTCTCGTATAACATAGTTTAGATCATGGTATTATTCTGGACATCCTGGGCACATTTGGGAACTTGGAAATTCAGAGTTACCTTCAGGCTGTTTCCAGGGCAGGCTAGATAGATTGCCAAAAATCAAAAAGGTAGAACTGTAAAGCAATGTAGATTCTCATTGTCATGAAAGCAGTATGTGTGACTTCATTGTACCGAATAGATACCATGAGCGGCCTCACTCACTACTTGCCAGGATTTAAAGAGCACCCGCAAACTTTTCACTTGCTTACCGGCCTGTATAATTCATAATGATTTCCTATATTACTTGGCAGTCTCCCTTACCTAACTACCCAGGCCAATCCATTTCTGCAATTGAGCAAGTCAGACTGGTGACAAACAGGAAGGTCAAGTCCAACTGCAATAGACATAGTTATAAACTAGGGTCATGCATTCTGTGTTTGATTTAAAATAAACCTGAAGTTGGGGGATGTGGATGCAGCAGCAAGGGCACAATGGAGATATTAGATGAAAGGAAGGAGAAAAAAAAACTGATTGGGACAGTAAGGAAAGTGCATCCCCACTAAGGTTTGCTCCCAGTGCTGGAGTCCTTTAAAAAAAAAAAGTGCCAGAACTGGGGGAGCCCCAGGGAGATGAGTCCCTGCAGAGCCTATCCCATTTCCCTACCTGTGCCCAGCTCCTACTGCCTACAAGTTGGATCCACTGTCAGGGTGACCCTATACCTAATTCCACCTGGGGGTCCTGGCAGCCCCAGCCTTTGGATTCCCTTGCTCAGTCTTGGTTGCAGTGTTCCCCTCCAACACCTACCAACTAAGAGGGATGGTCTGAAACTGGGGCAGGAAAGGAGGCGCTTAGCCTAGGTCCGGCAGAATTAGCGGAACACCGTTCCATCGTCTAAAGATAGTGCCAGAACAGCATCCTGTAGCATCCCAGCATGACTAGAGTAATGTTTGCACCATAATATGATGTAGCTACTGTGATATATTGGTGGCATATATCCCAATCCAGCCATTTCCCCAGGAATCTCTTCCCTATATTGTTTGGGTCCCTACCAACTCTTCCCCATGTCAGGATGCCCTTTCATAGGAACATTTTTTTCCAGCATGCCTTTGTGAGAGACACCCTTTAAATTGGTTAGAGCCAAGCAGCTGCAGCTGTAAAGTTGCCATTTTGCAACTGGCAGCTGCTGAGTGAGTCGCTCTTTTCTCCAGCTGATGAGTCCCTGTTTTGTTTGTCCCCTGATTTCCCTTTCTAACTCTGGAGGAAACAGCACATTCTCACAGTAATATTTAGTAATATACAGCTGTGGTTGGAACTCACAGAATTCAGTTCACTCCAGATTCCCATAGTGCTTTACCAACATTAGTTATACCTCAGAAGAACAGAGAATCTAATATTATCCAAAGCCACATAGTGAGTCAGTGGCAGAGTGGAAACATAACCCAGATTTCAAAAATACTTACTCTGAGACCACACTGAACTGGCACATGTCCGAAAGGATCAGGGTGGCTTCTCTGTCACTGCTCTATCTCTGGTGAAAGCATTAGATAGCTGGTTGTCCTCAAACAAATTCTTCTGCAGTCTAACTCTAAAATTATATTTATAATATAATACACACACACACATAGAAGTAAAAAGTACAAAGGTGTAAGAAATCTCATTCTTTGAAAGCAGTTATGACTGGTAATAAGGAGTAAGTCCAGTACAATTGCCTTTGAACTTCAAGGCCTTAATTCAGCAAAATAATTAAGCAGGTGCATAAATCCACCCCTAAGCATTTAAGCACATGCTTAACATTAAGTCCCATTACAGTCAATTTGACTTAAAATTAAACGCATGCTTAAGTGCTTTGCTGAATAGGGATGATTTTCTGAATCAGGGCCCAAGTTAATGCTATTCTGTCCTGTCAGTGCTGGGGAAAAAGACAGTTTTCCTTAGAAAAATGCACTACAGCAGTATGATATTGTTTGACTCCAGCCAAAGAGCATCCAAATCAAACTGTATTCAATTTAGATGTTAATGGAAAGTAGCTTTTAATTTCTGCAGGTGAAACAGCCAGAACCCTTCTAATCCTTTGAGCAGAGCTGACATTCATTTGAAAATAATTTAGGAAAGCAGAAATCAAGAGAAGGAATTGAAAATTAAATTAACAGTTGCTGATTTTACTTCCTTGGCACCTGATTTTATTATTGAATTTAAAAAGTTCTGGCAGCTACAACCAGCTCCACCAGATGTTGAAAACACATTCAAAGAAGAATGGAAAAGAGAGTGTCAGATGATATGATGATATAAGGATCATTAATTTAAAAAATAAAATGTCCGGATCAAGTTCTGTTCAGATTGTCAGAACTGATATGGAATGGAGTGAAATATCAAGGACAAAAGGATGAATTTTTTTTTTGCAAATAGAACAGTCATCTCATTTTAAATAGACTTTCATGAATGTGAGCTTATCAGCCCTTAGAAGTACAGGACAGATTTGAAACAGCCCATTCTCCTCATATATTTTGGTTCAACTCTTTTCTGACTTTCACAGCTGCTATGAAAAAATATTGTTTGGAAACACCTTTGTGAGGAATTTCAATCTTGACGACAATAATGTCATCACTATTTGATAGCAAACTAAATCAAGAAGAGTGGCATAGAAAGCACGCTGAAAATGTTCCTTAGATCTTATAATGGTGTACTGGTACACATATACAGGTATTAAAAAGCCAGCATAACAGCCCTGGCATACCCAAAACACTCATTGAAGCCAATGGAATTTTGAGTGTGCAAAAAGTATGGAATTGTGTAAATGACTCCTTGTAAGAAGACAGCACATTGTTTAATGTTTAGCAGTTTTCATTATAGATACTTCCAAGTATTATATATACATAAACATAGTAAATTGTGATTGCTAGTATTCTGGGGACCGGATTGTGGCTTATTCTGCATGTCCATGCAGAGGAGTGGAGTGTAATCACCCTCTTACTAATGGCACCTGTTGCCCGTACCATGGGTTGCAGCAATGGGTTGCTACAACTCTTCCCCCATGTATATTGGGCAGGGTGGGTACTCCCCAGTGCACCAGGTGTAAGACTGTAACAGCTACAGGGCTGGTGCAGAGTAAGCTCCCCCTGGGTGAACCAACAGGCAGATGATGATTGTCTTGGTCATAATCTATTTCTCGGTCTTCTCTTGAGGCCACACAGAGAGGAGGTTTGTTTACAAGTCACAACTAATCCCTATATAATTTATGTTCTTGTAGGCCTACACCTGTTCCCATTGAAGACAATTGCCATGGACGTCACTGGGTGCAGGATCAAATGCTGTATAGTAGCTTCCATTGGAGAACGTCAAAGTGGTTTACAACAGTAATGAATGAAGCCTCACACAGCATATGTGTGAGGGAAGTATGATGATTGCATACAACCATTCAAGAAATGAGAGCAGGACTTACCCTAGGTCACAGGGGCTGTGGCAGAACTTTGAATAGAATCCACATCTCCTGAATTCTAGTACTGGGCCTTAACCACAAGACCAACTTCTCTCATGTACATTTATAATCTGTGTGTCTGTACATATGTGCACAAACAAGCCTTACAGCGGAATCTTCGTCCTCAAAAATCAGCTCATTTTTCAAGGTAACTTTTAGCCATCAGAAGAGAATTTTGCTGTCTTCACCAGCCTTTCAAAGTAACCTTCTACTTGAGCATTTCCCCAACAGGCATTAACTAAGATAGGATCCTTGGGGTGGTCAAGAAAGCTGTGTGCTAAAATGTCACTTGCATCTAGTAGGAGAAAAATTAACTGCCCTTCACTTTTATTAAATTGTCATGAGATAGCAAACCTTTATGGTGTCACATTTCTCCTGGGAAAATTTTACAATAAGAGCCCATTTCTCACTGGGATTAGCATATCTAGTTAGCCTAATTTTCTTTTGCATTTCAAATCTGACCTTTCCATTTGTATCCCTGAGATTGCTCTTTCTTTGCAAGGACATAGACTGTTATTTCTTTCCTCTTTGTAAATATAGACTATAATGTGCAAAGCTGCAAGGACATGCTACTACTAATGGAAACCCCAAATGAATCCAAATGGACTATTGTACCTGTCACTGAGGCCGACCAGACTTAGGCACACCGTTACCCACTTTGTTGAATCAGTGTTTAACATGGGAACACACGTATTTTGAAGCACACTGAGTTTTGATGTGAAACATTGTTCTTGGAATAGGAACAGATCTAAAGTGGGAATTAAATCAAGAGAAGGTAAGAAAGGAGCCTGGCATTAATGAACAGCTGTATTGGTGTTCTGATAAATTAAGCAGCATCCTCTCCTGTCTGAAACCAATACAGGAAAGTGGAAGACTTCTAGGGTCCTAATGAGAGGTGAATTTTGTTCAGTAAAACATTTTTCTTGAATTCAAGTGAGTACACTGCATTGTGGTAAAGGCCTGAAAATAGCAACCTTTTTCATGTTGATGATTCAGTTTTGAAGATTAATATTCCTTCTCATCATTTTGTCTTCTTTTTACTTTAACAATTGTGCCTACAGGAAGGAAAGGAGTTGGGAATTCATGGAAATATCTCTCCTTTAATAATTTACAATTAATTATGATATAAAATACAAATTAATAATAATTCTTATTAGCAATGGGCATATTTCACAAATTTGGGAGATTTGGTTTGGATAAGCACTCAAAAATTGTGTGCAATCATGTGTGTGCAAACAATTTTTGAGTGCTTATCCAAACCAAATCTTTTTAAAACAACTGTAAACCCAAGTTCTATATATGAAAAAAGCAAACTGCACACTAATGTTAATATTAAATTTGATGCAAATAACCCCATTCTACTCTTCTTACTCAAGCTGAGTAGTACCTTACCCAAGTAGCCCATGGAAATCACAGAGTAAGCTATTGCTCTTCATGAATAAGTGTGGCAAATTCTGGCCCCAAAGTCCTAGATTCTGTCCCTTTCCATTGCCTGATGTAATCTTTCCCTGTGTTAGATCTTATCCTCGGGGCAAGGCGCATGGGTGTGAATTTACAGCCCAGACAATTGGAGGGCTATGGTGGCTTTAAGCCACCTCTGCACCCTTCCAGTCCTGAGCTGCTCTATGATCCCAGTGTAAGACAACTGTGGTTGCTGCCTGTAGGCTGCAGCACTGGCCAGAATCTCTTCAGTGCTAGGAATTGCAGTCCCATTTCCAGCATGTCCTTCCTTCCCCCAACACTTGCCCAATGCCAGGGCTTGCAGGGGTGTCCTTGTAAGGAAGCCTTACAACTATTTATCATAGTGCCTGCCTCAGCATAAAGGGGCCAGGGAGGATGTGTCTCCATGTCTGTCTTCTCTCTGGAAAGAAATATGCACATCCATGGCCTCCTTCCCATTGTGATAGGCCTTTTATGGGCAACTGTTAAGCATGGAGACAAATTTGCTCCCGGGTACCATCAGGTGGGATGTTAACAATTAACTGCTCAGAGTTAATGATGGATGGTTGAATTATCTAAATTAATTGTGACCACCCATTGAAACCATAATCAGTTGTGTGGTATTTTATCTCCTCAACTCTCATGTCTGTGTCAATGCAGTGGGCACAAATTACGCAACAAGCTGACAAACTGCTAATACTGTATTTGTCTCACAGCTCTATTGCAGGTCCAAGAAAAAAAAATTAAAAACCCGCAACCAAACACACATGACTTTACAGGTGCTTATTACTCCTGTGGAAAAGGGAGGGTCAGCTGAAAACATGTCTCTAAAGTTTTCCTTTCCTTTTGTGAGCACCTCATTTAAACCTGGCATGCGGTTAACACCTATTTCTTTTTTAGCAAAAATAAGTCTGCAAAACTTTTGTCTATGCCTATTGTGACAAGTTAGACTTTAGATTTTAACCCCTTCTGGCCAGGGACTGTCCTGCTATGATTATATAGTGCCTAGCACAATGAGGCTTCAATCTTGACTGCAGCCTCTGTGCACTACTGTAATACAAATAATTAATAATGACTCTAAACTAACCTCAAGTCAAGGTGGCCTTAGTTTCTTGTGCATTCCTCCAAAAACCAGCCCATACCTATAAATTCACAGATCTGGGTGGATGCCTCATGCACTCTTACACAATACAATGAAGGGGGCATGTGTGCCCCCACTGTCTGCTCAGCAGGTTAAAAAGCCAGGGTTTCAGTGTTACAAGAGACCTGTAAGGAGAATTGATGGTCCAAGATCTTAAGAAAAGTGGTTTTGCTGTTCTTGCAGAGCTCGGATTAAACTGGCCATTCCATGCTGTCACCGTCCCTTCCTTGAGCAACAAATGATGACGTTTAACAGGAAGACAGCAAAAGCCATGGTTGGAGGGAGGTGAGGCCACCTGTGACAGGGTAATGCTGAGTTACCTCAGCATTAGGCAAGAAGGGATTAGAGAGCAGCTTTAGGTGCTGGCAGCCCCTCCCCGCTGTACCTGTGAATCAGGTCAATCTTGCAGGAGAAGCCATAAAAAGGGAAACACTCATTTCAGAAGGCCGCAGGCTGGGGACGCAGACAGACCTGTCATCCTCAGCTCCCAGAGAGGAGCACGGCAGAGAGTCATGCTGCATTTGCTTGCCTGCGAGCATGGAGCAGTAGGACAGATAGCTGGAAGATCCTGGTAGGACAGACACGCTGCTGCTGCTCTTTATTTCTGTTAGTTTCCTCTCCTTTAGTACCTTAAGAACTGGCACTAAGGGTTTGACTCATTGCAGACCCCTGCTTAGAATACAAGCCCCCTGAGGAGAAGGTAGCCCATGGAAAAAGCAAGAGGTTGACAAGACAGACCTTAACCGATTGGTACAAGGGTTTCTGGGCTGGAACCCAGGGTAGAGGGCAGTCCTGGGTTCCCCTACAGCCTTACCAGGAAAGAAGATCCCAGACACAAGAGTCCAGAAGGACTGTGGCACCTGGACAAGGGCTATAGACAGGTGTGAGATTCTGGAACTACTGGGTAAAGACCCTGGTTTATCCTGAAAGGGGTGAGACCAAAGGTGACCTGACTAGAGGGCTGAGTCACAAAGCAAAATGGGACTGGTTGGCAGATCTGGTTGGCAGGACTACAGAGAAAATTCCTTGCCACGTTGCACCTAGCCATCAGATGCCACAATGGCTTTTTTGCCCCACAATCCCTTCCAGTGCATTTTTCATAGGAATGAGAAGATAAGGACCTAAATGAGCTTTACTCCTCTTGTAGATCTATTTCAGATGTGATGATGTTATTTTGTAGCTGACTGTTTGTTTTTTTCCTTTGATTTTAGAAAAAATGCAATAAAGATAATGAAAAATGAAATAAAAGGGAGAAAATCAGTGAGAGTGTTCCCTCCTTTGTGTATGTCGGAATGAGCAACCAATCAATATACTTTATGTCAGAAAACTATCTGTGGTGAGATCTTGGGCAGTGTTATACTATTTATAAGAAGTAAAACCTTGATTGAGTTATGGAAGTCATTCTCTCATGTACAGAAGGGATTTTATCACATTGCTAACCAGCTTTATGCATTCTGCTTTATTGCTAGAGTTGTTCTTGGCAGGGGACGGGTGTTGCATTTTAATAAAGAGAGGATAGAGGTCCCAATCCAGCAAAGCACTCATGCAGTTTTTTAAGGACATGCGTAGTTCCAAAGGGCAGAATGTATGAAGCTGGTCCCTAACAATGGAATTACTCACATACTTAATCATGTGCATAAGTGTTTTGCTGGATTAGTGCTCGTCCTCTCTTTATTAAAATAAAGAAGGGTCTGCTCACATGCTTAACATTAAGCAAGTGCTTAAGGGCTTCACTGGATCAGGCCCAGAGGGAGCTTGCTGTATGGGTAATGCAAACTTCCTGTATTTGTTGTCGTGGCATCCTATGGAATTCTTTATTTGGAAAGCAGTGATAAAACCAGTTGAAATTCACTAGGGCGGTAGGGGAGGCTTTGCTTTCTCTGGTTTGAGCTAAATCCAGTATGATTTTAATCTGTGACTTGGCTCTGCTTGGCCATTTATACCCAATGATGTGTCAGTGTTGCCTAACCAATTTCACATAGCACAGTGCAGCATCATGTTATATCGTATTTCCTGAATGCAAAAGCTAGATAGTTTTGTAAAAGGTTGCATGCAAAAAAAGAAAATGAGGCCCAGAAGCACCTTCAAACTTTCAAAATGACAGAAAACACTGAAGACCTCTCAGAGACAATGTACATAATCTGCCTTTAAAATCATAATGGGGTGAGCCTCTCTACTGATTTGTGCTAAATCTGCCATTGGGATGATAAACCATATTTGCTTATTGGGATTTGTGATGGATCTTCAAAGTGGGAATTTGTCTTGGCAGCTTTCTGGATTTTTTCTTCCTTTCTTTTTCCTACTTTCGGGTGGACTACAGCAATATCCAGGACTGAGGCTATCATTTGCTCTTTTTATATGCTCCATCTACTGTACTTTGTATGTCAAATAATTTCTCATCTTGCTCTTCAGTTGCATTCATGCATGAGTGATACTTGGATTTATTGTTCTGTTGGCCTCAGTTATGGATTCATTATAATAAAACTTAATACAGTTTAGATGCCTTTGGATGAAGAAAAAATAGCTGCATAAGTCTCAGAAATGCTGAGCTGATCTCAGTTGTTTTTTCCCCCTCCATATTCTGTTACAAATAGTGTGCAGTTTCGTTATTTGCCCATTGAAAGCCTTGGCTTAAAACTTTCCTCTTTAAAACAAGATGAAAAAAAATCCAGAACTGAAATAAATTCAGCACAATTTATTTAGTTGGTTTTAGATTACAGTAATTTTTTGCTGATATTAGCTGATTGGTTTTGTTAATATATAAAACAGGTACTTTCATAACTATAGGCCTATTGCTGAAGGAAGTAGATAGATTATTTTTAATTTATATATTTTAATTTCATTGTTCAGTTCATTAGAACTGGACAAATAATTCATCCGAGGGTAGATAATCCACTGGTGTAAATGTTCATAGTGCCATAGTCTTCAATTTCATGAACATTTACCCTAGCTGAGGATCTGTCCTCCTGAATTATTTATCTGATGAAGATCATCTCTTGTCCTTGTACAAATTGTCAGTGAACAGATCACGTTTCAGTCAATTTTTGCCAATTCAAAATAATTTGCCAAAAAAGTCTTAATTGTTCTTTGTTTATGATGAGCTTATTGTGACTATTAAATACACAAAGTATGGGGTGATATGAGTTCACTTAAAGCTCATGCTAACCAACCCCCTTCACCTGCTTTTTGGCTGTGGGGGTACCTGAGTAGTTTTTAACAGTGAAGGATGATTAATCATAGAATAAGATACCAAGGGAAGTGGTGGATTCTCCATCTCTTGATGCCTTCATATCATGACTGAATGCCTTTCTGGAAGATATTTTAGACAAATACAAGGTATTAGGCTCAGTACAGGAGTAACTGGGTGAAATTCTATGGGCTACCTGGTTTCCTGCCCAGTCACCCGCCTCTCTGGTAGCCAGGCTCTCAAGGCTTACTCCACAGTAGCTTGCTTGGCAGGCTGCCACAGAGCTGGGGTAACTAGGGCTTCCTGGCTTCTGGGGAATCTGGGAGCCCAGGGAGCATGTTGAATTTCAGAAACCCAAACATTCCTGCTGGGGGAACATTTTGGTGTTTAAAAAAAAATGCAGACTTTCCAGCTCCACAAAAAAAATTGAGTTTTTGGAAATTTGTCTCAATTTGGGATAAACATTTTTTTCCAAAAAATCAAAATTTTTCATAGCTTTACTCGGCATGAGACTGGCCAGCCTCTTAGTATGGGTAATAAAGTTCTGTTTCTTACAGCTCTGCCTGCCATGTCAATTAAATGGGGGTTACGTGTATAGAAACACTTAGAGGAGGAGGAGCTACAAAAGCTCTGAGATAGCTCCCTCCCAGTGTGGAGAGAGGAGAGTGGTCAGGCTGGAGACCACCCTACAAAATGGATGCTATGTTCCAACCCTGATGGGGCAGACTAGAGTCTCATAAAATCTGTTCTATCCCCAACGTTTGTGATTCTAGAATAATTTCCCTTTACTTTTAGGATATGGCTTTCTAGACACAATAGCAATAAAAGGAGCTTGTTTTAAGTTTTATAGCAGTGTTTCGTGTCTACAAACAGGCACTTTCTCTTTATACAAAACAAAATCTCCAATGTAGTAAAATACAAAAGCTCATTTAAAAACCACTATAATTAAATACAAATTATACCTTATCACTCTACTCGGGAAGAGAGAGGGGATGGTCATCATGGGGTGGGATATATATGCCTACAGCATTAGGGTACTAAGTAGATATGGGTGGACAGTTACCACGCTGCAACATAATCCTTTTGGCACCTAGATATTAAAGGAGGTATGTGCACTGGAAATACCTTACACAGATACATTAGATTAGCTGGATGATTTAACACATCATTTGCTAAGCCATAATGGTCAGGGTAATAAAATAAAAAATACATTCATTTAGGAAGCCCAATTTTCCAGTGTTAATCTTAAAGCTATATAGCTCATCCAAGGCCACCATACACACAACTGGCCCACCAAGCAGTGTTATAGGCCCAGATGCTGGATAGGACACCACATGTCTGTCTAGGGTCACAGGTCAAGGACAATAAGGTCTAGGATCAAATAAGTACTTTTCAAAATGTCAGAGTATGCATTTTCACATTTGAATGCTACAATTTGTGTCAATGGATATCTATAAAATAGGTATTTTGACATCTTAGTGCCCATTTGCATGGCAAAATCCAGAACTGGGCAGGCCAAAGGGTGTGTCAATGACCTTGAACATTTAAATCAGGGAATATATTCCATCATCCAATACAGTAATGCAAATGAGTTGAGAAATTCTATGATTTTACTATTGCCAATTATATCAGTTTTCTATATTGTATTTGTATGTTTTTTTGCTGTACAAAGGAGACCAATAACCAGAATATTGGTTGTTAGAATTAACATTACAAACTTTCATCACACTTTACCTAAAGACACACATTAACTATGGTCCAAACCCTGCCATTCCTACAAACTCAAAATGTCACTGGAACTCCTGGAATTTTTAAGTTCCTAAGGATAGGAATGTTTGACCCAATAACTATTTTCCTTGAAGCCATGGAAGAAGCCTTGATTGCTGAATAGCTCTACAAAAATACAGAAAATAGAGCCCTTCATTTAGAGTAACCTTTAACTTTAACTTTAAACTAGTCAAACTGGGTGAAACTAATGCTTGTACATCAGTCCCATCACATATCCTATGCAGGACTTCAGGGCTCAAAATATAGTTTACGTAGTCTGTAGGTGTTGGATTGGACTTTAAGAATAGAGGGAATTTCTCTCTATATCAGGATAGATTTATTTCTATAAAATATACTATATTATCACTGAAGGTTTGAATTTCACAGAGCACATTCCTCCTACTTTTAGATAAACTGCAAGATGTTTGCAGACATGTTGTAAAGATTTGGGTTTTATTCTCCCCCTAAGCCCTCCCAAGATCCTCAGTTTGATCTCAGCATGATTTTGAAAGCTTTGATCTTTTAGGGCTGGTCCACACTAAGCCCCCAGTTCGAACTAAGATACACAACTTCAGCTACGTGAATAACGTAGCTGAAATCGAAGTATCTTAGTTCGAACTTTAAGGTTCTTACTGTGGGTCCACACGCAGCAGGCAGGCTCCGCTGTCAACTCCACCTACTTCTCTCGTGGAGCAGGATTACCAGTGTTGACGGCGAGCACTTCCGGGATCGATTTATCACGTCTAGACAAGACGTGATAAATCGATCCCAGAAGATCGATTGCTTGCCGCCGAACCAGCGGGTAAGTATAGACATACCCTTAGGGTTTAATTTAGTTCAGTGACATCGAAGTTCTCCAAGGCAATTCACCTTTCCCTGACCTATAAGAAAAAATGTAAAGAAAAAAAAAGTGTAAGAGAGAAACAAAACTTTCATTAGAAAGAGAGCCTCTGAAAATTTCTTCTAAAGCAAAATAACCCTTTGCAATCCCATTAGCCTTCAATAAAAAAACCTGTTCTCTTCAGTGATAAACTCACCATACACAGTGCTAATCCAGTTTGAGACACTAAAAATATCCAACTAAATAGTTTATTTACTGTTTCAATTCAAAGCTAATACATTTAACAAGTGTAAAATTGTTTCACAGTTGTATAGAACAGCCTTTGCTAAATTGAAATGGAAATTAATACAGTTTGTTGTAGCCCAGACTAAGTGTTTTTGTCAAATATGAATACTTAGATGCAGTCCTTTGTTAAAATTTCATGACATCCCTCATATGTGCCTGCATGTTCACTTTAAGGTGCAACAAGAATTATGTGGAGTAACTGGGTCCCCCAGACAGCTGAGACCACACCGATGAGTATGGAAACCTGTTTCCCTTTTGTGTTTCTTAGCTGCGAGAGACCGGGAAGGCCCTAGATCTATTTTTTTTTTTTTTTTGCCGTTGGGTTTGTTGGTTGTTTTGGAAGGCATTGGTGTGTGTGATTGCAAGCATAGTCTTTTTTATGGTCGTTTAAGAATCGGCAAGGAGCACATCTACTAAAAGGTAGCTGCTCCTTTTGAATGGATGTGAGTAGAAGTCTAAAGAATAAAAACAAAAAGAATTGAATAGAAAAGTAGCAGCAGGACTGGAGTGTTAACAATATGTTTATCTTATTTTTGCAATGCACACCAAGGAATTGTTCTTGTGGAAAAGACCACTGGCCCATCTACTCCTATGAAAGTTATTGGCAGTAGCTTATATCAAGAGCTTCAGAGACAGATGAGAAACCCACAATGTACTGAGCTGATATGCAATACTATTCCCCAGAGGGGAGAAAAAACGGTCTTTCCCAATGCAGCTGGTGATGAGCTTGTTCCCTGGAGCATGAGGCATTATTCTGCATTCTTAAAGCCTCTTAGCTGTATATTAATTAGTGGCCTGCGAACCTGAAAAGGTTCAGAGCTGGGTGAACTATTCACAGAGAGCAGTTTGATTCATGAAATTAGCAACTTTTTCCTGTTCACAAGGTTTTGGCAATTTGTACATTATGTGTTTTTCAAAATTAATCCAGTAAATGGTTTGTGAGAACATATTTCAGCCTGTAGATTGTTTGCAAACAATTTATCATGACATTGCTTCAGTCAGTCACTCTTAGCAAGTTACTTTTTCCTCCGTGTGTTAGTATGTAATTTGTCTTGATCGGCACTTTCAAGATGGCTGCTGCACACGTCTGCCATCAATGTTAAGGTGACTACTTATTCCAAGAGTATTCACTACACACTATCTCTCTCTGAGAAAATTCTGGCAAACCAATATCTAGAGAGACCTAATCTTATAAAGTGTTTTTCAGCAGTAGATCTTAAAACACATTATAAAGGAGGCTTACAGATAGGGAAAGTGAGGCACAGAGACTTGTCCCAATCATGTAGCAGGCCAGCGGCAGAGCCAGGAATAGAACCGAGGTCTTTTGAGGACTAGTCCACTGTTTCAAACATATTGGTTGTATTCAAAAGAGTACTTTTGGGTAACATTCAGTCAGCTCTGCTCCTGTTTGATATCGCAAAAATCAAATATGCAATCTAGAAAAAAAGTGAGTTGTATCACAACACCTCAGTTAACAAGACTACAGTATAATACTTGTACAACATTAATATGCAGATGAAATCAAATGTTACAATGTTGTAAAACGTATCAGGTGAAATTCATGGCTCTGAGGAGCAGATGCCACTCCAGTGGAGACAGTTGTGCCAGTGGTGAATTTGGTACAATGTAATGAAATACTATTATTAAAAGTAGGTGAAATCCTACTCCCTCAGAAGACAATGACAAAGCTTTTATTGACTTAATTGGGTCCCAGATTTTCACCACACTGTAAAGAACTTTGAATATTTGAAATAAACATGTAGGTACTGATCCTCAAGACAGCATTTTTCTTATTGTTCCTTGCACCCTTAGGTATATCTAGGAGCTTGTCTACACTACTGCTTAAGTTGATGTACCTTACATTGCTAAGGAGTGTGAAAAAGACACCACCCTGAGCGACGCAAGTTACATCGACCTAAGCTGTTTCCACACCAGCACTAAGTTGGCCGGAGATGCTCTCCTGCCAACATAGCTTCCACCTCTCGTTGAGGTGGAGTAATTATGCCAATAGGAGAACACTCTGCTGTCAGCATAGCGCGTCTTCACCATATGCACAGCAGCAGCAGAGCTGTATTGGTGCAGCTCTGCTGATGTAGCGCGGTAGTGTGGACTAGACCTATGTTCTGGCATGGCCATGTGTTTCATCTTAGCCAGAGTCTACAGTTTTCTCTACCCTTTCCAGCGGAGTGACAGGGCAAGATCTCCACACCTTACACAAGCCCAAAGTCATACTTTTTGGCCAATGCTGTCATTTTTTCCTCATGTCAGCGTAGCCCATAAGGAAAGTAAGGGAGGGTCTGCATTAATCCAAAATGCCATCCATGGGATGGGGGGGGAGATAAAAACTTGCACAACTATGGAGAAGAGAATTAACCCTCTAAATGCCTGATTAAAAGGAAAGAGAAAGCAAATAATTTATGTTGTAAGCTAGAAACCTTCTTTTAAAATGAAAATGGAGATTCCCATATCATAATTTTGTCTCTGGGACCAGGGGCTTTCTGTCATACCAAATATCCCAAGACTTGCAATGAAATGACAAGAGTTGGCAACACTGCTTTTTCCTGATTCTGCCCAAGTAACAGTAGGTTTTCTGATGGTTTTTGACTGTTCTGCTTCTGGTCCCAGCAAGAATCAGGTTTGTTTCTGTTCCAGTTTGGGTTTGGAGGGAAGGTTCAGGTTTGTTTGTTGTTATTCTGTCTAACTGGCTCACACATCTCAGTACCCCATATCCAGACACCATTCACCTTTAGGAATACTTGAAATTTGAACCCACATAAAGATCCAGATACCATGGGTGACTATACACCAAACCAAACGTCCTATCCAAACAGCCCCAAACCTAGATGAATTCAAAATCCATATCCAGAACAAAAAAAATTTGACTCCAGCCTATCTCTAAATTTTGTAGATAATAATTTGAATATTTAAAAAATCACGATAAGGTCATTAGCTAAAATATAAGCATGCAAAGAACTAAATAGTCCCTTTATTATCAATGTATTCTTTATTGTAAAACCAAGAGGGTTTTAAAACTTAACTTCCAGCATTTACAGTATTCAGATAAATATTGTTTCCTATTTGTAAAGTAATATAATACACGTGGTTTAAACATATAGTGACTTCTGATCTAAGACAAATGGTCACATATTACTCTGTAATATGTCTTGTCAAATCAGCAAAGCACTCACAGTAGGTGATTCTACAAGATATACCGCTATACATGCCTACAGATCTGAAATAAAAAACAGATCCTTTGTCTTTTGTTACCCATTGCCATATAATGCTATTTTCCTTTATCTTTCGTTTAAAAGAGAATTATAATAAGTTACTGCTTTATCGAATAGCAGCATACAATAAAATATCGATGGGCTTAAGTTTTTAATTAATTTTATAGCCCCAACTTTCTTGTTTTGCCAATAATATCACAGTGAAGACAAAACTTTATAACCCAATGACAATAATAAGTTTGCTAAACTGTAAAGACAACTTAGTCTAAAGCACTATTAATCAAGGTGACACCTTGTCAGATCTATGGATCTGCTACTTCTAATTTGTCTGGTCACCTGAAATAGGCTCATTAAAGATGGATCTTTACAAATTTATTACGTTTTTTGGCATCACTAGAAAAAAACCCAACTAATACAGCATTCAAATGTTATCATGAGCTTTTGGTAATATGAATGGATTTAAATAAGAAACTATCCTGTGACTGACCAAAGTAAATGAGATTCATAATCCATTTCCATTATTGATATGTTTGTGTGAATTTCACCTGTGCATTATTTCAGAATTTATAGTTGCAATATTTTAGAAGTTCTTGTTGACAGCATCTCTTATTAATCTCTTTATAAAAATAATAATACACATTTTTTTACTCCAAAGACCCGAAAATATGAAATTGTGAGTCCTATATCTAAACTCCTGCCCAGGGTATATAGTGTGTGTGTGACAAAGATCCAAAATGAGAGAGACAAAAATGACTCATATAGGAAACTTAAAAGGCTGCGGGATTCATTTGCTTCTTTAACTTCAGCCGCATGATCCTGTATTTGTCAGGTGAATAATTTTCAACAAGAAGAGGCAAAAACACAATATTGGCATGGAACGTATGTAACTTTGGGAGTAAAATATAGGATATCTCTTTGACATGAAGGACATTGGTGAGATAGTGTCGGTGGGTGGCTTAAGAATAGCTGCTGAAATCTGCAGCACAGGAAAAAAGGAATAGGGAAAGCAGCAGCTAACAAATTAGGGCAATCACTATTTGTTTGTTGATCGTTCACGAATGGGAAATGGGCTAAACTTTCATTTTACATTAATTCTTTGGGATTCAAACTGGACACTGGACACAAACAATAGGCTGCTCCCAAACCTCCTATGAGTAGTTCAGCACATTTCAGCATGATGGACTATTCAGGCTAATCAGGCATGCACTCTGACATATCCTGCACTGATAATTTATCACCGTCATTTATGATTTATTTACTTCCGATGCTTTGCAAGTCGGCAGCCTGCCTTTAGGATAATGTGGCCACTCAGTTAGTTATACTATACATTAATGTGTTCATTTCATTGAACACTCACAAAGTGCACTTGCTCAGGTTTCCCTTTTGATTAAAAAATACAGCAGGAATTGCTGTTTAACCTCCAAGCCTCCGAATGCTGACCAAATTCTCTATAGTTATAAATAAGTGGTCCACCACTGATTTTGGAGGAGTTTACACCAGAAGAGAATTTGGCCTTTTGTGGATTCTCATTTAGCTATTTTGTTGTATTCAGGCATAAATTCAGTTCATTCGCTCAGGGGAGCAATTCTATCTCCTCTCCTGCTCTATGCACACTCCATCACAATACAGGAACCATAAAGGTATCAAAAGGGCCTGGAGGAGAATTCTTCTGGTGTGGGAGCAAAGGGGAGCTGACATAAGCAACCTTGTGCTGCTACCTTTGTAAGCTTCCACATAGGGTCTTGCTGGAAGCAGGGACAGAGGCAGGAAGGCACATCTCCAGAGTGCCTGTTGTTAAAGAGATTCTGGGCTGTGAAACAGTCCCTACAGGCTACCATAACATAGAGCAACCATGGAGCATCTCTAATTTATGGTGGGAAGAGCTGGTTTAAAGCCAGGATTAAATTTCATGAAAATATTGTCCTCTTCTTTCAGAAAATTTTAAGTTTAAAAATTTTTCAACTGTTTTTTTTTTCTTTTCTTTTTTTGCCAGGAAATACACTATCCCTTAGCTTCCCTGGAATCTAGGTGGCTGAAAGCCATCTTTTGACCCACTCCTCTCTGAGCTGTACCTCAGTGTACATTTCTGAAGGCATTTCTTATAAAACCTCTGCGTGACTGTGAAGATGTCCATCATACTGAGACCTCAGGATGAGCACCACACAAAGAATTTTGATTGGGGGCTTTTCCCACAGAAGAAAAACCCTTCTCCCTCAGTTCAGGATTAATAAAACTTCAAGAGTTTGAGCTATATAAAAAGGGAATCCCAGCTCCTTGGGTCTTTGTGACACAGGCTGTTTTATTTGCAACAAACGTGGATTAACTGGTATTTCCCAAAAAGCATGCAGTGGTAATACAAATCAATATAATCTGCCCTCAGTGCTGCAGATGGGAGAATTTCAACTAGGGTGAACATGTGTGCAGTAGCCTTTCAACATGAATAACCAAACATCCATCGCCAGTCTATGTATCTTTCGCAATTCCCACCATTTGTCTGATCACTGTCCTTACTGTGCCATATCATAACGCCTTCTTAACTTTACCCATTGGAATGGAGTGTTTTCTCTCTAATACTCAAATAAAGTCACCAGTAAAACAAAGTCCAAGTTTACAACATATGCAGAAAATAGCATTTGACGCTGTCCCTGGTTTGGACATGAAGGTGGAGGCAGCTAAACTAGATTAACATCCAGGATGTTCCAATAGACAGACTATTATTGCAGCTGAGTCAGAGATCATTCTGTTAGCACCACTACCAGATCCAAATGGTTTCCCCTCCTGGTGGGTGCCACTACTGGATCTCTTAAAGGTACAGCCCACTACAAACACATATGGTGGCAACTTCAGGACATATAAATGAACTGGGTTATTGAATCTCTCTCTCTCTCCTTTTGGCTTTTTTCTTTTTCTACTGGAAAAATCATACTTTGCTTTCAGTCACAGGTAGCTGTTTTCAGTAATTACTGAGATTGGAGTTACGTACTTAGTTATGGTTATAGTTATAGTTAGTTAGGAATGGTGTTTGTCAGAGGGTGGAGATGGATGGCAGGAGAGAGATCACTTGATCATTATCTGTTAGGTTCACTCCCTCTGGGGCACCTTGCATTGGCCACTGTCGGTAGATAGGATACTGGGCTAGATGGACCTTTGGTCTGACCCAGTATGGCCTTTCTTATGTTCTTATCTCATATGCTTTGGATATCAGGCAAGTTTGGGGTATAATTCAACATCTGTGCAATATTCAGCTCCTTATACCCCGCACAATCAGGCTGATGCTAAATACTGTTGTTTTTTCCTGAACATTTCCAAAATTCACCCCTTCCTTTTCATCTCTCTGGCTGAATTACATGGCTATCCCCTTGTCTTTGGCTAGTACAAACTTGTCCTCTGTGGCATCCTTTTCACACTGATTCCCTCAAGTCGCTATTACATGATGCTGCTAAAGTTGCCTTCCTCTCCTGCCACTAGAACCATGACACTCCCTTGTTGGAATCTCTCCATCAGCTTTTTCTTATCTTCTACATCGAGTGTAAGAACCTACATGACTCTAGGCCTACCAGCATCTCTGCTACATTGGGTTTGGTTTAAATTTTGACTATTTATGGGCTTCTTATGAATTGTTTTTTTCCCCATTTCTAAATACTTCTCTTTTCCAGCATAGTGGTCAAGACCTTAAAATGTGGATGCCATAAGGGCATATTTAGGGACCTAAATAAATAGTCTATGTTTCAAAAGTACTGAGCACCCAGCAGCTGCCATGAAGTCAATGGAAACTGCTGAGTGCTCAGCACTTTTGAAAATTAGGTTGCTTATTTAGTAGCCTAATTTTTTTGGTTCCTATTTTTGAAAATTGTGGCCTAAGATTTCTTTCTTTCCCACTCCTCCTCCCCCAGCAGCAATTTCACTTATCCTTTGAACTAAACAATATTTGCTATTCAGAGATCTTGGAAAAGGAAAATCCCCACAACTACCAAAATATTGAATGTGTGGAAATAATTTTACTTTGATGGTTCAATAGCAGACAAGTCAGAGAGTGGAGTTCTGGTGCATTGGCTTCATATACTATGATTAAAGCATTGAAAGAGATATTATTTCAAATGAATACATTTTTGTCTGATTATAACAACATCACACTCTACAAGATAAAATAATTCCAAACAATGCAGAGCATTAACATACTGTGGGCCAGAGTCCAACTCATGTTGTGGTTTGTCTTCACCTTCCTGGACTCTAAAGGGGCCATATGGCTGCCCTATCTGGGATAATGAGGCTTCATTTCCTGCAAACAAACCTTGAAGAAGGGGTGTAGGAATGTTGTAATTGCTCAGGAAGTAGAAACTGGAGAAGACTTCCCCTTAGAATCTGGACTATATTGAACCCGAACTTCAAATACAAACCAGACTTCAGAGGCCAGTTCACAACCCAATGTAGATGTTTCCACATCACTATTCCAACCATTCTGCTCTCCTGATCTTAAAAACTCCTGTGGTTCTTTCATTATTTCTTTTCATCTCCCTGATTTTTTTTTTTTAAGGAATACTTCTCTCTTCGTGACTCCCTGCACAGCGATTTTTTCCCACACAAACAGAGAGCAAAGCAAGGTTTTGCCTTTGAAGGATATTAGGGATAGATGATCCAAAGACAATCATTTGATACATCGGCCACTCAAGCACAAATGGCATTAGAAAGCTATGCATTCTGTTAATTTTGTGAAGTAGCTGGAGCTCCAAGATACAAACTGTAATATTGAGCCACTGGCATTAATGTGATAAAAGATTTAAGGACCAGTGTGTTGGAAAGAGAGAAAGCAAACATTTTAAACCTTTGGTAACAGATAAAAGAAAACATCTTTAACATTTTTGATGGCTCTGCTGTGTTACATTGATTACACTGCTCTACAGCCAAAATGCTTCTGAAATAAATGTAGTCAAACTTACTAATTCTGGGCCACTGAGAACTAAAATGATGCTTAAAATTGTTGATTGGCTCTAGTTTTCAAGATATGCTATTGGGTCAGTATATGGCCTTGGGAATGGTGGAGGATAAGTGAGTTATAAAGGGAAGGGATCTCAATTTAAACCAGAAATGACTAAAATACATCTTTGACTGGATCTATGAATAAATCTATGACTGGGTTTGGACAGTACTTGCTTTTTAGGCAAAACAATGAATGATGCAATCGGAAGCTGGTATTGCGTCATACATGATATGAATTGCATCATGTTATTCCTAGAAGTCATGGATGATGCAATCATAACGAAGCTTACATCACTCTGCTGAACAAATTGCCCTATATCAGCTCTAGAAATCATAGAGTGTCGTGCCCTCTTATTTGTCAGTGTTTGATTTTGCAAAGGGACACATTTCTGTTTAGCCAAAGTGGGCAGAGATGCCTCGTACTTGTGTGAACAGTGCAGATAACTTCTGCTATGTTTGTGGTGAAGTGACTTTTGCATCACAAAAGCGCAGTATAAACACTATGGTTAAGAAAGCCTATCACCTTTATTTTGGCTGCAAAATTGGAGATCAGGACAAGAGGTGGGCCCCACACATATGCTGCAACACTTGTGCAACAAATCTTCGCCAGTGGTTGAACAGGAAAAGGAAAACTATGCCTTTTGCAGTGCCAATGATTTGAAGAGAGCCAAAAGATCAGACCGGCAATTGTTACTTCTGCATGGTGCCTCCAGTTGGGAAAGGTGTGTCAAAGAAGAAAAAGTGGACTGTGCATTATCCAAACATTCCATCAGCTATACGCCCAGTACCCCACGGAGAAGGACTGCCGGTTCCTGATGCACCAGAACCCTTCTCACTTGAGTCAGACGAGGAAGAGGAAGAGGATGAAACTTCTGGTCCTGAACCATCAATGTCACAGGACCCACATTTTCTCCCATCCTCCTCCTCTGAACCACACCTCATAACACAAGGTGAACTGAATGACCTTGTCAGGGATTTGGAACTACCCAAGAGTAAGGCAGAGCTGTTGGGCTCCAGACTACAGCAGTGGAATCTCCTGGCAGGTGATGTTAGGGTTTCCATGTTCCGTGACCGTCCAAAGGATCTTGTCCCATTCTTCTTCATGGAAGGTGATCTTGTAGCCTGCAACAACATAAATGGAGTGATGGCAGCCCTCAACATCGTTCACGATCCAAATGAGTGGAGATGTTCATTGATTCATCGAAGACGAGTCTTAAAGCTGTTTTACTGCATAATGGCAATGTTTTGCCATCAATTCCAGTTGGTCATGCAGTCCATATGAAGGAAACCTATGACAACATGAAACAACTTTTGAGGTGCATAAACTATGACCAACATCAGTGGCAGCTTTGTGGCGATTTGAAGGTTGTTGCTTGGTCTGCAGACTGGATACACAAAGTACTGCTGTTTTCTCTGTGAATGGGATAGTCGTGCAAGAGATTCCCACTACATCAAGAAAGATTGGCCACTCCGACAGTCATTGGAGCCTGGGAGGAAAAGTGTTCAGCATCCACCACTTGTTGAATCAAGGAAGATTTTGTTACCACCCTTACACATCAAGCTGGGTCTGATGAAAAATTTTGTCAAGGCCATTGACAAAACACATGCAGCTTTCAAGTACCTCCATGGAAAATTTCCAAGGTTAAGTAAAGCTAAGATAAAGGAAGGTGTCTTTGTTGGTCCTCAGATTCGTGAACTTCTTTGAGATGATGCATTTGACCATGCGCTGCATGGCAAGGAAAAGACGGCATGGAAAGCCTTCCAGTTAATGGCAATACATTTTCTCAGAAACAACAAGGCAGACAACTACAGGTTGTTGGTGGAAAACCTCCTCAAGGCATACAAAAGCCTTGGTTGCAACATGTCACTAAAGATACATTTTTTGCAGTCTCATCTAGATTTTTTTTCCACTGAACTGCGGAGCAGTGAGCAATGAGCACGGCGAGCGATTTCACCAGGACATTGCCACAATGGAGAAACGCTATCAGGGCAAATGGAGCCCATCAATGCTTGCAGAGTATTGCTGGACAGTGACAAGAGATGCTCTATTTAATGAATACAAGAGACAAGCCAAGAAGCGCCGAGTAGACACTGAATAGGACTAAACCATGTACATAATAGTTTTTTGCCTTTTGTTTCATAATAAATTTTATTTATATAACCCTTTTGCTGATTTTTAAAGTGTTACATAAACAGGACAGGTGAAATATTATCATGTAAAGCAATCATAAACCCATGAAAAGACCTAGGTTTACAATTTATGATTAAAACTCTACTATCTACACAATATACATAGACCTATAATGTAAAAACTTAAATATCTTAGAAACAGTAGCCAATCAGTTGTATTAATTGTCATATTTGAATTCAGCACATCAAAATACGTAATAAATAGCACATTTTATTTCTGAAGCAGACGACTTCTCAAAAATTGTAGACCAGTGTTACAAAAGACAAGATTCTGACTGGAGATTTCTGAGTGATTTTCCTCCTCTGTCAGTACAACAAAAAGCCAAGGTCTTAAATCATGTTCAGGAACAAGTTTCTACTACACAGCAAAATAAAATGCCATATCTTTGACTGTACCTTTGTAATTAGACCATAGTTAATTAATATCCTAAGCTATCCAAATGGACTGCCCCACTGTCTCACCAATTGATTTGATATGAGAACTAAATGTCAGGATCATTTCTAATAAAGTGGCATGTGACACTTAATAAGTAAGACCTTTTTCTTTCAGATTTAAGCCTTTCCCACACTCCTTTTTATTTCATTAACATTACAAAGATATCCCTGAATCAAATAGGAGTGTTTGAACTGTATCTTTCTGAAATATCACAGTAATCATACAACTTCCAATTTTTAAAGCAGTGGCTTCACATAGTATTTAATTTTAGTTCCTTTTATTTTTTTGCCTTTGTTTTTATTTAGCGAAGCCCTAAAGCACATACTCAAGTCCCATTGAAGACAATGGATGAAATCCCTCACTCCACTGAAGTCAGTAGGAGTTTTGCCATTGACTTTAATGGAGACTAGATTTCACCCAATATGCTTATGTGCCTTGTTAAATCGGGATGGACTTACACATGTTCTCAAAGTGAAACATTTGCCTAAGTGCTTTGCTAAATAGGGACCATTAAGGAGAAAAATGGCAGGAGGAAACAGCATGATAAGCATCCAGGATTACAGGCTATTGAAGCCTCTCATCTAACCATGAAATAATAATGAATATTAATTAAAAGAACAGCAAAAATAAAGGCTCAGCCCACACTCAAAAGAAAAACTCAGAGAGGAAATGCACATTACAAACAACATGATAGATGAGCTACTCCTGCTGGACAAAAGGAACTGGGAGAGCTCAGATGAGGGGTGAGGAAAGGAAGAGCACCACCTCTATGGCCTCGATTTTCTTTCTCTCTCCCTGACTCCTTATGCCCCCTCCCCCAGTGGGGTTTGGGTGACATGGTAGGAGGGATGGCCCATGGAATGACCTATAGAATGTTTGTGGGCAAGTGAATGCAGAACCTATGGAGAGAGAGAGCACTCTGAGTGCAGCCATCAGCCAGATAGCCTGTCAGCATGGCTTCTGCAAGTGTAATGCTGACTGGTATCTGGAAGTAGTCTGGTGACAGTGTGAAGGAAAAGGTTTGTGCATAGATGCCTCATGCCTCTGGTGATATGGAGGAGCTACTAGTCTGGGGGGGGGGCAACCCGCAATCTTCTTCTTTGGAGAAGAATCTCACTGCATTTCCTATCTATTACACATGAGGAATCTACCCAGGAGATAAGTTGGTCCTGTAGCAGTAAAATCAATATTATTTACTAAATGGCAGCATGCCTCGGTACTATGGCCTGAGAACCTTCTTGTTGTCTGAATATGAGCTGAGTAGTTTCCTCCCAGCAGGTAGAACACATTCAAATGGTGTGACTTGGGCCATGTGCTTACAAGAAGTGGAAGATTGGACAAATGACCAGGGAGGAGTATAAAAATGTTGCTCAGGCATGCAGGAGTGAAATCAGGAAGGCCAAATCACACTTGGAGTTGCAGCTAGCAAGAGATGTTAAGAGTAACAAGAATGGTTTCTTCAGGTATGTTAGCAACAAGAAGAAAGTGTGGGCCCCTTACTGAGGGAGGCAACCTAGTGACAGAGGATGTGGAAAAAGCTAATGTACTCAATGCTTTTTTTGCCTCTGTCTTCACAAACAAGGTCAGCTCCCAGACTGCTGCACTGGCCAGCACAGTATGGGGAGGAGGTGACCAGTCCTCTGTGGAGAAAGAAGTGGTTCGGGACTATTTAGAAAAACTGGACGAGCACAAGTCCATGGGGCTGGATGCACTGCATCCGAGGGTGCTAAAGGAGTTGGCGGATGTGATTGCAGAACCATTGACCATTATCTCTGAAAACTCATGGCAACTGGAGGAGGTCCTGGATGACTGGAAAAAGGCTAATATAGTGCCCATCTTTAAAAAAGGGAAGAAGGAGGATCCGGGGAACTACAGGCCAGTCAGCCTCATCTCAGTCCCTGGAAAAATCATGGAGAGGGTCCTCAAGGAATCAATTCTGAAGCACTTAGAGGAGAGGAAAGTGATCAGGAACAGTCAGCATGGATTCACCAAGAGCAAGTCATACCTGACTAATCTAATTGCCTTCTATGAGGAGATAACTGGGTCTGTGGATGAGGGGAAAGCAGTGGATGTGCTATTCCTTGACTTTAGTGAAGCTTTTGATACGGTCTCCCATTCTTGCCGGCAAGTTAAAGAAGTATGGACTGGATGAATGGACTATAAGGTGGATGGAAAGCTGGCTAGATCATCGGGCTCAACGGATAGTGAACAATGGCTCCATGTCTAGTTGGCAGCCGGTATCAAGCGGAGTGCCCCAAGGTTGGTCCTGGGGCTGGTTTTGTTCAATATCTCATTAATGATCTGGAGGATGGCGTGGACTGCACTCTCAGCAAGTTTGCAGATGACACTTAACTGGGAGGAGTGGTAGATATGCTGGAGGGTAGGGATAGGATACAGAGGGACCTAAACAAATTAGAGGATTGGGCCAAAAGAAACCTGATGAGGTTCAACAAGGACAAGAGCAGAGCCTTACACTTAGGACGGAAGAATCCCATTCACTGTTACAGACTAGGGACCGAATGGCTAGGCAGCAGTTTTGGAGAAAAGGACCTAGGAGTTACAGTGGACGAGATGCTGGATATGAGTCAACATGTACCCTTGTTGCCAAGAAGGCTAATGGCATTTTGAGCTGTATAAGTAGAAGCATTGCCAGCAGATCGAGGGACGTAATCATTCCCCTCTATTCGACATTGGTGAGGCCTTATCTGGAGTATTGTGTCCAAGTTTGGGCCCCACACTACAAGAAGGATGTGGAAAAATTGGAAAGAGTCCAGCGGAGGGCAACAACAATGATTAGGGGGCTGGATCACATGACTTATGAGGAGAGGCTGAGGGAACTGGGATTGTTTAGTCTGCAGAAGAAAAGAATGAGGGGATATATGATAGCTGCTTTCAACTACCTGAAAGGGGGTTCCAAAGAGGATGGCTCTAGACTGTTCTCAGTGGTACCAGATGACAGAACAAGGAGTAATGGTCTCAAGTTGCAGTGGGGGAGGTTTAGGTTGGATATTAGTAAACACTTTTTCACTAGGAGGGTGGTGAAGCACTGGACTGGGTTACCTAGGGAGGTGGTGGAATCTCCTTCCTTAGAGGTTTTTAAGGTCAGGCTTGACAAAGCCCTGGCTGGGATGATTTAGTTGGGAATTGGTCCTGCTTTGAGCAGGGGGTTGGACTAGATGACCTCCTGAGGTCCCTTCCAACCCTGATATTCTATGATTCTATGTCCAGTGCATGTGTGATGGCCTGTACCAGACATTTGCTGCCCCCTCTCTGAAGCCTGCTGCATTGGTGCACTCTGCCCTTGAAATTCTCCTTTTGGAAGGGAAAAGCAGCCAGTTTGGGCCTCCATAGGTTCCATAGAGAGGCCTCCTAGCATCAACTTCTGTCAGAAACAGTGATACTTGATCCTCCAGCAGCTAGAAAGGCTGGGGGCAGGAAGAGGCCAATCAGGGCCCAGCAGGCCAGATAAAAAAGAGCCGTCTGCTTCTACCAAAGGCCAGTTCTGGGTGAGGATGTGACAGGGAAGGAAGGTTTTTCTTGTCTTTGGCCAAGAAACCTGGCCTGGTCAGAGACCAAACTCTAACAGCATTTGAGTTGGATCAGTAAAGGACTGTTGTTTTATATTATGGTCATTAATTCCCAGGTGGCCATTTTAAGTTAAGTGTTAATTTCTTTTCTGTAAAATTAAGGTGTGCCTGCTCCATCGGATGCCCTGGCTTTGGTGAGCCTGTGACAATAAGCAAGTAGATCATGGCTAGAAAGGTGATAGGCACCTCCTTCCCTGTTAGCTATCTCACATTGAATCTGGCACTTAGCTCCCTTAGTTAAAATGTGTTCACTAACATATTTTAAACATAAGCTGTTTTCCTAATCTAGGCATTAGGACTTGGTGATAACATTTATTTCCTGTTCAGACATGTTTGGTGTACACAGCTTTATATTTTGCAGGCTTGCTCTGCTATATTTCTGCATATCCTCACAGTTTTTTGAAGACTCTCCAAGAAGGAAGCCTTTTGATTGCTTCAAAGGCTTTGAACTTAGTGTATTTGTGTCTCTCCCCCCTCTTTTTTTCCTAATAGGTACAAATAAATATATAGCACAATGACAGCTGTTAAAAGAGGTGCCAGGTACATAAATCAAAGAGACAAAGCCTTGAGGGGGAGAAGGCCCCAAATGATAAATAATTACCAATTCTACAGAGTTTGATTACAGCAGAAGTAACGTCTGATTAAAACAAGATCAGCATTAAGACATAGCCTTGAGCAGATAAAAAATGCAGACAAATGTGTTGGTTTAACAGAACCAGGGCCGGCTCCAGGCACTAGCTGAGCAAGCTGGTGCTTGGGGCGGCAGATTGTTCGAGGCGGCATTCTGCCCAATCCTAGGGCAGCACGGCCGCTTTTTGTTGTTGTTGTTGTTGTTCCGCTCTGGCCGCTCCGCTTCCTTCCCTCCCCACCAACCAGAGTGGAGCCCTCGCAGAATCCTCGCGGCAGGACGCAGCGCAGTGGGAGGGGGCTGCGTGGCAGCACCCCTGCTATAGCCCTGGCTGCTCCCTTCTCTCTCTCTCCCGCCCGCTCCCTCCCCCCAGCTGGTCCCCCTGTATCCGCGCTCCGGCCGCCCCGTTTTTTTTTGTTTTTTGTTTTGGTTGGGGTGGCCAAAAAGCCAGAGCCGGCCCTGAACAGAACCATGGTCCTGCCTCAGGGGCTGAGTGCTCCTCTTGCATTGGTGTTTGTAGAGGTGAGTTATTATGCTGGTGAATAGGACAGAGGTGCAAATAGGGAATGAACATGTACTATATATTGTCCCTCTCCTAGGAAGCTATAGCCACCACTCCTCAGTTTTCCAAGTGCAATTTCCCTTCATCACATTCTTCTTTTCCCCAGAGAAAGGTCTGAGGCACCGTGGGAGGAAGCAGAAGGAGAGTCAAAGAGGTACAATTCATGCAGGAGCTGTGGTGTCAGGGGGAAGTGGGTGGTGACCAGAAAGCATAATGTTGGCTGCTGCTACAACCTCAAACTCAGTTGGAGTGGTATTCTGGTTTCCAAGTGGAATCTGTAGTTGCCAAGGGTTTCTGGTCCACATTCTTCCCCATGTTGTGACGAGAGCAGGGGATGTGGTATGTGGGGCTGGACGAGATGACTTTTCAAGGTCCCTTCCTGCCCAACGTTTCCATAATTCTTCTGGTTCTATTTTTGGGATTACACTGCTGCTTCTTCAAAATAGAACCGTGTACATGTACAACAGCAATATATGTGCTAGCTGTTTAGGGGTCTCCGCACATCCACTGTGGAGTACTGAAGGACCTGGTAGATTGGCAATGGTTCCTATGTCCTCTTCTGTACATGCACCCATGCAATAAAAGGCAGAATTTTGCCTGTTTTTTCTTAGTACTGGGCTGATTCTGCAACCTTTCCCTACAACAATTATAATTCCTTCATGTGAGTACTCCTATTGATCTCAGTGGGACTAATTGGGTGAGTAAGTGTGTGTCAAAGTGAGAAAGAGTTTGCAGGGCTGACCAGATCCTCAACTGCTGTAAATTGATGTAGATCCATTGAAGTCAGTGGAGCCATGTGATTTTACACCAGCTTAGGATCTGGACCTTTGTACCTATGTATATGGTTCATGTACATTGTAAGCTGTCTGGGGCAGGGACTGTCTTCTGCATTACTGGTTTGCAAAGGACTTAGCACAATGGGACCCTGAGCCTTGATTGAGGTTCCCAGGTGCTGCTGCAATGCATAACAGTAAATAGCAGTGTGATACGTATTAAATGAAAGGCTCATGATAGATGTAATTATATTAATATTCAGTGGTCTTGCAGGTCTAACTCAGTCAGTTCAGTTTAGGTCAAAGTTAGTCTTAAGCTTTTTATTATACTGTATCAAAAATGTGTATGTCAGCTTCATAAAAATTCCCTAGTTCTAGTGAAACTACTGGGCTAAGTAAACTATCCAAGTTTTATCTTGAAGAGTTTTAGTCAATTATCTTGGTCAACAAATCACATTGATGCACAGGCTACTAATAATACTGTGCATAACCAATAATGATCCACTAGTATTTATATGATGAAGGTTGAACAAACCATAATAAAGCCATTTTCTATCCAAATAATACAATTACTAGCAAGTACATGTGGCTTCAATGCTGTACAAGCTACCTGGCTAATTAGTCTTCACAATATCATTATATCCATTATACTGGTAGGGAATGTAACACAGAATTACATGACATGTACAAGTTCGCACACTCACTTATACAGTGAGTCAATGGTAGAGCTGGGATTATAATGCAGAAGCTCCCATCTTCTCAACCTGTAAATTCTCTGGATGATGCAGCAGCACCTCCTAATAAATTCCCATTATTCTGTTGAGATATTCCAACAATTTAATTTTGTTCTCCTGACTTGACTAGTCATGTTGCAATATCCTATCTGAAGAACCATTCGAATTTCTCATGTTAATTAGAACTGTGGGAATTCTTTTTGTGTTATTTACTGCTTTTATCACAAAGGGTGATTGCAGTTTTCAAAGAACTGGTGCATTTACTCATGTTATGTGGCTACAGAGAGAGAGAGAGAGAGAGAGAGAGAGACTAATTGAAGTCATTCTGATAGTCGGCTTCCTGCAGATTAGTAAGAAAGGTGCAAGCTTTTATTCTTTATTTTCATGCTAATCTGGAATAAACAGTACCAGTCGTAAATGCTGTTCTCTTCCTTCACAAAACAGATGAGCTGAATTCAATGATACCTGCTTAGTGGAACAAAGCAGAGCCCAACCACTACTGCCAGGAGATCAATGAGATACTCTGGGAAAGTTGGGCAATATGATTCCTTATTTTATTTTTACATTGGTGTAAATCAGGAGTAACTCCCTGGAAACGAATAGAAACACACTGGTGTAAGTAGGAAGAGAATCAGTCCACATTTCTCCACAGGAACTTTGTGGGATTATTTCATCAACAGCAACAAAGTTTAACTGCTTGAACTACTTCCTTGAAGTACTCTTGAAGGAGCTCTCTTATGGGAAATTTCCTGGGTCTCTCATATGTTTTGTATATCTCCATGAACATACTGTTGGTTATACTCCTATAAAACCCTGTGAGGATATTCCATCAAAAGCAATAGTTTAGTTGAACTCATCATACTTCTTATCTCTTTTGCATGTCTCCATAAAGACAGCACTGTTTGTAACATGTGGATTGTGATTAAAGCCAGTCACAAAGGTACTGAAACATATCTACCAGAATTTGCTAATTTGAGTCCTTCAGTCCAAATAAGCTTTTACTTGGGGCTTGAATTTAAAGTTTACAATAAAGTTTACAAGGCTGTCAACACATCCTCATGCTTCAGTTTTAATGACCTCACACGTGAAATCATTACTATCAAGCAAAGTGACACCATGAAAGGACTTCTCAGGGGGTGGGGAGGAAGCAGTGAACAAAATGAACAGGAAAAATTTGGACCCATGGCCAAATCTTGTGGCTCTGAATCTAAACAAAAAGCTTTGAGCCCCTCTAAAAATATTCAGTGTAGCCAAGAGTAGCAGTAAGAACCACAACTTGAAATCATAGGATGTTTGTTAACCAATTTTTAGGTGTTTGTAGAAAACACTCAATGAATTAGAATACTCTTTTTATGTCTTTGTGTAGGCGTAAATTATTTGTAAAACCTATGCTTGCGCAAGATGGTACAAAAGTTGGTGGTGTATATGTATTTTTAATACTGATGGTTCATATCTTGATTTGTAGTAATGGCTTCCACCTTCATCACCCATCAAAAGGGATATCAAAACCTGCTATCTTTGAGACTATTAGCATCTTGAAACAGCTGGAATGGTTTAATCATATTTTCACTAGACACATCATAATCCTTGCTGGCTGCTGTTTTAGCTACTCTTTAACCAAGTTGCTAGAAACAGAGATTGAAGAGGTAATTTTTAATTAGGTAGTTTTGTTCATCCTCTTGCCAATGCAAGATCATTTCCTATAGTAAATACTGATTGCTTTGTCCAGTCTAAGTTTAAAAAAACTCAAATAATGAGACTTTCTCCTCTTCCCCTGTGAGATTCTTTTGCAGTTAGATAGATCTGAAATTTTGCTTGATAATCCAGTCTCAATTATGTCTTGCTCACTCTTCTCCTATTGCCCTTAGTTATATCATTTTGGGTCACCCTAAGCAATTTCTCCCCATTAGTGTTTATGTCTTTCAAATACTTGTAGATGGTAAATCCCACTAGTCATTAATTAACCAAGCTGTATATGTATATATTCCTGTTCGTATTTCCTCAACCAGTCTTTGTCAACATTACTCTTACAGAAACTAGCAAATCTATCTCTTAATAGAGTTTGTGAAACTGAATCTGAAGATTATTTGTTATGTTTATGTTGTGGTGGTACTTACAGGGCCCAATTGGGCTCATAGTGAGAGACTGTCCCTGCCTGAAAAGCTCACACTCTAAATAGAAAAGATAAACTAAGGCTGGGAAGGGAAACAGGCAGAGAGAGGGAAAGTGACTTGCCCAAGGTTACACAACAGGTCAGTGGCAGAACAGGAAGTAGAACACGGGTCTCCCTGAACCACAGTCCAATGCCCTATTCACTAGATCATATAGGCTCTCCTATTGGAACAAGCAATCTTCCTCAAGAGCATGAAGGCTGCATGCTGTGTTTAGTGATATGCCTCTTCATGTAAGGTCCACACACTTAACTGTGAGCACCAAAAAGCATTACTGGGAGTTATTGTATGGCAGAACCCTAAGTTTACCTTGTAATAAGCATCTGACCTGTTTCTTGTATAGCTTTGTAACATGTTATTCAACTCACCTGGTTTGAGGATTAATTACGAACTTGAAACTCAGAAAAGTTTGACCTTAAGTGATCTGCCTAATTTATAGCTTTCCTAGCTTTTAAAACAAAATCAGGTAACTTTGGGGGGTTCAAATGATCTTTATTTTGGCCTTGTCTCTGCTTTTAAGAACACTGGAAGGCAGACAACATGCCCTGTTGAGAGAGGCCAATAACTTCTTTAAAGCTTAGAACTTAGCTATTATGCTTTTTATAGCAATTAGTCTAGCTGTGTTTAGCCTGTGCTTTGTTTGTGATTTTTCTCTTCATTGTCTGTCCTGTGATTTTTCTCTTCATTGTCTGTCCTGTGGCAATAAGATCGTTTATTAACTGGAAATGGATGTGGGGATACTTACTGAGACCAGAGCTGAGCTCTGATCTGTGAAGACGCTGATTCAGGCATAAACCATACAGACCAAAGCAAGGAGTTACTTCCCTAAGTATCAGGAGGTAGCCATGTTAGTCTGTATCCACAAAAACAATGAGGAGTCTGGTGGCACCTTAAAGACTAACCGATTTATTTGGGTCTTAGCTTTTGTGCGTAAAAAACCCACTTCTTCAGATGCATGGAGTGAAAATTACAGATACAGGCATATATATATATATATATATATTGCACGTGAAGAGAAAGGAGTAACCTTACAAGTGGAGAACCAGTCTTGAAGGCCAATTTATTAGGGTGGATGTGGTCCATTCCCAATCATTGATGAAAAGGTGTCAATACCAAGAGAGGGAAAATTGCCACTCCCAAGTCCCTATTCAAGCCCAAAATGATGGTGTTAAGTTAGCTAATGAATTGTAGTTCTGAAGTTTCTCTTTGAAGTCTGTTTTTGTTTTGTTTTTTTGTTGAAGAATGGCTACTTTTAAATCTGTTATTGAGTGTCCAGGGAGATTGAAGTGTTCTGGCTTTTGTATGTTACCATTCCTTTTACTTAGAGACTGATCAGTTTGGCCAATGTACATGTTAGAGGGGCATTGTTGACACATAATGGCATATATAACATTAGTAGATGTGCAGGTGAATGAGCCTCTGATGCTGTGGCTGGTGTGGTTGGATCCTATGATGGTGTTGCTAGAGTAGCTATGGGGACAGAGAAGGGGTTTGTTACAGGGATAGGTTCCTGGGTTAGTGTTTCTGTGGTGTGGTGTATAGTTGCTGTTGAGTATTTGCTTCAGTTTGGGGGGCTATCTGTAAGTCAGGATTGGCCTGCCTCGCAAGGCCTGCGAGAATGCGGAATCATTTTCCCGTTTAGGTTGTAGATCGTTGATGATGTGCTGGAGAGGTTTTAGCTGGGGGTTGTATGTGATGGCCAGTGGTGTTCTGTTATTTTCCTTGTTGGGCCTGTCCTGTAGTAGGTGACTTCTGGATACCCGTCTTGCTCTGTCAATCTATTTCTTCACTTCCCCAGGTGGGTATTGTAGTTTTATGAGTGCTTGATAGACAAACACCTACAAGATCTCTATCTGAGGGATTGTATCTTAGGGCTTGGCTGTAGACAATGGATCATGTGATGTGTTCTGGATGGAAGCTGGAAGCATGTAGGTAAGTATAGCGGCAGTAGGTTTCCGGTATAGGGTGTTGTTTATGTGACCATCACTTATTTGCACTGTAGTGTCCAGGAAGTGGATCTCTTGTGTGGACTGGTCCAGGCTGAGGTTGATGGTGGGGTGCAAATTGTTGAAATCCAGGTAGAATTCTTCAAGGGCCTCCTTCCCATGGGTCCATATCATGAAGATGTCATCAATCTAGTGTAAGTTGAGGAGGGGCGCTAGGGGACAAGAGCTGAGGAAGCATTGTTCTAAGTCAGCCATAAAAATGTTGGCATACTGTAGGGCCATGTGGGTACCCATAGCAGTGCCGCTGACTTGAAGGTATAAGTTGTTCCCAGATCTGAAATGGTTGTGGGTGAGGACAAAGTCACAAAGCTCGGCCACCAGGTATGCTGTGGCCTCATCAGAAATACTGTTCCTGACAGCTTGTAGTCCATCTTCATGTGGAATATTGGTGTAAAGAGCTTCTACATCCATTGTGGCCAGGATGGTGTTTTCAGGAAGATCACCAATGCATTGTAGTTTCCTCGGGAAGTTGGTGGCATCTCGAAGATCGCTAGGAGTGCTGGTAACATAAGGTCTGAGGAGAGAGTTCAAATAGCCTGATAATCCTGTTGTAAGAGTGCCAATGCCTGAGATGATGGGGCGTCCAGGATTTCCAGGTTTATGGCTTTTGGGTAGCAGATAGAATACCCCTGTTGGGGTGTGTCTGTGTAGATTTGTTCCTGTGTTGTAGCAGGGAGTTTCTTGAGCAGATGGTGAAGTTTCTTTTGGTAACCCTCAGTGGGATCGGAGGATAGTGGCCTGTAGAATGTGGTGGTGGAGAGATATCTGGCAGCCTCCTGTTCATAATCCAACCTGTTCATGACGACTACAGCACCTTCTTTGTCAGCTCTTTTGATTATAATGTCAGAGCTATTTCTGAGGTTGTGAATGGCATTGCGTTCTGTACAGCTGAGGTTATGTAGCAAGTGATGCTGTTTGTTCACAATTTCAGCCTGTGCACATCTGCGGAAGCACTCTATGTAGAAGTTCAGTCTGTCATTTTGACCATCAGGAGGAGTCCATGCAGAATTTTTCTTCTTGTAGTGTTGGTAGGAGGGTTCCTGTAGGTCAGTGCTCTGTTCAGTGGTGTGTTGAAAATATTCCTTGTGTCAGAGACGGTGAAAATAGGCTTCCAGATCACTGCAGAGCTGTATCATGTGTGAGGGGGTGGTGGGGCAGAAAGAGAGTCCCCGAGATAGGACAGACTCTTCTGCTGGGCTAAGTGTGTGGTTGGATAGATTAAAAATATTGTTGGGTGAGTTAAGGGTACCACTGTTGTAGCCCCCTGTGGCCTGTAGGAGTTTAGATAGTTACTGTCCTTTTTCCTCTGTATAGAAGTAAAGTGTACATTGTAAATGGCTTGTCTTGCTTTTGTAAACTCCAACCATGTGGAAGTTTGTGTGGAAGAGTGGCACAATCTCTCACCATAGTCAGTGTAATATGTCGATTGCAGTGGATTTTTTACCTTCAGTCCATTTGGTCTGATGTCCATCTGTTTTCACTTGGAGAGGAAGATGATGTCTGTCTGTATCTGTGTGAGTTTTTTCATGAAGTTGATGGATTTACACTTCATATGGCTAAATTCAGTGCCTTGCGTGGTACTAAATGGTACCTCCCTAAATGAATCATCAGCAAGCTGGACTGGAATGGACTACCATCTGCCCACCCTTCAGGATTGCTGCTCCCATTGATTCAACAGACCCAGCAAGGATCAAGACCAGAATTGTAAATAGAGACTGTAGGTTGTAATTTCTGTGGCGCAGGAACTGTCTCTTACCATATGTTTGTGTAGCCCCTAGTATAATGGATCCCTGATCTCAACTGGAACCTTTGGGTGCTACTATAATGTAAATAATAATAATGAAAATGCCCTAGGAGCATACACAGATTACCTGGAGAATTGCTAGTGGCCTATTTAAAAAATCCTGAAATTGTAAAAACCTTGTAAAAATCATTTACAAGGATACTGGCTTGTCCCACTTAAAAAAACAAGAGGCGTGCTCCTGGCCTGAGAGGGTTCCTCACAAGGCTCCAAAGAATGTGTACATGGTCTCCAAATTTACCTCTATTTTCCTCTTGCAGTAAATCTAAAATGTATATATACATGCATATAATTGTTAATGTTACAGCTACAAGCAAATTTAGATGTATACTGTATTGGTTGTAAAGAATATCACAGTCACTGATGAAAGCACAAACTTTTCAGGTAACATACTTCATCTGTTATTCAGATATCAAGTTGTTCTCTCCTAAAGAAAAAAAGAAGTGTTATCTCAGGGCTGACAAGTGGAAAATGTTATTAAAAATGAAAAATAATACCTTTACAATGTTCTGGATCTCCATATATACACAGGCAAGTGCAGTTGTGAAAACACACATACAGTGAAATGAAAAGGCATCAAAGAATGAGAAAAAAGAAACCCTGGAAAGTAACTGGTGTATTTTAAAGATGGACACTAAATATGACAATAAATATCTTATAGTGCTTATTTACACAAACCACCTATCGCTCTCTTCTCATGCAACTATTTACCTCATCATTCAGAGAAGGGTAAGTATAGGGTGGATAGTGAGGGAAAATTCTGAGATTCATTTTTACCAAAAGAATAAAATAACCCCCTCTTCCTTACCTTGCTAGTAATCAGTGTCTGAACCCTACTGAAGTATAGTTTCAGTTTTCCCATTCAGACATTGATCAAACAATGTTGACAAGGCCTATTCTTCTTGGTCAAATATTTCACTTGTTCTGGATTCCTGTGGGCATCTGGGGAGAAGTGTTTTCTGTTAATGCTTCTGCAGGACTATGCATTTGTGTGCAAACTCTGTCCAAATTCCTTCAGCAAAGATGCTATGAGGCTTCATTCATGGTGATGGGTGACCTTGAAAAAAAGTTTGGAGGTTTGATTTGGTTAAAAAGCACTGAACTGCTCTGTGTTGATCCAAAAGTTATCAAACCATTTTTAGTCTAGAAAACCAGACTAAAAATCTCACAATACACTCTATGATTTTAGTACTTCCTTTTTTCCAGATGTATGAAAATGCATTACCATGAAAATAGCCACTTGTGGTGTTTCTGTGCTCCCATTTGTCATCTTGAGTTGAAACCAGGGAGATGTGGTGTGTGATGGTGATGATAAAATAATGTTTACAGAAAACCCAACAGAAATGCTAACCAAAATTTTAGCCAAACTTCAAAAGGTGTAATCGGGTTCAGTTTGAGATTTGGTCTTTGGTTTGATTTTTAATTTATCTGAACCTGTTCACCACCTCAAACACTGCATGTGGCTCTTGTACCTTAAATACATGCTATTGACATTTACAAGATGGCATTCTCGAATGGACTGAAAAGTAAGGGCAAATTTGAGAGAGACTTACACAATTCAGGATAATTTCTCATAACTGACGACCTGTTATATATCTGATAGCATCATAGTGACGTATATTATATCATTCAAAAATAAAAAAATTGAAAATGGTATTCCTACAGGTATGAATACAGTGGTCCATAATTTTGATTGGTGGATAAGGTGATATCACTAAAATGACTGACATTCTTGTAGTGTTCTGCCTATGAATTTTCAACGCTTTTAAGCCTGTTAGCCCTATTAGAAAACCTCCATATTCTAAGATTTTTTTTTAACTAATTGTAAATGTATTTTGGCATTTTGGGTTTCAGGTGCATCTTTCTTTGAAAAATAGTGTTTTGTGTTTTTGACATATTCAGACAGGTTATTTCACTGGAGATGAAAACCATTGCTGCTTAGAGCAGGATTACCTGAAAAATTCCTGTTCAGTCTCCTGTCTGAGTATTCAAAAGACACTCTGTTACATTAGCATTTGTCATTTGCCTAAGTGAGTACAAATGGAAATCGTTTTGATAGCTATAGAAATGCATTAAAAAAACCATAGAAAGTAATAATGGACAAAGCAAAAATTTTTGCAGGGCCTACATCCCTATGGTTTGTGTCACTGTCATGTATTATACTGGTTGATGAACAGGTCAATGAAACTGGCAGCTTAAAACGCAGCATAAACAGATGCAATTCCAATCTTGATCTGAACAGAATATACACACCCTGCATATATTCCAAATATATCCCTTTCCTGGAGTTTGACTTTACTGGTAATTCAAATAACAACCAACAGATGAAAACCTTAGCCTAACTTTTCTCCCCAAACCTGACTTTTCCTAGGGAGCTTTCTCACAGAGCCTACTTCCCTTTGTCCAGAGAAATACTGCAACTCTTCTTATCGTTTGGAGCTAACAAGATGTTAGTCTGATTCATCACTAATTACACTGCATCTTTTTTGCAGGGTTTAAGCACCTGCCTTCAGGATGACTCAAAAATCCTGGCATTGCTATTGTCCTACTGTCTGTCACCCTGTTACATGTCATTAAAAATAGGAAAAAATGACTGTAAAAATTATCCCTTAAGGTTCTAAATATTTTCTTTTAGCTACTTCAGGATCAAAATTCTTTTGTTTAGAAATGTAAAGATGATCATCTTTCTAACTGCTGCCATGTAGGCCACACCTGGGATCTGAAAGTCAAGCTGGTTATTGCTGCGTCCTTAAGCCATCACTAGAATATTGGTTCCAAACTCTCTTGCCTTGTGGGGAAGTTGAGGTCTGGATATGAGCCACACGCCTCAGTCAGTAATAACAATGCTGCATTTTAATCTTGACGAGTGAAGCAGAATAAAACCTAACTCTCTCATCTATAGCTGTATTGGGTCTATTGAGCTAAAGACCTAAAAACATTTTTTGTTGTTAAAATAATTTGCTATGCCGAAAGGTCACACATGAATCAGTGATACTGAGTAGAAAGGTGCCATTTTTGGGTAGCTTATAACTGCTTTGATTACTGCAGGAAGGCAGTGGCAGCACATGATAGAATCAGACAGACAAAATTGATGATCAACAAGGATTCAAATGCTTGAAAACAGATTCAAGTTTCACTCTTATTTTTCTTTCCTTTACAGATTTCCCCTAAGTCCTTTAACACAGAAGCAACTGCTACAGTAACTCATTTCCTCATAATGGTTTCCACCCTTTGTACTCTAACCTACTCATCTGCTCTCAATGTTAGTTTCAATAGTGAGAATGAAATTGAGGCATGATATAGAAGGTTTGTATTTAATGCTGAAACTAACTGACCTTTACGTAAGGCTCAGTGAACACTCTTGATTAATGATGGGTCATAATTCTCACTTCCAAATAGTCACAGCCTCTCTAAAGAATACAGATTCATTTTACACAACAATTTAAATCCAAATCAAATTACTATATTTTAATATTTGGGAGGTATCTGTAACTGAAAAAAAAAAGTCCTTGTTTAGAGTTCAAGGAGAGGAAAGGTTTGCCAGAAAGCTATCTCAGTATATCACATTTATTGTGTTCTTATGCTTTGTCGCAAATGTCATAGCACCGTAGTTGCATGGAAAGTGAGTCTTAGACGGTAAAAAACTTTACCTTTTTTTCCATCTCAGAGCTGATTACTCCCACAAATTTCTAATTGTGTCAGTTTTTCTACTTCCAATTTTTTTCCTGTGTGAACTGATGATGCTTCCTGATAGGAGAAATGTGGCCGATAGTATATGATGTTGATGTGCTCTGCTGGTGATTTGTGAGTGGGTTTTTGTTTTGTGTGTGTGTGTGTGTGCGTGTGTGTGCGCGCACACGTGTGCACTCTTTCGTTAGGAATTCATTTTACAGTCACTGTACCTTAGCATTGATCAAAATGAATTCTGTGAAATTTGTAAGAATGGTATGTGTAACTAGTTTCACAAGTCTTCTCTAGCAATTTAAAAAGCCTCAGTATAATGATTTAGATTTTTAGAAACAGATTATTGTGTGGATTTATACAGATAATCTGTTAATGAATTAGTGCTTTGTAGTCCCATCATGTGAAATGAAACCCCTTAAAAGAACTGAAACATGCTTTCTCTCTCTCTCTCTCCTGAACACTGACAATATAGAAAGAGACACAAAAAGTTGATAAGAATGTTACTGATCTTTACATTTATCAAGTAATTTTCTTGCCTAGAGATGAGCCTACATACTTTAAAACTGTCTTCTTTTTAAAAAAGAGTTAAATCCTTTAAGATATAAAATAATGTAAACTCCCTTCCAGGTGTGCAGGGAGAGTGAACAAACAATTTAGATACTGTGAGATAGCTTTGTACAAATGTTTCTATCATTTAAATAGAAAGTGGCAAAAAACAAAACAAAACCCAACAACCCTGCCTTCTGTGATGAACTGTCGATACAAGATTTAGGGGTCTTCATGAGGCATCAGCATGTGGTAATTGATTACCTGTTACTGCACTGTAATGTGAATAAAAGAAAGGTTAGAGAAATTCTGAGGATACCAACTACTTTTTCAGGCTGCAAAATTAAGGAACAGAACATAATCTGAGGCCTTGGCTACACTTACCAGCTAGTTCGACGGCTGGAAATCGAAGTTCTGGGTTCGACTTATCGCGTCTAGTCTGGACGCGATAAGTCGAACCCGGAAGTGCTTGCCGTCGACTGCGGTACTCCAGCTCGGCGAGAGGAGTACCGCGGAGTCGACGGGGGAGCCTGCCTGCCGCGTGTGGACCAAGGTAAGTTCGAACTAAGGTACTTCGACTTCAGCTACGTTATTCACGTAGCTGAAGTTGCGTACCTTAGTTCGAATTGGGGCGGGTAGTGTAGACCAAGCCTAAGTAAAGAACCATCATTCATAGAGCAGATCCTTTGTTTAACTTAACTGAAGAAGTTGAAAATGCGCAAAGTACACAGCCTGCAAAATGGATGCTCATGAGGGAGTCGATGTAAACAAACTGGATCTTTAGCTTACGGTTTTCAAAAAGAAAAGAACAGTAGTTTATAGATTTATCATCTACCACCTGGTGCTGGGGATGCTGGCAAAGATGCTGAAGTTGGAATCCACATGGTCCCTGGGTAAAATAGTATTCTTGGAGGCCTAGCATAAAGCAAAGGAATTTCCAAAGAGATTTCCCTCTAGAACATGAATAAGCCAAGGGAAAATGCCCAAATGAGAGACTTTTTCTAGGCTCCTTGACAGCTTGTAGTTTATTTCACTCAGGTTATTTCATTATAGCACAACTATATTCCAAGGGAAGCTGCAGGGATCAGACTTCATGTCTTTTATTGAAGAATGCCAGGGAGTGCAGGTAACATCATAAATGGGGACGGGGAGACATCAACAACATTTTTCCTCCTTTTTGTCAAAATTATGACAGTTTTTCATTATAATTTTGAAATGTTGAAAAATGTTGACTGTATCAATTAATTAATGTAACCTGTATGACATTACAGTCAGACCCTGTGCTCAGCTATCCCACCTATGCAAATACAGAGAAGGTTCCACTGTGTAATGGAAGGAGGTCAGGTTGATTTAGGACAAATACATGAATATTTGTGTTTTGCGCTCTCATGCTGGAACAAAGCATCTAAGTTTGCCACAGTGGGTACACAGCTAATTGCTGAAGTTCTTGTGCAGTTCATTCTAGGACCACACAGAGAGCTGAGGGGCACAGTACTGTGCTGTTTTGGCTGCCTTGGTGACTGAATTATAATTCCACGAGTCACCTGCAGGAGATGTAAGCAGATAACAGATGTTAGTCCTAGGTTTGATGTGCAAAGAGACTGTCTACCAATGATCTGTCCATAGGCCAGTTTCCCACTCCACTCCATGGGAGTTTTATTCAGCACATAAAGTAGGACACACTAGTTACCTTCAGTTAAACTATTTGCCTTTGTTACTGAAAGGAAATTATCCCCTGTCACCACGTCATTCTTCAACAGCGCAGGCTATTGTTTAAAATAAATTCTAGCAAGTAAATGCTAAGTGCCGTTCAGCTGTAGTAAAATCAGAAGCTGGTCTTGACTGCAAGTTTTGATCCCACCAGTACACAGAAATATATCTTTGGTCTCTTTTCACTCTTATTTGTCACACAAAATATGACAAACATATTTAATGGCTGAATAATTAGTCCCAGACTGGGTCTCTGGTGATGGAGAATTGAGAGATCATATCAGTATTTCCCTAATTTAGGTAGATTATTTAACAGTTCTTTTCCCTTTCTGTCTCTTATGTTGCTATGATCACGAATGACCTGAACTAGCTCAATTATCAGTCTAACATAGGTGGTAGAATAGAACGGAAAAAAATCTCCAAATTATATCAAGAAAGCACCATGATATTTAGATATGTTGTCTGTATGCATCTGTTTGTGGCAGATACACCTCTATCCCAATATAACGCGACCCGAGATAACACGAATTCGAATATAACGTGGTAAAACAGTGTTCCGGGGAGGCGGGGCTGTGCACTCCGGAGGATCAAAGCAAGTTCAATATAACGTGGTTTCACCTATAACGCGGTAAGATTTTTTGGCTCCCGAAGACAGCATTATATCGGGGTAGAAGTATATATATTTTAATTAAGTCCTCCTTAGAGATAATGGGGCAGAATTCTCAGCTAATGCAAATTGTCATTGAGTTCAAGCTATAACCATTTACACCAGCTAAGGATCTTCTCCAATAAAAACACATTTCTCTCTGTTTTTCTAGCAAAACAAAAAAAACAAAAAAAAAAAAGAGGGATGAAAACCAACTGTATGAAAATTGTGTGAAACACAATGCAACTCCAGTCTAATAAGAGTGAACAGTGCTCTGAACGTTTATAGCAGGGGTCGGCAATGTTCTGCATGCGGCTCGCCAGGGTAAACACCCTGGCGGGCCGGGCCAATTTTATTNGAAACCCATAGGTTTCAGCGTTAACAGCATGCTGAGGGGAATGGGGCCAGTTTATTTACCTGCTGACGCGGCAGGTTCGGCCGATCGCGGCCCCCACTGGCCGCGGTTCGCCGTCCCGGGCCAATGGGGGCAGCGGGAAGCTGCGGCCAGCACATCNGAAACCCATAGGTTTCAGCGTTAACAGCATGCTGAGGGGAATGGGGCCAGTTTATTTACCTGCTGACGCGGCAGGTTCGGCCGATCGCGGCCCCCACTGGCCGCGGTTCGCCGTCCCGGGCCAATGGGGGCAGCGGGAAGCTGCGGCCAGCACATCGCTCACCCTGCCGCTTCTCGCTGCCCCCATTGTCCCAGGACAGCGACCCGCGGCCAGTGGTGGCCGCGATCGGCCGAACCTGCCGCGTCAGCAGGTAAATAAAACTGGCCCAGCCCGCCAGGGTGCTTACCCTGGCGAGCCGCGAGCCGAACGTTGCTGACCCCTGGTTTATAGCAAGCATCCATGCAACTGCTGGAAACCATTTCATCACTAGGAGATGGAATGCTAAAACATGATTTCCTGGTTTACAAAAGTTTAGCAAGTAGGCTCAAGGATTTTGTATGTGACCTCTCTCTTCCGCCTACCCCCATCACTTTTTGTCTTAATTTGGAATAATGTATTTGTCACCTTTAGGGGCTGTTTCAGCCAGGGTAGGCTAAACTGAACACTTTGATCATTCATATTATCTCTTGGCTTTTCTGAAATGATGAGCCATTTGTTTTCCACTAAATGGACAGTTACTCCTAAGAAACCAGTGAATTAATGTATTAGATACACATTGACTGCAACATAGCAAGAGTTGGTTCTTCACAGGTCTGGGAACTTTCATTGACACAACAGCTACAGAGAGTCCGATCCTCAGCAGGAGTAAATCCCCACAGCTCTACTGACGTCAGTGGAGCTATATCAATTTACACCAGCTAAGGTTTGGGCTCAACATGCTTTTTATTATTGTTATTATTACTGTTATTTCACTATCATCTACACATGGAAGAGAAACAAATGTATATTGTTACTAAAGCTGGTCAACAATTTTCCGACAACGTTTTTTCAGTCAGAAAATGTACTCTCTGCAGCTGAATGTGATGGGTCTTTGTCCAGCCAGCAGGAAAAAAAAAGGATTGGGTGTTCATTTAAGTGTCCCTACTGAATTTGGGTACAAGAAAGGAGAAAGAGGGAAGGACTTACCTGAGCAGAGCCAAGGGGAGAATAGGAAGTTGCCGGACAAGATGGGGGGTGATGAGGGAAGGGTATTAATATTGCATGCTTTCAGGAAGGAACCAACTCTGTCATCTCTCTCACCAATCTGGTCAGCAGCGCCCATCCTCCTATGAATGGCATCCGAGAAGGACTTTTTAAAGATCTGCTGTGGGCACTGTGCTAGTTGCCTTTTTTTTCTTTTGGGTCTGGGAAGAAATGTTTCCCTTACCATCAAATTGACTGAGACAAAGTAGGATTTTTCACCTTCCCCACAGCAGGTCTGGGACCTCATGAGGTAAGTTAAGAGGTAAGGTCAAGATGTCTCAATTTACTAATACAAGATGTCACAACTGGCAGGTGTGCAGTGCAAGTACTCATTGCATAGGGGATATGGTTCTCTGATAAACAGGAGCTGGAAATGGATTTAGGGGAAGGTATCCTCTCTGGAAACCAGAAAAAGGAGGGTTGGGTCTTTTAATGTCTGGTACAGTGGGGAAATACCTCCCCCTCCCCCAAACTCTCATATGAGGGGCGGGTGATAGGTCTGAGCAACAGGTTGGGACCAGGCTGGAAAGAGGGAGGGCTGACAGCAGCTCTCCCAAATAGGTGGAAAATATTAGGAAAAAATGCTGACCTGCATTCTCATTTATTACCAGGTATTCTTCAATATGTTAAGTGAATAAAGCTGCAGCCTAAATAAACCACAACCATTGAATCTTGTCTGTCTTCCTGCGTGGCCAGGACAATGCTGCTTTGTCAAAATCGAAACTTTCTGCAAGTGTGTGTCTATTTCGACCAAATTTTGTTTTGGAAAAGAAATCAAAATGAAGCATTTCAATAGTGTCAAACATTTTGTTTTGACATTTTCAGACTGGAATGTTTTGTTTCAAAGTGTTTTTTTGTTTTTAAATTTAGTTTATATTACAAAAAAGCAAACAAAGAAAAATACTCAAAACCAAAACATTCTGATTTTTACATAACTAATTGTCCACAACAAAAAGGAGAGCAGAACTGGTGTGCCTAGGAAATTTTGGGTCTATAATAAGAGAGGCATCTCACCACAGTAAGACTTAGTTCAGCGGAATAAGTCCAGAAAAACAAAGTACATCTGTCTCTCCAGCTCATTCAGGGTATATAAACAAGATGGAATTCCATGTACTACATGACTAAAAGCATTCTTGATCAGAATGTACGGTAGCAATCATTAAATATATCATGCACAATGACACTGAGGAAGGCTTTGTTCTCCATTCTGTTCAGTGGACCATGCTAGAACACTTGTTTCGTATCTCAAAACCATTTATGATTGCTGTTAAAGAAGTCAGTGCTTTAGCAGGACCGATGAATCAAGTCAAGTTATCCCATTCATCTGTCTGTTAAAAGCAAAATATTGAAGAGAATGAAGACAAACACAGAATCTTAACAATACCCAAAATTACATTAAAAAAATCTTTGATCTGTTTGTCAGTGGGACATATCAGTTCTGGAAAATAGCCTAAATTTTAGCTCAGCATTTAGGTCTTTGCTTCATATATTGGGGAAACAATCAGGAATGGTCTGTGTACTCAGACAGAGAAAGCATGCAGAAATAGAGCTTCATCAATCCTGATTTTTTTCCCCCTGGTATTTGCTAGCACAGGGATCGGCAACGTTCGGCACGCGGCTCGCCAGGTAAGCACCCTGGTGGGCCGGGCCAGTTTTATTTACCTGATGACGCAGCAGGTTCAGCCGATCGCGGCCCCCATTGGCTGCAGTTCACCGTCCCGGGCCAATGGGGGCGGCGTGAAGCGGCGTGGGCGAGCAATGTGCTGGCTGCGGCTTCTCGCCGCCCCCATTGACCCGGGATGGCGAACCGCGGCCAGTGGGGGCCGCAATCGGCCAAACCTGCCACGTCAGCAGGTAAATAAAATTGGCCTGGCCCACCAGGGTGCTTACCCTGGCGAGCCGCGTGCCGAACGTTGCCGACCCCTGTGCTAGTGTAAGCCCTAGCATAGTGCTCACTAGGTAGCCCAGTGGTGGGTAGGGAAATTGGAGAAGCACAAACAGTTGCCATCTCAGATGTACTAGAGGGCAGTCTGAGGCCAGGGGTGAGTGATTGTGGACAAGCCACCAGCTTTGTCTCAGGGCTAAATAGCTCCATGTGAACAGGGCCAGTTGGAGTAGGGTAGTTTGATATATGGCCTTTGGGGAACCTGTCCTAATCAGTTGTGCTTTCGAGGCAGCTATCTCTCACATCTCACATTAGCATCCAAAGCCAGGGTGTGCATGGCCACTGCATGCTGTGGTGGCTGCATACTGTGAGTGAGGATGAATATGGTGATCAGCCCAGAAATCAGCCGGTCAAATCTGGGGAAGCCAGAGAAGGAGTTATGTGCTAATCTTCAGATGCAAGTATGGACCCTGACTTATCAGGAACTGAAACAAAGAGAATAATTTACAATGGGATAACTTCTTCAGTGAATGTCACTTGCTTTCTGTTGGAAAATTGAGAAGAGATTGTGAAAATCTAATTTATTCCTAAATTAGTATTTTAGTGGATTTCTTTAGTTAATAATTCTTTGTCTGCAGAATATTTGACTTGTGACTATTACAAATGAATAGATTGTTCGCACTGTAACAATCATACGGAATACAAAGCATGTAACACTAGCATAAGTTACAGTGGTATACTTACATTAATACAATATATATGGAGATATACCTATCTCATAGAACTGGAAGGGACCTTGAAAGATCATTGAGTCCAGTCTCCTGCCTTCACTAGCTGGACCAAGTACTGTCCCTGACAGATTTTGATTCGCCCCTGATCCCTAAATGGCCCCCTCAAGGATTGAGCTCTCAATCCTGGGTTTAGCAAGCCAATACTCAAACCACTGAGCTATCCCTCCCCCCATTCTACCTGTAACAGAAAGCACTGGCTCTATGAGTTGAATTCCAGATACAGCTCTAGTTAGTTCCTAGTTGTTGCCTTGAGAAATCCTTGGGAATCATAGTTATCACAGGGATCATGGGACTGTAGGGATGGGACAGGGATGGTGGGATTGGGGGCAAGGATATAAAAACCTCCCTTTCATCAGAACAGGAGGAGATGTGGAAGCATCAGAAACTGGAACTGTTAGTAATTCTCCTGCAAGTGCTTGGGCAGCAGCGGTCAGAACTGGAACTGAAGCCACATCAGCAGTGTACAGAACTCTGGAGATTGGTGGCAGATGATTGGTAGGCTGTGGCAACTTGAGGAAGAGCCTTTTAGGCATCTTGAGTAGAACTGTTGTTGGCTGAGGGGATTTTGTACTGAAAGAGAAAGAAGAGTCCAGTAGTTAAGGTCATAGGAGCCTGGGTTTCAGATCTTGCTCCACCAGACAGCCTGTGTGATCTTGAGCATGCCATTTCATTGCCCTGTACCTCAGTTCTCCATCTTTAAAATGGGGACAATAGCACTGTCCTACCTCACAAAGGTGCTGTGGGGAGAAATACGTTAAAAACTGGAAGATGCTCAGATACTACAGTGATAGAGAGCACCTTTAGATAGGTGGATTTCTGTTAAGCCTGGAATGGGAGACACCTGGAACAAGATAAAGGAGAAATCCTTGGGTGAAGAGGCCAGGAAGTGCTTGCTTTTTAAAGGAGCCTCTGAGAGGTGGGAACTAAATGCAAACCTCCAGCAAGACACCTATGACCCAGGCAAAGACTGAAACAAACTTATCCTTTATTGACACTTGATTTGGCTTCTGCTACCCCAGAACTGGTGACGTTTTAATTTAGTTGGAAGGCTAAATTCAGACACTGAAGAAGGAAACTGAATCAGAGTCTGCATTTCCACAGTGGACCAGGTAAAGACCCTCACACTAACATTTGAGAAGATTTTGATGTTTCCAGCAACATTTCCAATATCCCCAATGAGGAATTCTACTGAAAATAGTAAAATCTTCGAAACAGTTCCATGTGTAACTGATTGCAAGGTTTCCCATTTGTGCTGTCTTGGTTGTGTAACAAATGGTTAATATACAATTCAAAAATAGCTTTCTACAAATACCCAAACATCTGTGCTTCAAATTCACCTGTGTACTTGGAGCTCTTTGTGGCAGGGACTGTTGGTTTGTTCTGTTTGTATAGAGCCTACTACAGGGGAGTCCTGGTCCATGACTGGGGCTCCTAGATACTACTGCAATACAATGAATAAACAATAATAAAAATAAAATTCAAGTGCTCAAATATTCATGATCAGTTTGAACAATCCAATTGAAATTCATGTGCAATGAAGTGGGGAAAACTACCAAATCTCAAATACTGTAACTAAAAAATGCAAATAATAAGGCCCTATCACTCCCAAATTCAACTTTGTATGCCATGATAGTCCTTAAAAAAAAAAACAGGATTAGAGAAATACTCAGTACTAAACTATGGAGAAAATGAGATGGATGAGGGGCAGTGCCTAATGGTCATATTAAGTGCTACCCTTAGTATTTAGGGTTGATGTCAACGGAGAGAAATTTCAATGACTTCATTGGGAGTCAGGATTACTCATGTGTTTAAAGTTAAATCTTTGCAGGATCAGGGCCTTAAGTATGGATTGTCTGTATTCTCCATGCAACGTGCTTGAGCACCCTACTTGTCCTGTATGGACAGAGAGCACAGAATACCAAATCCCATGAAACTTGCTGTAGATAGGTCCAATATTTAAGCAATAGTTGCTAGCTAAAGCCGAGAAATAGAAATATGTCATTCAGTTCCAGCCCCTGATTTGTGGCAGGATTTGCAACAAATTAAATTTTAAAATTTCTTTTCATTTACTGGCTGAGACAACATAGCCACTATCATTATAGTGATTTGGCATCCATAACATCTCCTGCAGTCACCGTCACACCACTTATTGCAAATCCCAGATGACCAGAATCCCAGAGAACCTGGCTGTGTAAGCCAGATAATAAATGGCCATTATAGGAGCTCCCAAATACTGTCTTTTGTTTTCATCTGACATTGCAAAGATACTTGTCATTATAACATGGCATTTTGACTATACAGAAAATACAGAAATGAAACTGGCATTGCAAATGTACTTTAACAAATGCACTTCAGAAAATTGAAGGTTGTTTCTAGTTTCCTCTGAAATTACAGGATTAGATTCTGAAATGAGTGCAGTCAATAAATACAAATTAAAGAAAATGGCTCAGCATTTGCCTGCCATTCGCAGACTTTGAAGATTCTGATACTATGATTTTGGAACTCAGCTCAGTGCCGGCTCTTATTCTTAGAGCGCTGGCAACACTTTGTATTAAGTTGTCATTTATAAAAAAGAATTTACTGTTGTTTATTAAATTAGACAGCTTAGATGCTTGTAACTAGACATGCCTAGAGAAAATCACATTTTGTATTGGAAGTTTGTCGGGCTCAGGCATCAGTGACTGTATCTGTTATGAGTTATGGAACTCCCTTCAGAACTGACCATCAGAAGAGCAACTGACGTAGTGAGGGAAAGTCTCCCATTGATTTCAGTTGGCTTTGGATCAGGCCCAATGTGGTTCTAATGCAGGCCTAGGGAGATGGGATTTTGCATTGGTAGAGGGGCAGATAGTTATTGGTGTGGGGGAAGATCCCTAAAGAAGAATAGCTACACGAGATAAAGCAAATATAGTTAATCCGCATTCTTACTTCTCTAGAGCCATTGCCCTCACTCTGTATAGGGATTTACAGATCTTTTTATTTCTTATTGAATTTACTGCTCGTAAATCATGTTAGATTCACAGCCCTGGAGACTGAAACCCTCTATTTATCAACCAAGCAGGTACAGCATTGACCAGAGCAGTGCAAGTTTCCCTACAGATCATTGCAACATGCTCCAGATCTAACCTGCAGGACCACCAATTAGTGCCAATGACTTTTATGATTACACTGATTCCTATCCACTGGGAACTGGGTTGAAACCATCAACAGTTTTTTCGAACAGAACAATGTGATCCTGCATAGTCAACTTTATATCCCATTGTACTTTATATTGGGTCCTTGGAGATCATTAATGCATTCATGCCAACCACTAGTTGAGAGCAATTACAATAGGAGATGTGGGCATGTGCACTGAAATATTGATGGAAATTATTGCCTGTTACAAGATTCTCAGACATTAATGTAGCCATCTGTATTCTCTTTTAAGAGAGTGGGATTGTTCCATAATGAAATCCAATAGCCAGTCACAAATTTGCTTCAGTGGGAAGGGTATTTAAAAAATGGAAATTGTTTCTTTTCAGCGTCTGTTTATTATCAATTATAATAACAATTGGGTCCTTATTGATGTCTCTCATACTGCATGTTGATGTTGCACTGCTCAGCTCCCAAGGAAAATGCCCCCACCCTGACTTTGCAATCCATTTGGCGGGTGTAGATTCTGTTGCTGCATGTATTGCTGTGACAGGACAATCTGGGACCATAGCTGCAGCTTTGTTTGTTGCTTTTCTTCTCCCACAAGACACTTCGTGGTAGTATGTGTTCCCATTAAACAGGTTCAGATCAGTTTCTCTTTTTGTTTGCCTTGAGTTTTATTTGCTTTTTACCAAGCCTATATGGGACTTGAAACACACTAAGGTTTCAGAGGGGTAGCCATGTTAGTCTGTATCAGCAAAAACAATGGGTAAATATACAGCACATGAAAAGATGGCCTTACCAGTTGCCTTACCAGTGTGGGGTCAGTGGTTTGGAGTTAGTACCACAAACCAAATCCTGCCATCTTTATCCATGCAAAACTTCCATTGAAACCAATGGAAATTATTCTGAATAAGGACTTGAGGATTGGGCTAAAAGCATGAGGCTATTTGTCCATAACATTCAACTTCCTATCATACTACGTAAGACTTCAGCCTTTTCTCATAATGTCTTAGACTAAAATCGACTTGTTTCCAAATGTTAACAAAAAAAAAATCTTTGTCATGTGGTGGGACGATATCTGATTTAGGTTAATACATTTTCCTTGTTGGTCTTTTTTCTACTTGGGAATTATTTTGCTTTATATATCTAGGGGGGATTTATGAAATGTACTACTATACTTTTTTTTTTCCTAGAGAACAAGTTTGTAACTCCAGCTTGGTTTAGAAATTGACTCAGTTTTTGCCCACAGCCAGCAAGAAAAGATGATTTCATATTTCCCCAAGTGGAAGCTAGTCAACAGGATTCCTCTTTATTGCAAAGAGGGGATACAATAATAAAAAGACATTTGCTGGTGGAATATTGCCAGTAAAGTACAATAATACATTAAAACAGATACTTAGGGCTGAAATTTATGAGTTTGTTTTTCTGTGCCATTCAACATATTTTTCCCTTCCACAAAGATAGTGACAAATATGTTAACATCAAAATTCAGATGCTCAGCAAAAGCTTTAATAATAAAAACAGCAGCAGTCAAAAGCAAATGGAGAACTTTAACTTTTGGCATAAAGAGTTTATCTTGCGATTTTGTTTTCTGCTTAGGATCCAATTTTACTTTGCTTTCCTGTTTCACCTAATAAAATATTCATCAGCTTGTTCCTTCATGTCCAAACCCTTCACTGGAGCGCTCAGACCAATAAACATCACTGGTTCCCCTCCTCCCCCTCATGCATACCTCCCTTTTCTTTCTGCAAGATTAATTTGGAAAAGAAGTGATTTGCATAGGAAATACTGGAATCAAGTCAAGCCAGGGATAGCATTTTTAATGAAGGTAAACAACTTATTTATGCATAATAAATATACAGTACCAAGCCCACAAAGCAGTATATTCCTTTTCTAAATAAAATTACCTGTAGTAATAAAAGCTTGTATCATTATCTTTTGGAGTATATTTGAAGCATGTTGTATTGAATAATTTCAGGAACTGCTGGCCAGAGTTTGATCTCAGGGTAGGTCTATACTTACCTCCGGGTCCGGCGGTAAACAATCGAACTTCTGGGATTGATCCCGGAAGTGCTCGCCGTCGACGCCGGTACTCCTGCTCTGCGAGAGGAGTACGCGGAGTCAATGGGGGAGCCTGTCTGCCGCGTCTGGACCCGCAGTAAGTTCGAACTAAGGTACTTCGACTTCAGCTATGTTATTCACGTAGCTGAAGTTGCATATCTTAGTTCGAAGTGGGGGGGTTAGTGTGGACCAGGCCTCAGTAACAGCAGTGTACGTCAGCGAGTAGCTTTACAGAACTCAGACGAGTTACCCTTTGATTTACACTGCTGTCACTGACATCAGACTATAAACCCGTATATGTCTAATTCCCCATACACCATATTGAAAAATGAAGGGTGCTGCTTCAGGGCCATTAAAGTTAATTGGAGTCAGGTTCCTAAAACACCTTTCAGTACCTTTATACCTGCCTAATATCAACAAATCTATGTGTACAACCAAGAGCTACTCCATTCTCTAAGTTGATTGCTACAACATGCATTTTCAGGAAGGTACATTTAGTTCTGTTGCTGTATGATACGTCATCTTAAAACAAAGGAAAGGTACAATTGGGCTGCAAATAAATTCTGGTAATACATTAGCAGAGTTTGATGGGAAAAAGACTAGAGAGCATTTATGCAATGTATAAACTCTACTTATAAATAGAGGGCCACATAGTGTCATCGCAGTAGAGCTCCTATTGACATCAATTTGAGTTCCATGCATGGATTGAAGGCAGTATATGGCATAAAATTTGTAACAGGGAGAAAGATAGATGACTGTAATATCTTAACATTGTACTTATCCCCCTAGAGCTGTGTGAAGAGGTTCATGCAGTATTGTTAAACCCACTAAATCTGGGTTATATGCTGACATTTCTCCAGAATTCTTTTATTTTGGTTTGAAGAAGTGAGTGAATAAAACATTCCTGGTAAAATAAAACCCATTTTCCTACTCTGCAACATTTCTCCTTTTTCCCTAGCCTAAAATTTGACCAAAGGTAGTTCACAAGATTTGTGATTATTTAACATACATAGTGTGCGTGGGTGGGTGTCTTGCAGGGGGGGGGGGAGTCATGCCAGTGTTTTAGACCCCAATCCTGCAAAGGCTTATCTGCAGGCTTAATTTTAAGCATGCGAACAAAGTCATTCAAAGTTAAGCATGTGCTTAAATCTTTGCAGGATCAAGGCCTTAGGCATTTACTGATTGCTATAAAGATCTGTTTAATAATCTTGCAGCAAGTTTGCCAGTGTCCACACTTATCCCCTCTGATACCAGTCATCTCTGTGTTCTTGGGGAACCAGGGCGCAGTATCCAGCCTGTCTGATTCATGAAGGACACCCCCTCACCCCCAGCCTCTGCTTGAACCAAAACCGATCAGAGGAAGGACTTACAGAAAGCAGTGAAAAGGCAGTGGGAGATGCACCTAAACCCCTCCCGACAATGATAATAGGATTAAGACACCTCCCCTAGCCTCATCTGCATCAAAGATGGGACAGGGAGGCCTCCCCTTTAGCATACAGAATGGAGAACAGAGATTCCAAGGCAAAAACCGCACTTTACTCTGGGACCAGAAAAGCAGGGAAGCAGTGCATCATGGGCGATCTCTGCACCAGATGTTAATGAACCTAAGCCTGCATACACCCAGCTCAGCAGGTATCAGACCAATTCTAGTAATGAATCCTTGATTGATATCCAAAATACTGAAGCTGCCTAATTGTATTGTGAGCTCCCTTGAAGGAACACATAGCCAGGAATGATCAGTTCCTATTGTCTAGGCTAAAGAAAATCCTTGAGTCATCAGTTTACCCATAAACAAATCTAGTGATCTCCCTTGAACCATTGTTGTTTCTCTACAAAAATCCCCTACCCACGCTCAAGTAAGTGTTCTGGGTGCCTGGATCCAAACTCTGCATCAGCTCCACTGGGATTTCATCTTCTCCTGACTGATAGTGTTGGGGGCTCTGCCTGTCTCCAGCACTCAGCATCCTGAGCTACCAGCATCACCTGGGAACCCCAACCAGTTCAAGTTTCATGGTGTGGGGAGACCCCAGCTCTTTCTCTCTCGCTCTCTGTTTTCTTTTCTACCTCAGGTATAACTTTTTAACCCTGACTTGTTTGATCAGGTATAGTTTTCTATATATGACTGTTGTAATCTTTTATAATGTAACTGTTATGTTTGTTTAGGCTCTCCTTGCATGGTTATCACTATTATTCAATAAATAACGTTCATGGTTAATCTGGTTGCTTCCCTCCCTCTCTCTTTGAACTTTATTCTTTTGTGTTTTTGGCTTCCCCCTTTACTCTGCAGCAACACTCCTCTTACCTGAGCTAACGATCCCTGTAGCGCCCAAAAATACTGGGGGTTTGCTCATCAAGTGGGTTACTACCAGAACAATTGTAACATGGAAGTGGGGATAGGGATGTGCAGAACCTGTGACATACGAGGGTGGCAGCTTGGAAGTGCTGCTCGACCCAGACTACTGAGTCCAGGGGCATATAAGGGGAGTGCTGATTGACCCGGTTCACTCAGATGTGTGTGTGTGAAGGGAGGGGGGGGGCAGGGGTTCTGAGGCTGGAGGAACCCAGCCCTGGGGAACCTAGGTCCTGCAGGATAGCTTCATTGGGAGGAGACTTGCAGAAGGGAGAAGTAGAGCTCCATATGAAAACACAAGTGAGACAAGCAGTACATTGATAGAATTACAGACCCCCTCTCTCTGAAGAATAACCCTAATAAATGAGCATACCCCAAAGTAACGGGCAAATCTGGTAACACCTCTCAGGAACACTACATATTTTCTAGCCCTTTGGGTTAACTCCAGTGGTGAATAAACATGTTTGGCTTTGTATGTGTATTTATCAAGTCTGCAACCTTCCTTATAAACCTAATAGCTTTGGGAGCCTCTGAGCTTACTCTAGCCCCATTAAGTTATTATTTTTACCATATTTTTAACATCAAATATACTGAGGCTGGAAAAGGGTCCAATAATATCAAAGTCCCATGAGATTTGTAGCAAACATAGAGAAGGGATAGAGGCTAGAGGCCAGCTGACAAATTGTTTAGCCCAGCTGATTAAATGGAAATCACTAGCCACTGTAGAAACGCCAGGATCAGTTGGGGAATTAGTCTGCCACTCTCATCTTAAGTAGTACTTTACCTTAACTGAAATCATGCTCGTATTTTTTTTTTCTCCTACAGAAGAACAAAGGGACATTCAGTGAAGCAGAAAGGGACAATAGATTTAGAACTGGTAAAAGGACATTTTTTTTAGTACATTGTACAATTAACCTGTGGAACTCAAAGGCACAAAATATCTCTGAGACTAACAGTTTAGTAGGATTCAAAAAAAGATTACATGTGGATAAGAACATCCACAGTTATCAGAGATACAATTAAAAATTAAAGGGGTATCAACTCTCATGCTTTGGGTCATAAATTCCTGGAGTTAGGAAAGTTCCCCTAGAGACCTGTTATTTCCAAATTTGTCTATTACAGGGATTTGTACATGTCACAGAGAGAATATTGGATTGGAGGGCATCTAATCTGATGTGGCATGACAATTCTTACATTTATGAATCATTTTATTTTTAATGGGCCTAACATTTTAACCTTCTGAAGGCTCTGGTCAGTAGCAGATTTGATCATATGGTCTCATGGATATGGATAGGAATCTGTTTCAAACACATTTCATTCATGCCGGCAGTTTCATCACTTTCATCATTTTCCAGTGATTCTGAATTTTAGTGATGACATTTCTAGAAAGTTACAAGTTTGGTCCAGGATAATAAGAAATTACTTTTCACCTTCCCCTTTTTATTTGGTAGAAGATAGACAACATTACAGAAGCTTATTGGCACAGGAAAAGAAAAAACACAAACGTAACCAGAATATTTTGTGTTAAATTTGCCCATCTAGTTCTTGTCACTAGCGTCAGCATTCTGGCCTCTACTAATGCAATAACTATGTATTACCTAAGCATTGAGGTTAATGTAATACAGTACAATATAGTACAACAAAGCAGTATGAATGAGGGACATCTGTACAAACATCTGCGATTTAAGCTGGCAACAATCACAATTCTGGGATTGTAAAACACATTGCGACTTGCTTTAAACTAGAAAATTGGCCAATTTCCAGCTGCATGACAATCTGGAATACACAGATGCATCCACAGAGAGTGTAAGTCTCTATTAGGGTTTCCAGCTGCTATGTCCAAAGCTAATCCCAATCTACAACACTTCTCTGCTTCTCCCTCCAAGCCCCGAACCCACAGGACCTATCTGTCCCCTGCTGATTCCCAGCTGGACCATTCATTCAGGAACTAGCAAGCAGGGCTGGCTCTACCATTTTTGCTGCCCCAAGCAAAAAAAAAAAGAAAAAAAGTGCTCGGATTGCCGCTGCCCGAACTGCCGAAGCAGGAAAAAAAAAGAAAAAGAAAAAGCTGCCCGGACTCTGCCACCCCAAGAATGGACGGAATGCTGCCCCTTAGCATGTGCCGCCCCAGGCACCTGCTTGCTCCACTGGTGCCTGGAGCTGGCCTTGCTAGCAAGGTCTCAGCAAAAGTTGGCCAGTAGTGCAAGTCAGGGGAATCAGGGACAGGAGCAAGCGAGGAAATGGACATCAAACAGCAGGGATGGCAAGGAAACTAACACCAGTATGCAAGGAACAGACTGAGGTGCATTTGGAGGAGTGAGGGGGTGTCAAGAATTTGGGGGATGTCAAGTCTCTCATGGGTGGAAACAAAGGGAGTGGGAACAAAGCATGTTTTCCTTGGCATTCCTAAGCCCATCTGGAGCTAATTTTCAACATGAACATCAGAGCACTGAATTATGCAGACTTGACAAACACAGCTTTAGCTTTAATTAGGTAACAGGGTTTTTTTTTTTTTTTTTGGCTTTTTTTTACATAGAAATTTTATTGAGAGGCCCTGATTGCTACCATACTGCAATAATCACAAAGCTAGTCTTAACATTGTGAGTGTAACCTTGTTCACTGCATCCCTTAAATTCATGGACAACTCAGGCTAGGGAGACCTAAACATTGTGTATTACTGAAGTAACTGTATCACCTAGTTCTTTTATTCCCCACCGGAGAGAAGAATGATAGAAAAGGGTAGGAAAAAAGCCAAGAGATAATAAAAGTATGTTTGTTCAAAAAGTATGCTAACTGTAAAAATTCCAGTGCATTACAGTTTGCAGACAACACAGAGTTCCCCTTCCATCTTTGAAATTGTCTGATGTTCTTGCACCAGCTTAGCAATTTCATCATAGCAGGCAAATCAGCCAGCAAGAAAAAAAAAATGCAAAAATGTCTCTTTTAAAATAGATTTGTGACAGATGGGGCTAAGCACAACAATAGCAGTCCTTTCTTTAAACACATCAACATTGGTGACTTCCTGAATTCCACTAATTCTTTTGGCTGCAGGGTTATTTTCTTCTAGAAACTTTTCCCCAGCATGCAATATCTGGGGCTGGCCCTTTAAAATGGGGAGAGCCAAACAGCTCAGGCCCTAAAGCAGCCATTTTGGAACTGGCAGGGGTGTATCTTGCTGTTTTCCAGCTGGTAAGTTCCTTTTATATTTCCTTCCACTTTCTCCTTACACTTTTTCTCAAGACCTATTTATTAGCAGCATGTATGGTGCAGTGCAGTTTGGGAGAGAACGATTTGGGCAACAGCCTCTGGTTGTGAGCTTCCAAAGGAAGGGTAGTCTCTACCTATTCATCTCAAGTATAGTTCAGAACACAACTCTCCTATGACCAGGTCACTTTGTTACCAGAGGAATTTCACTAGAATCAGCAATACAGTTTTCTTTCTGTCACGGGGGGTGGTGGAAGAGCCCCAAATCATTTTATAGTGGAATCCAGTTTAGTGATCATTACTGCAATGATACATAAATATTGACCCAGAAATGAGTTTGTGTCACAAAATGGCACTTTCTAACAGTTTATGTGTGTAGCAATGGTTATTTAATAAATCTCTAGTTATCTTTATTTCTCTTCCCCTTCCAGCCCCACTTATTATTTTTCCTAAGAATCTTCATGAATTACTGATATTATTTGCTCCTTTCTGTTGTTCTTCTGGAAGCCCTAAATGAGCCCACGACCCAAACCAGGATTGCTAAATTGTGTAGGGCAGAGGAGTATAAATCGGACATAATAATTTGTCCAGGGAACTGTAGCAACTCAAGTTCAAGACTGTTTCTCAGCAAGTGTTTCAAGCCAGGAGGCAAATGAAATTGCAGTTGATAGGGGTAATGCTTGAACATCAGAAAGGATAGGATAGGAGCCGTCTGGGTCAGTCTAAAGTTTGCCAGTTCATTGAATCATATTTATATTGGTTTATTTCAAAGTTGTTTCCTTTGCCCTTCCTACGAGAAGATGTTTTACTGTTAGGTAGGAAGGCGCCTACGAGCAAGATGCTCTGAGATTTGGTTCACCCTCTGTGAGACAGAGAAAAATGATTTTGATGAAATGCCAAGCGAGAATATGTGCACATTGGAAAGTGACAGTAGCAGCATTGTGCAGGAGCCTGTTGCTGGCAGTAATATCTTGGCAAACAAAGAGAACTTTAGCTTTTAATCCAGACTAGAAGTTCAGGCGTTAGCTGTGAACCAGCAAATCCATTTGCAGCCTTTCCCAGAGGTGAGCTTAGCTGGCTGTGAGGTAGAGCCATTTAAAATTTCTCAAGCTGCTACCTGAGAAAGTTCACATTTTGCTTGTTTTCATCATCTGATTGCTGTTGGCAGCCTTAATTAGGGCCTCTTGTTCTTAGAGATAGATCTGTGTTTGCATTTAGCTAACTAAGTCTGCAGGAAACCTCCCTGAGCCCCAAAGGCTGGCAGAGATTACAGATCTAAGCTTTTAACCTTGTGAAAACAGCCTTGATGATTGCATCTGCCCCTGGGGCAGCGCCTATGGAGACGTAAGCACCTCCACCTGCTCTGCCTAGGATTTCACTAGCTTTGGAGTAAATGAACTAGTGCAGTTTCCCTTCTGTTGACTTCCTGGAGTGTAAATACAGTATCAAAATTCTGTGTATTGTCAGCCTCATGGCACATGATTTAGTAAAAGATGCTGTAAGATGGAGGCAAACCAACACCATGTTAGTCACCAAATGGAACTACTTGTTCCAAAGGTGTCTGGGTCTAGAGTGAAATATGTGTTCTGATGTGATTATTCTACAGGTGCTGTTTCAAACACTATGGGAGTGCTGGGGTGAGATTTACAGGTTGTATTGCAGTTCTAGCTATTAGATTAGAGCAGAATAAAATGCCTTTCCTAGGAAAGGTGTGAGAGATGTGCCACAGTACAAGCCATGGTTCTGCAAGTATTTCTATGTGGACAAGACCCTGCAGAACTCCAATTACGTCAGGAATTCATCTACATGGAAAAACTTGTAGGATCAGGACCATACTTGATACAAATCTCAGCATGTTTAGCTCCTGCTGAGCAGCATAGGTGACTTTGTCACCTCTCTCTGGCAACTCCCCACCGTAGTCCTGCCTTAATTTTTCAGGTGTGAGCCCTCAACTTTTCTAAGCAGATGGAACTAGGGCTTTTGAAACTTGATTTTCCTCCTCATTGGAACAAAACCAAGACCTTTTGAGAAATTTCATGAAAAAAGGAAACCACAAGAGGAAAACCACCCAAGAATTGAGACCTTTGACTCTCTACTGGTGGAGCTGTTCCACTTTGTGTGAATTATTAAATATTCACTGTGTGAGAGAGAAACTGACTCCAAATCAGGCAGAGCAGGGACTTATACCTGGGCCTTCCACATCCCAGGTAAGTGCCCTAACCACTGGGCTATTGTGTGTATGTGTGTCTTTGTCTCTCTCTCACAAAATTCCAATCCAGCTCTAGCACTAGCTCTAGCTATAATCCTCGGTATGTAACAGATGTACAGGGGCATCTGGAGATAGATAATTTTTTTTTTTGCAAGAGAAAAATATATATATATGTGAATAAACTAACCAATTGCTGAGACAAACCAGTAACAGTTGTGAGGGTCATAAATAATTTCACAAATTGCTGTTAGCTACTGGGGGGGGGGAGGGAGAGGCTGGAAAAATGAACAGGTAGGAGAGAGTGGTGATGTCAATTGGACATTCTAAGAATAACTTATTTTTAATGCAAAGAAAGGACTAGAAAAGGATTGTACAAGAGGGAGGGTTGGAAAGTCAGGGCACACACGAAGTCAAAAAGTGACCTTTACAAACTTGTATGATGTGGCCATATTAAAAAAAACAAAAAACAGACACACACAGAATGTGGCCTGCATCACCAATGCCAGGGATTTTGGGTGGCCAAGTTGAGATACCTTAAAGAACCCTGATTTTTCAGAGGGTGGGTCTTCAGCACTATTTGAAACTCAGGCCCCTGTAAAGCCTGGGACACCCAGTCACAAGTCCTTTTTGAAAATTTGGGCCAGCAGCTTTTACCAGCATCTCTTCAGTGCCATTGCCACTATATATTGCCTACGTTCTTGGGCAATGTCACCCATATGCCACTCAGTGTTACATGTTGTCCAGGAGAGCCCTGAATCTAACCTTCCTATCTTGCTTAAGGAGGGGAATGCCCTATGGTATGTACAAAATCTGGATTTCAATGGGGATGTGGAGCTTTGGGTGGCTTTCTTCTGTGTCAGTAGCCACAATTAGTGACCTGCAAATTGTCTTCCCAGCCATGCGAATGGGGGAGAATTTAGAACTTTGGTATGTAATATTGATACTAATTCTAGGTGTGGTATCTAATTTCCAGGGTTTCATTATACAATATTTAAATTGCTAGGTGTTGCATCCCTCAGATGAGGCGCACTCATTGTAGCTGAGAAAGGGAGTACAGCAGTACATCGTATGCTCCCATGACCCTGGGTGGGCTGTGTGCCAGATGGCCCATTTGAAAGCTACTCTAATCTGCATAATCTGCCAACAGCCTGAAGGAGTTGGGAATCTGTAAGGAGCGGTGGAGGAAGAAGAGGAGCTGTTCCCCCTCTATGCTATAAGGAGGCTCCAAATAACATCTTTTTACCCGTACTCGGACCTCATTGTCTGAATCTTTTGTTTCTGCTCACGTGTAAATCTGTTAATAATACAAGTATGAGTGCCAGGTGTTATATCTGACACAAATCAGTTCATTTATCATCTATAACCTTTTGTAAATGAATGTTTAAAATTTTGCTCTCTTTGGTCCTATATTACTGTTGCTGATGACTGCTGTTCTCCTGCCTGTCTTCTCATTGATCCAAATGATTACCCTCAAAGATCTATTCCATTTTTCCTCTTCTCTACAAATTCTCCTCTTTGGTAGTTTTATTAATCAGTGGCAAATGAGCTCCTCACAACTGTTTACTCCTGAAAATTGTCTCATTGTTAAGAGGTTTGGCTGTTGTGATGATTTTGGCTCTTCCTACCTTCTTTGATCTTTTTTTTCCTGTGGTGAGTTCTCATTTGCAAAAGGTTCCACTGCAGGGGACCCTCTCTTCTGAGGCCTGGTCTCCACACACAGTTGTGCTGGTAAAGGTGGGATTTTAAATATGCTTTGTTAAATTGGTGCAACTTCGTGTTGTGGACCCTCTCCGCAGATTTATGCCCATGCAGAATGGGTGTAAAATGGCACCAAATCAGAATTCCCTACTCATGCATGCGATAGCATTTTACACGACTTTGCATTCACTTTGTACAGATATAAAAGCTGTCTCAACACACAAGCCAATAGAGGATGAGGGTCACACATTGCCTCATCTCATTGTCACCAGGATACGTCAGTGTTGGCACACCAATGGAGCAAGAGGAGGATCAGGCCCATTTTGCTAAATGTAAACAATATGATTACACCCTATACTGAAGGCAAGAGAGAATCACAGCCATAGTTTTTGGCTATGCTTATATCCTACAAGGACATTAGTCTTTGCAATCTTCAGGGTCACCTTCAGATTTACTCTATGGAATATAAACATTATTGCTAATGTCCATACGATCATCCAGCAAACAGACACAATAAAACTATGGTTTGCCATTCCTCTCTCCTTTTTTCTTTCTTTCATCCTCTGCAGAGCTGCTTGCAGATGTGGTTGAGAAATAATATAACGTCTAGTCTGAAAATATACTGTGGAATCCACATTTTATCTTGAGGCTTTTATTTTCTTGCAGTAACTTTGATGCTAGGCGCAACGTGGACTCATTATGCAGTTGGGAACATATCATGGCTACACATTAAGAAGGGATTACTTGAGCCCCCAATGTGGCTGAATGCTTCCTTCTCTCTCTTCCTCTCACCCTAAGTAACTATAAACAACATGTAGACAAGACAAAACCCCAGCAATGAACAAAAGCTGCCTGCATGTTATCCATCAGTATTATTTAGGTAGGACATGCTGGGCTGTTCATGATACACTCATACTGTAAGTGATAAGCCATAACATATGGTATTCATTTACTTCTCCATTCCAATAGCAATATAGTGAAGACAATAAATTTTCCTGTTTGTTCTCTGACCCACTGTTCTTGGGTTAAGCAGCATGTTTTGTCTACATTTGTCAGTTGTTACAAGCTTCTAGCTGCTGTGGACTAGGGTATTGATGAACCCTGGAAAATGGAGCCTTGAATAATGTATAAAGCATTAAACATGCAACCGTTTCACAGGGGGAAAAAAGAAAAAAAAAAGTGTGTTATATGTTTTCTCTGTTGTAGCTCCTTCATTTACAAAACATATTTGTCAAGTCTTTTGCAAAGAATAATGCCATGATGCAGTTTCCCATCATTCTTGTTAATGGGACTGTCTTAGTGTTACAGTAAACAACCATAACTCTTGTGTCTCAGCCATTGTGAGACATGCTTAGTTTTTTCAGCATCCAATTAAGGGTGTTTTAAATGTCATCTAGAGTCATGGGAGTGGTTGTTTAGTCTCCAGTTCTACAGCAAAAGAGGGAGTATTTGGAAAGGGGTGATAAAATGGGTGTTTGAATAGGGCTGAATGCACTAGCAGGATTCTGGTGAAAGTTCACATGTTGGGATTTTTTTAGGTTTATTCATCAGATCTGCAGCGAACTGGGGTGCTGTAGGAAATAGAAATGAAGTGTTTTGGTAATTATTTGGGTGGGGGGAGACAGAAGCTACATTTAAAAATGCAAAAATAAATGTGATTAAAAGGGGGAAATACTGTAAAAATCTATACTATATAACTACCTTTTATTATTATCTAAATTGAAAAATAAAAGTGATAGGTGATTCATGCATTTTGCAAAACAAAGTAGTGTCATAAACCATTATATCTAGGTTTTCATTAATAAAAGAAACTTTCTATCAAACAAATGTGAAGGGCTGTTATAAAGAGGAAGGTGATCAATTGTTCTCTATGTCCACTGAAGGTAGGACAAGAAGTAATGGGCTTTATTTACAGCAAAGGCTATTTAGGTTAGATATTAGGAAAAACTTTTTAACTTTGAAGGTAGTTAAGATCAGAATAGGCTTCCAAGGGAGGTCGTGGAGTTCCCACCATTGGTAGTGTTTAAAACAAGTTGGACAAATACCTGTCAGGAATGGTGTAGGTTTACTTTGTCCTCCCACAGTGGAGGGGGCTGGAGTTGACGTCTTCTTGAGGTTCCTTCCAGCCCTATATTTCCATGATTCTGTAAATGAGACCTGGGGCCAGATTTTCAGTGGCTGGAAATCAGTGCCGTTCCATTAGCTTCAATGGAAATATGGCAATTTACATCAGCTGAGGAACTGGCCCATGAAGTTCGTCCTATTTCAGAGGCATGTGTCAAGGCTTCAGTAAGTTACTGGGTTTGATTCATACCTATTTGACTTGTCCACATCCCAAAAACCATCACCACATTTGGGTACCTAGTCAGTAGTCTCCTCAGAGAGCCCAAGGATTGTACTGGCATGAAGACTGAGCTATCCTTTTGTCAAGGATACCGTTGAAACCCATTGGCAAGCTGCATGGAGGAGAATGGCAATGCTTCCATCTATGCTATATCTGTTCTGTAGATAAACAGGGAGATTCAGTCTCTAGTGCTGATAATCTGCACTTTTCACACATTAAATTCACTTGCAAATTTGAAAAGCTGTTTGAAAAAGAGAAACATTGCTTGTAGCATATGAGTGTTTGCTTGCTTGTTTTTAATTGTAAGCATTGCATGATCTACAATGGTTACTATTATAACTGAAGAATTCCTTCTTACCTTGCCGGGTGTGCATTTCTGCACATAAATCCCATAACACACATATCTGTGTGCATTGAAATGAGAATATAGCCCGTCAATTTACTGGAGTCTGACACTCCTAAAGCACTGTAAAGGGGCAGAGATTCCATGCAATGCAGAGAGATTTAGCCACAAAGACTCCCATTAACTTTAACATAGTCACACAGCTAAATCTGCACACATCCTGCTGAATATTCGACCCTAAATGTGTTCATCCTCAACAAATTATTTATGAACGGTGAACTAGAAATTTTTGACATACATAGAGGCAGGTGCACACTGTTGAAGGCAAGAGTGTAAAGTTTAAAGGATATGAATCCTCTTTTCTACCTTCCTCATAGATCTTCATTGTCCTGCAAATGTAGTAAGGAAATACCCACTGAAGCAGAGTATCTGCTGATAACCCTACTGGCTTCACACAGGCAGCTGATGCGATCCATGTATAAATGATTTTGGCAGGGTTATTCCCTAAGAAAATAGAAGACATTTATATAAGATTCATACAGTAATTTGTTGTATGATCCATATATTATCAGTAGACTATTTCAGTCATACAGGATCAATGTGATTGCTCATAAAGGTAAATATGATGGCTATGTAGGGGGAAAAGCCTCCAGAAAATGAGAAACTTCTCTAAGACATAGGACCCTTCTTACAATTACAATTGATCATAGAATTGTCCTGTTACAGCATCATTGGGCATCTCTCACTGTAGTTTTATAACGTTTTCAGTTCATTGGTTCATGCTTATTAGCATCTAGAGATTTTAGATCCCTGTTTTAGGATGAAGGTACAATATTCCTCTAGGAAATAGGTGTTTGAGGTGTCCACTTGATGGCATGGATGATTTCAAAGTTGTGTGGAGGAGCACTGTGTTAGGCCACTTCTGCAGTAAGGTATCTCTGACAGGCCTCAGCCACGTGCCTTCATTATGAGACGCCAGCATATCTGGCATCCCAGATTGTCAGTCTGTGATTTGGAGGCACAGGCTTCACTTTCAACATCTGAAACACTGATTATGTTCTTAACATGAACCTTGCTAGTTTAATTCTCATCATTGCAGCTGTCCTCGATTCATCTTCTGAAGAAAATTATGGATCCACTGAAAAGCGGGAGGAGATATATAATTCAAGAAGTTTTCAAGATTCATTTTCAGGAAGATGAAGAGCTCAACACATTATATGCTGAGTAGGGTTCTTTGAACAGTAACAATGCCACCTGCAGCACTAAATATGTAGTCTGTATAAATGTTTTATGGCAAGCAAGTCAGGAAGAAGAATAGTCAATCACTATTACCTTGTCTTTTTCTTGCAGATTAAAGATTCTTTCCTTGCATTTGCAATGACTTCTACAGAACAGGCACACTAATGTAAAACTAGAGTCCATCTCTCTCACTCACACACCTCTACAATAGACAGCACAATCCATGCATTAATCCTAGTAGTGATAGATAGAAAACAGCTAAGCATAGTGCCATGAAGTAGTAATAAGAAAGCATACTTGTACCCATATAGCAGGGAGGATTAAGGCACTGTATTGCACAAAGGAAATATATTTCAGGGTACTGGCACTGATGAATAACACCGCGGTAATGTGTTCCTGTTCTCTCTCCCACCATGAACCCAAACTAACATCATAGGTTCCATGCATAAGAATGGAACACAAGGTAATAAGTACTAGGGAAAGTGGCCCTTCTATGGCATGAACTCTGGGGGACTGAAAAACTCACGCTCTAGTCTGAAGTCCTGAGTAAGAATTCTGGCATCAAGACCTAAAACTCTCCTTTCTCAAACTAGCACTGTCATTCAAGTCACTGAAGCAACTGTAAATATGGTAAAGAGACTCAACCCTGTCTGGGGTTATGTGATGTCAGGTGTTTTCAGGGTAAATGTGCTGTCATTGTTCTGTGGTGAAGAGATAGCCTCTCCTTCTGAGAAAGTGAGAGGAGGTGGCCCTCGCCTCAGGGAGAGGGGGAGTGACAATTGGTGGAGAAGAGAGGATGATGGAGGGCAGAGGCAGGCAGCAGGAGCCTGAGAGAGAGATGGAGAGAAACAGAGTCTGGGAGTAACCTGAGAAAAACAGAGCGAGGGGAGAGGGGCAGAGAGAAACTGAGAGTGAGCAGAGAGGCTGAGATTGGGCAGGACAGACAGACACATGCAGAAGGGGGCCTTTCTGTTTAAAGCTGGCTGGTTAAGTCATGAGCATTGGTTCTGGTCATCTCCTGTCATTGAGTCATGTTGTCCTGGAGATCCAGAAGAGGAGACCCAAAGGTCCTTCAGATCCTGTGGGTCTGGTCTAATGTGCACCCTCACAAACAAGCACCTCTGGAATCAAGTCTATCTCTTCAGGAAGTTATGAGAGGTCCCTGAGGTTCAAAGACTGACGTGGGCATTAGACAGTGAGAGAGTTGGGGAAAGGGGAACCTTTAACTAAAATAATCACAACAACCTATAAGAGAATGGCCTGTACATACATACATATATATATGGGAGGAGGGGGCATTATATTTCGTTAAGTACACTTAGTACTATAGTGTGTGTCTGTGTGTATTTTAATTGCTATTTTTTATTATATATATTCTTCATATATTTAATGTTATTGTAGGTAGGTGGAATTAAGTTTCCTTTGTTCCAGTTTAATTCAAATTCCTGTTATGTTGGTTTTTGGACAACAAGTTGTGTTATTTTGTCTACCATTTTATCACATTATAACACACCCCCAGCGCTCAGCTGCCAAGTAAATTGAATCACCACTGTGAAAGACCATTGCTAAATCTTGGTCAGTGGTTTTGAAATAGGGTGACCCTCAGATGTATTTCAAACTATAACACAATAACCCTATTCTGAGAGGTCAGTTTACACTACTCCCAGGAGGAAGGCAAGGAATGATTTGGCCACAGGTATTCAAATTTCAAAACTCAGGGTCTGATAGTCACCTCACTTGCCATCAGTGTGACTCCATTGACGTTAAGGAGTTACACTGGCATAACTCAGGGGTGAGCAGAGAATTAGGCCATGGTGCTGAAGGTCCTGATCTTGTCTCTTTAAAATCAGTGGGAATTTTGCCAGTTTAACAGAAGCGGGAGCAAGCCCTAATCAAATGTAACACACTCGTATCTAGAAGAACCCATATAAAAGAAAAGAAAAGTTAAAATCCCAGATAAGGGCATCAAAGGTCTACGTTCCATTCAAGAACTTCCTCCTGAAATCAGCTGGGTTTTGAAAAGAGAGGGTGAGATCTTAGAGCTGTTGAATAATTTGTATTCAGTGAATTGAGCATGTTTTTTTCTCCCCTTCACAAATCATCTGCAAGTAATTTAGGATTTTCTCAAATGTGTTAGTGGTTCAGAATTATTTGGTAGGCAGTTTTCTCTGAATAATTTTTGGTCTGTAGATTGTTTGGGGGTTGGTTGTGAATATTCAATGTAAGTCATTTTCCCAGGAAAGCTCTGGGAGCAAGAATAAACATTTACTGCAGAGAAAAGGCTTGGAAATCAGAGGGGCCAGCCAAAGATTCTAATCATCAAATGGTCAGATACGATCATGATTGTTGACCTATAATTACTTGTACAAATAACAATAAATAAAAATGAATAGTAGTATGCTGGCTTCCTGTGTAATAATACAGAATTACAGAGGCAGGCAGTCAATCAGGAGGGGAGGTCATAGTGGTAGATAGCATCATCATACTTACTCATTACATCCTTGCAACATCCTCTGTTGGCAGGGCTCCTAGCAAGTCTCTTGCAGAAATTATAGTTGCCCCTAGAAGCAATATAGGACTTGCCCTTCTAGGGACTAATACCTCCTCATGGAGCCTGCTAAAGTGAGGTGCAGTTCATTTCAGGTGGGAGGGGGAGTGTGAGAATCAGGGCCTATGTATACTTGGAGACAGAAATATAATATCCAGAATCACAAAAGGAGAAATAAATTGGCTCTAGGTCATGTTACGGATAGCTATACAGAGAGTCTGGGTCACATATTTGAAGGTATTGTTAGACACAGAAAGGACAATCAGATGTTCTTTAGTAACATGATGGACAAAAGCACTTGCTCAGGTGGCTTCTTCATAGAGAACCATCTCAGGATGAAATCTGATTTTCAGGGACTATGGGATTTACTAAACCACGCAGAGCCAAATTCAACCCAATAACCATGTTTCTCATGTCCTTATCCTCCTTTTTTTCCCCACCACCACCTCCAGCCATCTGTATTTCATTCCATTTTTCTCTTTTATATGTTTTTCACCAACATAATCTATTTTAAAGTTTTACACTGACACCCCTCACTTTAGTAACTCTGAGCTCACTGTGTAAAATCAATTGAAATAGCAAAGTCCTTAGTGGACTTTATGGAGTCTCTGGCCCTTTTCCCTTTTTGCAGTCAGAAATCTGCTTGGGGTAAGGATATGTTTTATTTCTAATTTTGTATTTTATTAATTTCTGTTTTAAATATTGTAGTTAATTGTATGAGGGACTATTTTTTAATCCCATTTCAGCGGTGGGTATATCTTTGATTTTGCAGCTGGATTTATGAGCTGTCTTTCCGATCTGTTTGCTATTCCTTTGAAAGTTTGATGGGATTATTAATCACTTTAAAAACTTGAAAAGGTAAATAATGAAAAAATATTGTACCAAACAATAAATTTTAACATACAAGAATTTGGGTCAGAAGGAAAATGGGAACTTTTATTCTCATCTAGCTGCAAAAGTCTCTATTGGATGCTTTCCCCATCCTTTTATACTTGGGAAATTAAAGTTAATTACCCCAAGACCAAAATTATGGCTTTTGGAAAGCGAACTCTTGGTTTATAGAGAACAATAAAATCAAAAGGTTGGTATTTGTGCTTGTCCCTAAAAATGCTGCATTTTTTAATGCCAACGATGACTGTCTGGATCATTTAGTTCAGATCAAAGAAAAATCAAAATCTTTCTCTTGTGGGTTGGTATATTTCTCCTTTAAATTTGATGGGCCATCTATCCAAGCAGTGTGCAGAGCTTGAGGGAAAAATACAATCTATGTTGCTTTCTGGGTTTGAAATTGTAGATGTAAATGAATTTTTAGATTTAGAAACAATCCAGAATTCATTTATCAAGATATTTATTATTTTCCTATCACAATCCCCCACCCTTAATTATAATGCTGTAATAGAACTGGGCTTGATTCCCCTTTTTATTATGGTTATCTCACTCCATCTGTTATTGATTAAGCTTATTTCCCAGGATAAATTACCCTCTTGTCAAAAAATGACTTATGAAAGCCAGAAGTCTCTCCCAATTTGATTTTCTTTTTGTTAGATGGTATACAGAATATCCTACACACAACTAGTATGGGCAGTCTTTGAATCCAACAGTTATTGGTGCCTGTTAGGATAAGTGAATCAGTTTGTAGTAAAAGACGCTGAGATTTATCAGCTGAATCAATTTGATTTTAAGTAAGAAAAGAGTGTCTTACTGATGTGTGTGTATAACCTCTTCATAAAATGTGCTTAAAACTTAAAGGCTCTACTAAAGAAAGGTTGCTGTTCACTAGACTGCTGAGACTAGTTTCTTGGTGGATGGCATCCTAGGCTAACTCAAAGCTACCTTCTTTTTGTGTCTTCTGAAATCCCACCCATAAATTCCACCAATTCGCCACCATTGTCTACAAAGACAAAAAAGCTCATTGTGCAAATGAATAGTCTTACATGTTTGTGAAATATGTGTTTTCATAAGGGCTAAATATGTGACGGGTGACCTATTTTGGGGTGGCATCATCATTGTCACTTCCGCATGTGTTGTGCATATGCATACACACATTAGCCATCCATAAGATGACAATTCCATTTTGTGTCAATTTCCATGCAAAACCTTTTGAATGTTTTCACAAAAACTGAATTGGTTCAAAATAAATCAAACAGAGTGATGAGAAGCAAATAGTAAATATCCATTTTTGGATTAAAATCTGAGCTTTTCAATTTGGGAAGGAGAGATTCTCACACTCTATAGCCTTTCATCAAAAATGTTCCAACCATCTCTAATATATTATTCCCCCTTTTGGCCTGAAGAGTGAGCCAATATTTGAGGTCTTGCAAGTTGTTTCTGTAAGGAGAAAAAATTGATGTTGGAGTCAGGTATTTCATTGATTCAGTCCCGTTTATTTACAAAGACTGTACCAAGCCTAGTTTCCTTAACACAGTAGGAATCCAACTGCAGGTTTCTTTGCTCACATTTCCAATCCTCATTCCAGCCAACACTAAACCCAAAAGCTCTCTCTTACCAACGTACCGGTTTAGAATCTCATTTAGACAGCAGAAAAGGTTAAAAAGAACAAAAAAGGTCCAAATCAAAATGATTCATTTCATTTGACAAGAACAAGAACAACAACAACAAAACAGTTTGTCATTAACATTTTTGAGATTTCATCCTGATTCAGAACAAGAAAAAATTTAAAATATCAAAATTTTTCATGGGATGGGAAAACAGTTTCCCACCTGGCCCCTGTTACTGTGGTAACTAGTGCACCTCATAACTTCTTTATGTATTTATCCTTAAACAGCCCTGTGAAGGAAGGCAATGTTTTTACCTCATTATGGAGTTGGGGAACTGAGGCACAGAGAGTGACTTACCCAAGGTCATAAAGAGAGTCTGTGGCAGAGCACAGAATTGAGCCTAAGCCACAGGCTACCACCTGAACTACTGGTCCATCCTTCCTCTGTCTGTTTGGCTAGCATTTAGGTAATAAATGCGACAAGCTTAGAGCTCTGTGTAATATGCCAAAAATACACGCTGTGCATGAACAATTTCCTTAAGTAATCATCTGGCTAACCCAATCTGTTTAGGTAATAAGATAAATTCTTTCATTCAGTTATTACACAGCTTCTCTAAAATCTGTGACTGATAATTAGTCAGAAAGCTGACTGTGAAAATTAGCAATTATTAAATCCAACATGTAGAGCCGCTTCTCTGTAGGAACTTTAGTCACATTCTAGGTATGGCTTTAAAATCAAGGGCCATATAGTGCCATCAGTTATTATGCAATTCCCCATTGAACTCAGTGTATTGGACCTGAGTCATAAACATACATTCATAGGCTATGAATTGTTATTATTGTTTATAATCAGAAAATGGACAAAGGTTACAGGTGAGTAGAGCATTCAGGGAAAGCATAATATATTTCAGTAAACCTAATGTGTTTTGACCCACACAAGGGGTCAATAAATGGATTTAAAATGACCTTTGGAACAGATTTAGTTTAACCTGGTTCTCCAGGCTTAAGACACTAAAATGAAATTCTCCCTAATCTCAATTATTATTTTCAAATTCTTCCAGTTTAGGTTCCCTTGAGTTACTTTAGGAGATTGCAAAGTGACTAATTAAAGTCAGTGTAGGCCCCTAGGTAGATACAAATCAAACCTCAAATTGCTACATTAAAAATACTGGGTGAGAATCTGTGTTGTAGTGCACAGAATTTACAGTCTGGGGGTAAGAGAGTGAGGAGGCAACGAGTTCTTTCTTAGGCTGCTCTGCAGGCTGGAGAGGCCCCAGGCAGAATGTAGACACTCCTGGGGACACATGTAAGATACGGCAGCCTTCCCAGACTGTCTTTAGGGCCATTCTGCTGCCCAGAATCTTTTGATCTGGGCAGCAGGATGGCCCTAAAGACAGTCTGGGAAGGTTTGCTTTCCAAGACCCCCATTTTTGTCTGGGGGTCTTGGAAGGCAAACCAAGTATGCCTGGACCTGGGACTATCTGCATGCCTGGCTGCCCTGGAGCCATGGACCCTAGAAGTCCGAGCTGCCAAGCAGACAAGGTGGCAGGACACCAGGCAGGATTCTGTCAGAATTGGGCAAAGTTGAATTATCTCCAGGAAATGGCTTAATATTGCCAATCCAGGGAAAAGATTTTCTCAGTTTTTTCAACCGGCTCTAGTTGTAGCCTTTACAGTGCACGTTTTCCATATTTTCTTCCCAATCATGAGGGCAGGAAACTTTTTTTTTTTTTTTTTTTTTTTAAATGAAAGCTAAAATTCTCACCTAATCCCATGAAACCATGAGGTAGGTCATTAAGAAAACCACCAAATACCATGAGGCTCATAATTAAATTGGCAACGCTGATTGTCTCTTTTTAACCAAAGGCTTTGAGTACAATATGTAGATTTGACTGTGAGATCGGGGTGTATATTTCCTGCTGCTGATTGAGATCACAGGCCAGGTGTGAGGACTGTGACTCTTGGAATGATGCTAACTATTACTGTACCTACCACTTCTCAGAAGCAGTTTACAATTCAATCCTGAAATCCATATAATGCATGATGTCCATTACCATGCCAAAGTTGCGCATTTGTGGCAGCAGTGAGAAATGGCTGGCTACACTGCATGATTTTTCAGGATTTTGTTTTTAAACCATTTTTGTCTTATTCTTCATCTCCACTGGTCTATTTGGATGCCACAGTTTCTTTATCTTCCCCTGGCATAAATATCTCCTCTTGCTCCATGTGGAAAAGTGCATGTGGCTAGATGGAAGATGTCCTGATTGTTCCAAAAGCAATGTATTGTCATTGTCATTTTGGTTCCTAGAAGCAGCAGTGCTGTGACACAAGCCTCTCTTTGATTAGCTCATGTGCCTGGCATGACGGATTCAGCCGCAAGAAATGGCCTATTTTGGAATGAAGAGGCTCCCTCTGTTACAAATGAGGTTGGTGACATATGAGCGATTTAAATAATGCTATGAAGTGTGCACAGAACAGAATACACTGTTTATCCCAGAGAACTGGTTGGGGCTCTCTTACAAATTTAAATAAATGAATAGGAAGGCATCACCTTTAATATTTTTATGTTCTCCATATGGGTTCCGATCCTTCTCTCATTGAAGCCACTCGATTGTGGGTGTAAATATCTGAGGATGCAAAGCTGCACCCACAAACCTTTTAGATACCCTTACTAGTGGTTAGAAAATGGGGCTTTTTTCTGCCAAAATTTTTGACTCTGTCGTAAAACTTAAAACTTTGGGGGGGTTGGGTTTTCAATTGAGGAAAGCTGACATTTCCAGCAAAAAATGTCCATTGAGAAAAAAAAACAATTTTTCATCAAAAAATGTTTTGATGGGAAGCTCTTGACCAGTCCTAGATGTCTGAAGGAAGAGGGAGCGCTTGGGTTTTGTGAGCACATTGTCTGTCCATTTAAAGGTCTAAATACAAAGGTTCTGGGAAACATCAAGGTATGGCAGTCTTTCCCTGTGGTCAGGAAAACACATAGAGTTGTCTCAGCCTCCAAGCCAGATTCACTGTGGGAGGGGCATGCTACATTTTCCTGCAACCACAAAGCCTCTTGTGCTGCAGGGGTAATTCACTGCAGAGGAAAGCTGTTGGTGTTGCTATCATTGTTCTCCCTCAGGCTTCCTGATGGTTGAAAGGAAACAGCTTTAATTCCTGCTTTCCATTGCCACAGTCTCTGATGGACATCCTACCTGAAGGGCCTTTGGCTAATGTCTATGGCAGCAAAAGCATACAGACAGATAAACATCTAGATCCAATAGTGAATCTTGCCCATCCCCATGAAAAAGTACCATCCTGGGGATTAATGTGCCCTGAAAATTAATTTGCAGCACTCAGTTCATTCTTGATAATTTAGCATCTCTGTATGGATCAGTCACTTGATGCTTGCGTAACCTTCAAAATGGTGCATTATGTGCTAGCAAACTTGAGTATCTGACTAGCAAACAATGTGAGTGTTGCTGTATCATTGCAGGTTGTGTTGAGTTCACGTCAGCAAAAGAATACAGGGCAGTGTAATGAGATGTGTCAGTGCTGTTAGTCATAGTATTACAATAGAAAGCAAATGGTCTGTGGGATCCAATGTCTGCTCCCCACTGATACTGAGCAACACAGAAAGCAACATAATGAGGAGAAATAAGTGGGGATTGGGAGGATGTCACACGAAAACTCCCTTGGAGGCATCCGGAGTTCTGATCAGCTTTTGTTTTCCCTTTGTTTAAGCAGTTTTAGGTTGTTTTTTCTGGGCCTCGTTTGGCTTACTGTGAGGTTTCTCTGTGACTGCAATTCCTGGGTGGAGAGGCAGCTCAGAGGAAAGTCTGGAGTTGTCAAATGGCAGCTCATACCTACCATGGTCAAAAAAATACTAAAGATGCTGCACAATGGCCACTGGCGCCATTAACCCCCTTGCTAAAAAACACATCACAGATGAAATTTGGACTGGGTCGCTAGCTGGAGGAGTCTCTGCGACTTGAAGTCTTTAAATCACAGGATTTGGGGACTTCAACAGCTGAGTTAAGGGAAAGGGGGTGGGTCAGCTTCTGTGGCCTGCATCATGCGGGAGGTCAGACTAGATGATCATAATGGTCCCTTCTGACCTTAAAGTCTATGAGTCTATGAGTCTAAATGTGTGACCCCATTGAAGTCAGTAGAGTCACACAGGAGCTAAGTCAGCATACATTTCAGTTTTTTGGAAGATCATGGAGGTGGCTGACTGAGGCAATGAGAATTTTAATAAACTGCTGTGAAGGTTCTGAAGCTGTGGTCCCTGAAGCATTTGCTGGTAGTTTCTGGAGAACTGGGTGGTAACATTTTGCTGAACATCCTCTGGTTCCAAATGTAAAATTGCAATAAAAGAAGCTTTTAAAAAACATGAAATACTTTCCTAATATTACTCTCCAAAGTCAGCATTTAGTGTAGTTGACAGAGAGGTGTTAAGCAGTCATGATTGGAAGGAACATGGCCTTTGCAAATGTGACTTTGCATGGGAGGAGTCCACAGAGATAACCTTCCAATTAAGATGTGGTCCATTTTATGAAAGAGTTTGAAAGCCCCTTAACTGTTGCATTCTTAGGGTCAGAAAGAGGGTGGAATTCGAACCCATAGATGAAAAAGATGAAACAATTGGCACATATATAAAAGGTAGTTGCACAAGAGCATGACATAGAATTATATGGGCAGAAAACGGGACTTTTATTGTCTTCTAGTCTTATCTGCTGCAATATTGCATGATATGTTCTCATTTGATTTTTTATATTGATTGATGTCATGATCCTGATGCAACTTTTAAATGAAGACTCCAAAATTCAATTTGGATATGGCTGAAAGCAGACCCTGTGTTAGGGGTCTCAGGCAGATAGGCCTCCAAACTGGCTATCACGGAGTGGTTTTGTGAATCTGATTGCCAAATGGATTACAGAGAGCTTCACCCTCTGAAATCCTGTGATTTTACAATCTGTATACAGCCTTCCCAGCACAGGTCTGGTGGTGGAATTAGAGTAATTATATCAGAATGTAGATGATTTATCTGTTTGTGTGCCATTTTCTGGAAACCCTAATCTGGTGAATTTGCCTGAAGATGAAGTTCTGCATCTTGTACTTTAATAGTGCTTTTCTTCTAGTTTGATGAGAGCAGCCCAAGCAACTATTGGTCTGTTGGGAATTAATATGGTGTTTCCTCTCTTATATGATGATGATAGTTTTCATTTAACATCTTTATACCTAATGGTACTGGAAAATTAATAAATCTAAAGAAAAATTCAGTAGTATCCATTGGAATAAAAAAGGAATGCATTGAATCTCCACTAATCAAGTACCAGGATGCACAACACATGAAATACATGAAGAGAATTTGCTAATACTTACTTCTGATACATCTGTCAGTTATATTCAGCTGGTAATTAATAAATTATTTGCAGATATTTCACAGGTTACAGGGGAAATGTCCAAAATTTGAGCTCACATGCTCCTATCCCTTTCTTTGCATGGAATGGAGCCTGCATCTGTGAAAAGAGGGGAAGGGGAATGGATTTAAATTCCACAGGTGATATGTTGTTTATCTTTTATCATTTTTCTATGTGAGTTCATTCAAGAGCATAGCAATAGTCTGGTTTCACCCACATAATAGTGATTGGGGCGGGGGATAAAAATATAATTGATGTATCTCAGGTATATTATTGATGTTGTGGTCACCCAAACACTCCAAGAGAACCTGTGAGTGAACACTTTTCACAAAGCGGTCACTCTATATCTGACCTCTCAGTCCTCATCCTCAAAGGAAACCTGCACAACACCTTCAAAAGATGAGTCTGGGAGCTTAAATTCATAACTTTGCTGGACCCTAAAAATAGGGTGACCAGACGTCCTGATATCGAGCAGTTTGTCCCCCATCCCGACCGAAGTACAGTCGGGACGCCATTTGTCCCAATACTTTGTTTTGGGCTTTTTTTTTTCCTTGTTGCTTAGGCGGCTGTGACAGGCAGGGGAGCACTTTTCAATTGTTACACTCACCCGGCACGTCCAGGTCTTGGCGGCACTTCGGCAGCACGTACTTCCTTCTTTGGCGGCAAGGTTTATTACCTGCCGCCGAAATGCCGCCGAAGATCGTTGGTGACTGAAGGACCCTCCACTGAAGTGCCGCCGAAGACTCGGATGGGTGAGTGTATCAATTGAAAAGGCGCTCCCCTTGAGGCTGTCCCGATATTTTGGAATTCTCATCTGGTCACCCTAACTAAAAATCATAGAGCGAATAGAGACACTGGATTTATGTCTTAATATGAGAACAACAATAGTGGGTCAGACCAAATGTCCATCCTGTTTTCTGACAGTGGCCAATGTGGGTGCTTCAGAGGGAAAGAACAGAACAGGTAATCATCAAGTGATCCATTCCCAGCTTCTGACAAACAGAGCCTAGGGACACCATCTCTGCCCATCCTGGCTAATAGCCATTGATGAACCTATCCTCCATGAATTTATTTAGTTCTTTTTTGAACCCTGTTATACTCTTGGCCTTCACAACATCCTCTGGCAAAGAGTTCCATGGGTTGACTGTGCGTTGTGTGAAAAAAATACTTCCTTTTGTTTGTTTTAAACCTGCTGCCTATAAATTTAATTTGGTGACCCCTAGTTCTTGTGTTTATAAGAAGGAGTAAATAACACTTCCTTATTTACTTTCTCCACACCAGCCATGATTTTATAGACCTCTATCATATCCCCCCTTAGACGTCTCTTTTCCAAGCTGAAAAGTCTGTCTTATTAATCTCTCCTCATATGGAAGCCGTTCCATACCCCTAATCATTTGTGTTGCCTTTTCTGAACCTTTTCCAAATTCTAATATATCTTTTTTGAGATGGGGCGACCACATCTGCACGCAGTATTCAAGATATGGGTATACCGTGGATTTATATAGCAGTAGTATGATATTTTCTGTTTTATCATCTGTCCCTTTTTTAATTATTCCCAATGTTCTATTCGCTTTTTTGACTGCTGCTGCACATTGAGTGGACCTTTTGTAGGTCTTTGCAGTCTGCTTGGGACTTAAATATCCTGAGTAGTTTTGTAGCATCTGGAAATTTTGCCACCTCACTGTTCCCCTTTTATGAATAAGTCTATGTTTTAGTCACAGGTATTTTTAGTAAGTCATGGACAGGTCACGGCCAGTAAACAAAAATTCACGGCCTGTGTCCTGTCCATGATTTTTACTATATACCCCTGACTAAAACTTCGGGGGGGCCTGCCCGGGGGTGCCGCGGGTGCTGGGGGGAGGGTTGCCCAGGTGCTGGGGAGGAGGTGGGCAGTGGCGCATGCCCCTGGGACTCCGGACCCCCACTGGTGTTGGCGGGGGGTGCGGGTGGTGATGCATGGCCTGGGAGCCTTGTTGGTGCTGGAGGGGGAGGGTTGGCGGGGCCAGCAGGATCCCTACCTGGCTCTATGCCTCCTCCCCTCTCCCCCACCCACCAACATCAGCAGCAGAGTTTGGGTGTGGGAGGGGGCAGGGAGTTGGGGCATGGGACGGGGTGAGGTGGGCTCTGAGCGGCGCTTATCTGGAGGGCTTCCTGGAAGTGGCGACATCCCTCTCACTCAGGTCTTAGGTGGAAGCGTGGCCAAGCAACTCTGCGCACTGCCTCCGCCCAGAGTGCTGGCTTTGCAGCTCCCATTGGCTGGGAACCACACCCAATGGCAGCTGCAGGGGTGGTTCCCTGGGCAGAGGCAGTGTGCTGAGCTGCTGGGCCACACCTCCACCTAGGACCTAAGCGAGGGGGATATTGCCGCTTCTGGGGTGCTCCCAAGATAAGCGCCACTCAAAGCCCACCTCACCCCATCCCATGGCCCAACCCCCTGCCTCCTCCCACACCCAAACTCTGCTGCTGGGGGGGGGGGGGGAGTGCGGTGGCCCAAGACTGCCCCAGCAGTGGACGGTGTGTCTGGTGCATGGGCTGCCTGAGCTGCCCCTGAACCAGGCGCACTGGTCACTGCAGAAGTCACGGAGGTCATAGAAAGTCATGGAATCCGTGACCTCTGTGACAAACTTGCAGACTAATTTATGAATATGTTGAACAGGACTGATCCCAGTACAGACCCCTGGGGCACACCACCATTTACCTCTCTCCATTCTGAAAAATGACCATTTATTCCTACCCTTATTTCCTATCTTTTAACTAGTTATTGATCCATAAGAGGACCTACCCTGTTATCCCATGACAGCTTACTTTGCTTAAGAGCCTTTGGTGAGAAAACTTGTCAAAGGCTTTCTGAAAATTTAAGAACACTAAATCCCCCTTGTCCACATGCTTATTGACCCCCTCAAAGAATTCTAGTAGATTGGTGAGGCATGATTTTTCTTTACAAAAACAGTGTTGACTCTTCCCCCAACAAATTATGTTAATCTATGTGTCTGACAATTTTGTTCTTTACTATAGTTTCAACAAGGTTTCCCACTACTGAAATCAGGCTTATCGGCTTGTAATTGCCGAGATCACTTCTGGAGCCCTTTTTAAAAATTGGCGTCACATTAGCTATCCTTCAGTCATTTGGTACAGAAGCTGATTTAAAGGATAGGTTACAGACTACAGTTAGTAGTTCTGCAATTTCACATTTGAGTTCCTTCAGAACTCTTGGGTGAATACCATCTGGTCCTGGTGATTTATTACTGTTTAGTTTATCAATTTGTTCCAAAGCCTCCTCTAATGACACCTCAATCTGGGACAGTTCCTCAGATTTGTCACCTAAAAAGAATGGCTCAGGTTTGGAAATCTCCCTCATATCCTCAGCCATGAAAACCGATGCAAAGAATGCTTATTACAACAATCTATAACCCACTAAATCCTGCCCCTTCCTCCCCCGCAGCTTTCTTCTTTTCTCTCCTTTTCTCACTATGATTGGAAAGGTATTAATGGGCCACTTCACCTTGAATGGTCCCTTGAAATATGGGTTAAATACTTATGCTAAACAATCTGTTCCACCTTGTATTTAGATGTGACACTCTGAGTACGTTTGCCAAACCTGAAGAGCTCTGTGTAAGCTCCAAAGCTTGTGTCTCTCACTAACAGAAGTTGGTCCAATAAAAGATATTACCTCACTCACCTTGTGTCTCTAATATCCTGGGACTGACGTGACTACAACAACATTGCATAGTGAAGTCAAAAATTCATTACTGTTTTGGCTTGTACTCCACAAGGAATGACAGAAACTGTGGTTACCAAATAGCATAGGGAAGAAATAGTGGGGAGAGAGATGTTATTTTCAAACCGCTGAGAGGTTATTATGCAATCAATAGAGAGTAAAATGGCCAAATTAGAAACTATATAAAAGCACTTGATAATATCCCTTTATTCTGTTTCAGTAAAACCTATTAATAATATGCTTATTATATTTCTTGTATCCTAAAGTATAATGCTACTACTTAATCTGTAAAGGCAAGTGCTCATTGAAAGATATTAATGAAAAAGCATTTTTCCCCTGCATGTTGCTGCAGTTTCTGTTATCTTTTTTTCTATCCCTATGTATCTCAGCCAATACAGAAATGTATAGATTTCTGTCATTAATTGGCATCTGGGCATAAAGCTGGCATGTGGATATTTACAATACCTATTAGGTACAATTCATAATTTTCTTATTTATTAGACTACCTATATGTGAAATGCATTCGGCAGTGCATAATTCTGCAGACACAGCATTTCCTGACTGCCTGTGAGCAATTAGAAATACACCAAAATGATCAAGAAGGAAAATATGGTTAACTGAGACAGACCTGCAACCCAAGAGCTTTATATTATTATTATTATTGTTTATTATTTATTCATTTGTATTACTGGAGCATCTAGAAACTCTAGTCATACCCAGAACCTTATTGTGCAAGGTGCTGTACAAATGAAGGTGAAAATGCTTAACTTCTGTGCCTGCTACATGTAAATTGAGGATAAAATACCTCTACCTAACAGGGGTGTTGTGAGACTTAATTTATTAATGTTTTTGAAAGTGCTTTCGGATCCTTTGGATGAAAGGTGCTATGGAAGTATCATTGCATGCAGTTACAATTACCTGTTTGATCAACAGACATGCACTTAGCTACTCAGCACAGGATTTGCAAGAGTTTGAAGTGTTATAAAGTAACTTTATTATTTCTTCCCATTTGTATTTTTGCAGGAAAGGTACCAGTGTCATTTTGGCACAAAACTGTATTTTGTCTACATGATTCAAACGAGGCTCCTGACCTTTTCTCAGGCTTAATTTGCATTGACTGAAATGCATCCCCCTCTGTGCTTTTGGTGTATGTCTCCTTGGGAATTATAAACAATTGAAATGGGATAACAAGAGGAGTAAATTGTGTTTAATGAATTGTGGTAATAGGATGTTCTACTGTTGTCTGAGTAATTTAGTCTAGACTGAGACAACAAACCAAAAATTAATTTCTTCATGGTAAGAAAAATTAAATTTATGGTTTAGTTAAAAGTGAATGTATAGACCTTAGGATGCTAAAGTTCCATCTTGGAGCTAGGTAGTTCTCTCCCGTACACCTAGGAAGAATGAAATCTCTAAGTACTATCAACTCTAATACACTGGCTAAGGCTCCAGTGTTCCCTTTAACAAAAGTTTTCAGGAAGTGCACTAAAATAATCAAAAATGGAGGTCATGCGGCTGCTTTAAAACACTCAATTGAGCCCCTCTTTGTGCCACTGTACATTTTTCATCCTTAGCTTAAGGTTGTATTAATAAAGAAGAGGTCTGTTGCACATTATGCATCTCCTGATCTTGGCTATTTTACAGAAATAGTAGGCTATGAAACTTCAGAGTGATTTTTTGCTATAATAATCTGCTTCTGTTCCTACTGATGAGGATCTACTGCTCCTTTCCCTGACCTTCTGTGTTCGCCAGCCAATCAAGCTTGAACGGTTTCAGCAGTGTTAAACTTCACAGCTATTTCTGTTACTCTGAGGTCTGTCCCCATCGATTTTTAAAAAGTCAGCATGCCAGGAATTCATGTCAGATGTCAGCAAGCTTCAGAGTCACCAGCGATAACCTGCTGTCTCAGCACATTGTAGCAGAACGGTGCATTCATGTTGTTTCATTCCTGATTGTCTAGTGAATTGGGAAAACATTGTGCAAAATACAGCAGCTTCACTGGTGGGAAAAATTGCTGAACAGCACCAGCATAGTAAGGCAAGACCATCTGCTTACTTCCCACACTCCTCAGTCCTCTTTTTACCTTGATATTTGCCTTGTTTTATTTTATTTGATGAGACAGCCCTTTCCAAGATTTTTTTTTAAAGTCAGTAAAGAGAAAAAAACAAAGCTTCTGTTGTGCTTTCATACAATACACAACAAGCCTGTGGAACTCTTTGCCACAGGATATCAATGAGGACAGGAGTTCAGCAGGATTCAAAAAAGGACTGGGTATTTATCTAGAGAAAAAATGTCTAGAGTTAAAATAGTATGAATTTTTTAAAAAGTGGTTTGGAAGGCTTTTAGAATCTTTTGCTTCAGAGCACGTCAACCCACTAACTAATGGAGGTTAGAAAGAAACATTTCTTGTTGGCAGGTAATTCCTTGTCACCTTCTGTGATACAGGGTTGCTTACACCTTCCTCTGCAGCATCTGGTCCTGGCCACTGTCAACAGGATATTGGGCTAGATACCCATAAATCTGATCTAGTGTGGCAGCTCCTATGTTCTTACTCAAGGTGCACTCTATGGGAAATAAGAATTCTTACTCATTTTCTTTTTGTTACATAGCACCAAAGAAACTAACATTCCAATAACCAGACAATCCACTCCAGTAAAACTTAGCAACATCTGCTGTAGTGGGAACAATTGCACTCTTTCCTACTGGAGGTTTCATAAACCTATCCACTGTAACATTCTGGTTAAACTGAAGACAGCTTGTATTGATTTTTATGTTTCACATGCTTGTCCATGTGGAGGACAAAGAGACTATCTAACTAAATATTTTTTTCCGTAATCAGGCTGGGAGAAAGAAGGGTTTCAAGGTCAATTATAGTGCAAGATGCCTTTTATGACCTCCATCATGCTGTCTATTTCTTCAGCCTTAATAAGCACACACACCCTCTCCCCCTCCCCCCCCATTATACCAATTACAATGCACTCTCCCTCAGAGGATTTTTCCATTCAGGCTGGTATTTGTTCTCAAAGTCAAGCCCCAGCGCTACCCAGCATTGTTTTGGTGATGTGCACTGCTGACCTTTGGGAAACTATCCTGAACTTCATGAATTCCTTCATCCTTCACTTCACTTATTACAGCTGTTGGTTACTATTTGTCTTTTGCTGTGTTAGCAAACACAGTGCAGTCAGGAAATATAGATTTCTTCTGTGAGGCTAAATTGGTAAAATATATAATGCAGTATCAATTGCCCTCCGTGCCCCAAACTCCTGCCTTTGTTAACGAGGCTGCAGCAAATGTTTAATTCAGACCAGTCACTAAATGGGGAAGGGAACAAGTTAGAGATGGTCAAGGGAGCTGCTTCCCATTCTCTCTATCTTAGGCTTGGTCTACACTACCACCCCCAATTCGAACTAAGGTACGCAACTTCAGCTACGTGAATAACGTAGCTGAAGTCGAAGTACCTTAGTTCGAACTTACCTTGGTCCACACGCGGCAGGCAGGCTCCCCCGTCGACTCCGCGGTACTCCTCTCGCCGAGCTGGAGTACCGCAGTCGACGGCAAGCACTTCCGGGTTCGACTTATCGCGTCCAGACTAGACGCGATAAGTCGAACCCAGAACTTCGATTTCCAGCCGTCGAACTAGCTGGTAAGTGTAGCCAAGGCCTTAGGTTTTTGTCTGGCCCTCATTTATAGTAGTATCTGACCACCTCACAGTCCTCCTGAAAGATAGGCCAGTGCTATTATTTCCATTTTACAGCTAGGGAACTGAGCCACAGAGAGGCTAAGTGACTCGTCCAAGGTCACACAGCAGACTGTGGCCAAGCTAATACCCTAACCACTGGCCCATCCTTACTTAAATTTCCAATGTAATAGCCAGCATATGTTGTTACTGAGGGCTATACCCCATGCAATACAATAAGTAAAGAATGTATTGGTGTGCTTGCAATTCTGTGGAAAAAATAAATCAGGTAAAAGGTGTTAGGAAAGGCTTTCCAAAGTCAAGTCAAGGGATTACCCTCATGTAAAACTGGTGTAAGTGAGCACAGAAGTAGGCCCATTACCTCACAGTACATGTAAAACAGCTACTCAACTAGAATAATGTAAGGGCTATTTGTGTTGTTGCCACTATGGTCAGAGCAAGTAAAGACATGTTTAACAAGACATAGCTGCGGGGCTTAGTTCTGCTGTTGAGCCAGCTACGATGTTTAGATTCTCTGGCCCGCTTCTTTGAGATCTAAATGCTGGGGTCTGTTTCCGAAGCCATGAAATTTCCTTTGCTGTTACTTACAAGGGTCAGAATTACTACTAGATAACATTTTCATTAAATGCTACTACATTGCTGTGGTGTTAAGTGTCCCATGGTAGCAAAGGTTAATAAGTGTGGAGCTGAGCATGACATGCTAAGGTAAATTCCCCTCTCCATGCACACACTGTTAAGAGGAATTGCATATGGGCATTGAAAGAATAGACTCCACTGTTTCCAAGTTATGCAGTTAGCTCTTGTTACTGCAGCACACATTGGATCGTGCACTGTTGTACGTATCCTGCACAGTGTGTTAAGAAAGAAGTCCTACTGTTGCCTTTGATATTTATTAAATGTTTATAATTTCTTTAGTTCCCAGGGTATATGTCCAGGCAGTAAGTGCTGGGCATTTGCTAAAAACAGGTACACTTCTTTCACAGGAGAGCTCACTGTTATGAGTAGATGAGGTGACAAGCCGTAGGGGGAGACAAGGGTGATACCAATGATCACATGTTTATTGGGGGTGGGTGGGATAGGATAGTGCATGTTCTGGGGCAGGGGAAGGGAATATATATATATTAATATATATATGTAATATAAAGCTTATAACTATAGCATTTTGCGGGGACGGGGGGAGTGGTCTGCTGCAATGGAAGGAAAAGAGAAGAGGTGGGATGGTGAAGAGGATGATGTACCTGACAAACTGGGGAGAAAGAAAGAGGGGGGTGGGCTGAGGACTGAGGGGAGGAGGGAGAAAACAGGGGGTGACATGAATGAAGGACAGTGACATCTTAGAAATACTGGATTCCATCAGGGTTCTCCATGACTTCCTGGGGCCACTGGGGCTTGTGGTGGTAGTGTGTATGACACAGGTGAGCCTTTAATGGTTGCACGTAAAGTGCCTTCCTGGCTTCTACTTTCAGTGTGAACTGTGCCTGGAGGTGTGAAAGTCCTGCTAGGGCCTGCTCCTAGGGTTGCCACCTCTGAGATGCAAAAAAACTGGGCCATCCAGGATGATCCTGAGCCCATAAACCAGACAGCTGGCTGTGTGTACTGAGCACCCTTACAGATAACTACCTCCAAAAGAGGCACAACCTGGGAAAACCTGGAGACATGGCAAGTCTACCATCTTCCCCTGAGCATCTGGTAGGAGCAAAAAGGGCAGGGGGAAAGGACTGGCAGGACCTGGTTTATCATTAGGCAGCGCGCAGAGCCCCCTGGCCCCTCTGCCGAGGGGCCGCAGGGACATGCCAGCTGCTTCTAAGAGCTGCACAAAGCCAGGGCAGGCAGGGAGCCTGCCTTAGCCCCACTGCGCCACCGACCAGAAGCTGCCTGAGGTAAGCGCTGCCTGTCTGGAGCCTGCGCCCCAATCCCCCTCCTGCATCCCAACCCCCTGCACCAGGTCGGAACTGCCTCCCACACCCTAATTCCTTCCCATAGCCTGCACCCCAACCCCCTGCCCCAGCTCTGAGCCCCCTCCCACATCCTAACTCCCTCCCAGAGCCCACATCCCTGCCCCAGCCATGAGACACCTCCCAGAGCCTGCACCCCACACCCCCTGCCACACCCCAACCCCAGCCCTGAGCCCGCTCCCACACTCCAAACCCCTCGGCCCCATCCTAGATCTCACTCCTGCACCCCAAACCCCTCATCTGCAGCCCCACCCCAGAGCCTGCACCCCCAGGCAGAACCTTCACCCCCTCCCACACCCTAACCACCTGCCTCAGCCCAGTGAAAGTGAGTGAGGGTGGGGGAGAGCAAGTGATGGTGGGAGGGGGAAGTGAGTGGGGGCGAGGCCTCTGAGAAGGGGCAGGGCATGGGCAGGGCCTCGGGGAAGGGGTAGGGGTGTTTGGTTTTGTGCAATTAAAAAGTTGGCAACTCTATAAATGATATTTACCCTTGTTGATTCCATATCCCCATTCATCCTAGAACCTTAAAGCACTTTACAAACATTTACTAATTAAGCATACAGTCCTCAGTGAGGGCACTCTTATAACCATTTTTCAAGGGGTAAGCAGAGAAGGTTAAAGGCCAAGGAGTGGCCAGCCCTTACACAGCGACACAATGTGGAAAGTGCATAAAGAGCCTCCCATTCATCCCCAGACATGTCCCACATTAGGGCTGGCCACAAATACAGCCCCAGTGCTAAGGGAAATGCAGAAGTTATTACTGTGTTACTCTTCTGAGTGCAACTATGCTGAAGAGTATGGGGAACAGACAGAGCCATGAGTCTGGCCCCTGCACTGTTCAGGGATAGAATATGGCTGACTCTTTAAAGAGATGTTGCAGGTTACTCCCACTAAGCGCAGCCCGTATGCTCCAGGAGGCACTCTGCTCCTGCGATCCAACACATCCTCTGCACTGCCCCTTACTACAGGCTGTGGCGAAATGCCACATCTGGTATTAAATGATGAGCTCAGAATTATCTAGCAAGTGAATGACAAAAGCACAAATAGAATTTAGGAGCTCTAATTCCCAGTTCCCTCCTCAAACCACTAGACTCCATGAAGCTGCTGTGATCTCCCAGGAGAGCCACAGATCATCCCAGCTCATTCCCTTTTTGTGGGGGGAGCCACTTCCATTACTTAAAAGCTACAGAACTGGTTGTCTCAAAAAATTCTTTTAAAAATAATCCTGTTCCTTGCCATCTGGCTGTAAGCTTGTACAATATGTTACCTTTCAAACCAGAGAAGTTTTATGATCAGGTTATAATTTGTCAACTGCTTGCACAGTTTTAGATTAAAATCATATTGTACAGGATAAAGTTACTCTCTCTATTGTTGTTGTTTTTTTTGTTTTGTTTTTTACAATGAGTGGGGGAAACAAGAAAGAAAAAAGGAAACTTGAAAGTGTTTTAATTGCACAGGGATGTCATTGCCTCTAGCAAAAGTTCTCCTGCTTCTGTCATAAATTTTTCATATTGCCTCATGAGAGTGAAAACTGGAAACTTTACCCTCTAAGTGAAAGTCGATGAACCTCATACCAGACTCAGATCCCAGTAGTCCTGCACTCAGGAATATTAATTTAATTAAGATTGCTACAATAAATTCTGTGTGGGAACTCTCCTGGTACCTGTGGTAACTCACTCAGAAAATAAATAAATAAATAGAAAGAAAAGGCAGAACCATGTCTGATGCAGGAAGATACAGTAGTACAGTGTCCTTAGAATGGTTGTACACTTATCAGAACTGACAGTTTAAGAGACATGGGAGACATACTAAAATAGAAGCAAGGATTTTTGGTGGAAAAAACATATGATTATATGTAGTGTAATCATTTTATTTTCATTACACTGACATATCTGCAGCCTAAGAAAATATGAAAAATGCCTTGAAAAATTGCTTCTCTTTCTCTTGGGAAATAGAGGGCTGCAGCCACAAGGGGCAGTTGCCATAAGCTATAAAACAAGGGAGAAGGCTCTCCTCATCAGCTCCTGAACATGCCACTAGGGGGCTGCATTGTTTCCCAACTCCAAAGTGAAGCAAAGGACCTCTACTCACCCTTCATCCTACATAGAGACATTGAGCACAGAACTGGGAAGTAGGAACCTCCTGACTATAACTCCCTTTGTGGCCCTGGGGAAGTCACTTTAATTTTCTGCTTCAGGTTTGGAAGGGAGGATTAATTAGCAGCTTGAAAATAAGTAAAGAAAGCCTGGTTCTGGCTTGATTTACACGTGTGTCTATCAGGGTGACTCCATTTCAGTCAATGGTATTACAGCCTTGTTAAACCCATGCAAATTTAACTATGTGGCTTCTCTAAAGATGCTAGTTACATAAATACAAAAGGACTTGGGAGGAAGTGCAGAATACAGCAATACATTAGTTTGTTAGGACTGACAATGAAGAATTTCATGGCCATGGCTCACTTAAGAAAGACCTTGTTTTAGAGTCATACCATACACTTCTAGATTGTGCAGGTAACTTTTGTGTCATCAAAGAGTGGGGAATTCTTATTTTAGACTCATATAATTTCCAGGTCTAAGCTTACATGCAGGATTATGTATTCAGTTATTTTAAAATAATTGTTTAATGTAAATATTTAGGGTCACATGCAACACTGAATATTTTCTCCTTAACTTTTAAAAGAGTATTTCTTGATTATGGTCACCTGATCTGACCCACAATTTTTTCTCTAGATGAGTTATGTGAGGTCAATATTTGCTGTTATTGCTACAAGGTCATATCTTCCAAATACTAATATGCATATGGCTAGATTCTGGTATCCTTGCTCGTAATGGGTAGCACTTTACCAAGTGGTGTTTAATAAGGTCAGACTGAGTTATGTAATGGTGCCCTCTGACCTTAAAATCTAAGAACAGTTCCATTGACTTCAGTGGGTCTCTACATGGAATTTAATATGAGTGAGGGTATCAGAATGTGGCCCACAGTGCTGACTAGAATGAGTAGTCCCATTGATCCTAACAGTAGCAAGTTGTAAGCATGCTATTAAGAATCCATAGCACATTCTCTGACCAGTGTTGAGTCTGGTAAGATAGATATCACTTTCTTTTGCCCTAAGCCACTTCTGTCTTTGTAATTTTTTTTCACCCCAGAATTTAATAGATAAAATCTATTTTTTATTTCATAAAATATTCCTTAAACACGATTTGTATTTTATTCATGAGATTTAAAAATTGAGTTGAACAACTAAGCTGACTGAACCCATATGATGGCTAGAAGGCTGCTAAAAATAAAGCAGCAACAAGCAGGAAATAGCCAATTGTATTTTAAATTAAGTAAGCTTGGATGTATCATGATAATTTTTTGCCTATCCTTCTTTCTGCCCTTTGCTAAATGGCACAGTTCACTAAGATGCATAGATTGGTGTTACTGCAGGCAGTGCAGAGCCCTTAACTACAGTATCTGTACCTCCTATTCCTTCAGGGTTTATTTGCAAAAGGGCAAGGTAGCCAAATGTGATATTTAGGGTCTGGTTCCTATTAAAGCAAAACAAACATAGCACTACAGGAATGTTTCCTTATTTCAAGGCAACTTGTGGCTATTTTTACAAGTAAATAAAGGTTTCTTCCTGTTTTCAGATGTTCTGCATAGAGATAGCAAATATGAACCTTAGGGAAGGAAAGAAAGATTGAACCGAGCTCCTGGGTACTAGAACAGTTGAAAAACTTCAGCAATAATAGCTGATAATTGATGGTTCAAGAGGCTGAGGATCAGGTTCAAATATCTTCATTTTCCTGAGAACCACAGGGATTTGGCTCCAAGTAATGTTGAATCAATCCTTTATGCTCCAAAGGAAAATAGGAGTGGATACTGATTTCATTTACAATGGTGTAAATCAGGATAGACTCTCTCAAGTTACTGGGTGTGTGGAGAGCAACCAAGCTCATCCTGCTCTCTCAACCTGTGAAGGTGGAACCGTGGGAAGCTCCTCTTGGAGCAGTTTCCATGGGCTAGAGGAAATGGCACCCCTTTCCCTTTCCCCAGCTCACCCCATCCCTTAGTCAGATCCATGGTTTTTGGCTCCTTCCTGCTTGTGTTAGTAGAGAGAAGCACAGTGCACTGTGTTTCAAAGCAGGGAATGTGTATGCTGGTTGAAATAAAAGCAAACCAAATGACAGTGACTGTGAGATACTTGAAGTTACTAAAGAAAATTGGGTTTAAATCAAATATAGAGCATTTTATTAGCATTGCTTGTTGGTTGCTGATTCTGCTCAGCACACACACGAGGGGGTGTGCTCCTACCCCAAATAGCCTGCATTCTGGTATGCACACTCTAAACATGGGGGCAAATAAAGCCCCTATCAACTCTGTTGCTGCAGTGCTCAGCACCCAGGTGGAGCACAAAAGTGGTTTTCTGTCCCCCAGTCCTGATCCTAGTGGCAAGGGGCCAGTTCTGCCCCCAGTGTAACCTAGAGCACTGCCTGGAGTGTTTTTAGATGCACCAGCTTTAATAGCCCTTTATATCAGCAAGGATCACTGGACAACAGTGTGATCCAGTCATGACCTCTCCTAATCCAAGCATGCCCCTTATGGTGCAGGGGCGAGGAGGGAATGGTAGAGAGCCGGTTATGCCAACTCGTCACCAGGGAAAGTTTCCCCTATGTTGGCTGTCCAGTTAGGGCAGCTTGAACTTTCTGTTTGTGCTGCTACTGTGTCGCAAAAAGGACTTGTGTAGGTTAGGTTCTAATCCACAGGATGTAGACCCCATTGAAGTAAATGGAGTTGATGGTATTCAGTGTCAGTTATGACTGAGCCTTAAATGATTTCCAAAGTCCCATCATAAGTTAGCAGGAGAACTCGAAGCCCTGACTCATAGCCCCCCGCTCTAGTCACTATATAGTACTCCATGCCTTCAGCTAAACTCTTTGATTTTTGCAAGCTGTAAGCACTGGCACTTGTTAAATGTACTTTTAAAATAAGGTAAATTGAACAAAATTCCTTGTTTTCAGTGCTTGCAGCTGTGGAGGGGCAGCAGATGGGCTGTTTGGGAATTTGGGAGGAAAGAAAAGGATTTTATTCCTGGTTGTTTAATAGCACAGCCAGGAAGCAGGTGGCAGGCAATTCCCCCAAAGCAAGGACATGAGCCAGGCAAAAAGGGGATATTTGGCTGCAAACTCCACTTGCCAAGTCTGATCCTGCAAGGGACAAAGTGCCCCCCGGGAGGTGCTGAGCATCCTCTACTCCTGCTGACTTCAAAAGCAGCTTGAGGTAGTTCAGCATTCTGCAGGCTTTTGCCCTCCATAAACATGACAGAGAACAAAACCTAACCTAAGAAAAAGTGTTTTTCCCCCCCTCCACCTCTTTATAATCATGCTGCTGCCTGGAGTTGCCACAATGACTGAGCTCTTGTTTTACATCATGGCAGCCAGGAGGTAAGGTGAATCGGAGCTGTCCTTAGGCTAGCAGTTCAGAGAGTTTCCTGGATGGACACAAGGCATTATCAAAACAATTATCCAATATGAAAGTACAACTGAGCTGACCCACTAGAAATGCTCACAGCACTATGCAATCTGGGTGGCAACCACTACCATTGTAAAGAGCCATTGCAGCTACAAAGGAGAGCTGTTCTCATTCATGTATGACTTTTTAGGAATTTTGCTGACGGCTTTTCAAAAATGACAAACTCAGCTTTAGCCTTTCTAAACTAACTGTTCATTAGAGGTCTCCCTTCCGATTCCGTTCCATCCACAATTATCTCCAGCTGAAAGGGCTGCATTTCCAGGAGAGATTGAAGGACCCATAGTGTGCAGGGCTGCTAGTAACTTACATTTGTGTGTATATTTGTCTGCTAGAACATGTAGCAGTTAGGAGCAGGCAAGCTTTTATCCAGCAGTATGCTTCAGGTGTTTGTCTTAGAATTTCTTTGTGACATATCCAGTCTGCAACACACACACACACACCTCATTTTCTGATCACTTTATATAATACAAGATGCTTTATTTTTTCACTATCATGAACTTTTCTGCAAAGATGTCTTTTTCTTTTGAGGTTCCTTTCTACTCATTTATGTCTCTGTACTTGTCCTCCCATGAGCTGCTGACTGGTTTTCATTTTGATATCTTCAGTGTGATTCATTCTTTTCTCTTTTTTATCTTGTACCAATACAGGAAATATTGGTGTGGTCATGAGATACACACACTGTACGCGTCTCGCCTTTCAACAGGACACAATACAATTTACAGGGAAATATAAGACAGTCCCCAAGGTCTCCAGCTCATATTGGCTAATAGATTGATTTTGGTCACAGGAACAAATCTTATTATTCTTGCTCACTTGCACTGGAAGGTGTATTAGAGGCTTGCCGAGTCAGCATGCTCCAACACAAATAAACATTTGGCTTTCTTCTACTCTATGGACTTTACTGTTGGGAACATTGGAATCTCAGGTTGCCATGAATGCAAATTTTATTTTTAATATAAAATAGGGCAAGGGATTTCACTCTTGAAGAAGATGATATACTTCTCCTGACACAGGTGCTAGCAAATACCACATGGACTTAATCACTGACTGAGCAAAATGGGTCAGACCTGCCCTGATGCTTTTCCCCCCCTTCAATTGTATACATTACAATTGTATAGGTTACAAGGGATGGCTCAAACAAACAAACAAACAAAAAGCAACCCTCCTAAACCTTAGCCTTTTTCTAGAGCTGAGCCCAAAGGGAGCAGTTTAAAAACCTTTTGAAATGTTCAAATAAATGACTGCGGGGGATTTATTTTCATTGTCCTGTCGCCTTCTGCACTTACGGTTGTGGCCTGTTTTCATAAGATCTGCAGCCTAATTTTGAAGGCTGAAGATAGTTCAGATTAACTTCCTACAAATAGTTGAATTTACATGAGCTGTGAACTTTTCTGGGCTTTCCCATTGCTAGTGTGAATGAACAAGGAAAATGTTACCTTGTGACCATCCTAAGGGACGAATGGGAACCTTCTGAAAGATACCTCAGCATGTGAGTCCTGTATCACTGGTGGCTGCATGCAAAACAAGACAGGAGAGCATGTTCTTTCTCTAAACCAGGTAGTCTCCTCTGATGATGATGAGTGCAGACATGCATGTCTTATACCAGAGACACAACTCAGTGAACAATTTCTCTGGGGCAAAATCCTGCTCTTACCCAGAAAGTCACTCAAGGAAAGGAACAGCAGTGACTGCATGTTGCAGGCAGAGTGGCTGAGGGTGGGGAAGGAGAACTAGGGGGGACAAGGCACTAATCATACTTTGCTGCTACTCTGCAAAGTGGCAGTGTCCACCTCCCCCTTTCCTCCCCCCCAGCTATTCTGATGGGCTGACTGGAGCAGTGTCTGATCCACAGACTGCACTCCATTGAGCTGAGGTGCTCTGGCCAGCTGGTCCCACCCTCTCTGATTAGGAGGAGGGATGCTGCCCAGCTGCTTGGAATAGGGACTGAAGGAGGTGGTTTCCTGTGCCCTCTTTACCCCCTAGTTCACCAACTCAGCAGGGGCAGGAATTCACCCTAATTTTTAAAATGAATTTAACTCTTTGGAATCAATGCTCTCGCCCTGCTGCAGAAGTAAAGGGCTGTGTAAAAGGATTTTGACTCTTAGGGTACGTCTTCACTACCTGCCTTTCAGCGGGTAGCAATCGATCCCCGAACGCGCTCACCGTCGACTCCGGAACTCCACCAGAGCAAACGGTGGTAGTGCAGTCGACAGGGGAGCCGCGGCCATTGATCCCGTGCTGTGTGGACCCCAGGTAATTCGATCCAAGATACTTCGACTTCAGCTACGCTATTCGCGTAGGTGGAGTTGCGTATCTTGGATCGATCCCCCCCAGTGTAGACCAGCCCTTAGCTTCTTGACAGGCAGTCTGTAAGCATGCTATTGCTGCTCATTCAATTCCTGTTCTGTGAGCACTGTCTTCTCGGGCTCCTCCCCTAGTCCCAGCCTTTTGGTAAAACATCAAACAAGCAGAAGTGTTTTCCTCCCAAAAGGTTCCCCTCCCCCCCCCAACACACACACATTGTGTTGGCAATCCCAGCTGTAGATGTTGTGTATGATCTTCAGCCTGGTTATTTGAATTTGTTTCAAGCAGCTTTCTGACAGCAAGTCTTAACCAAAGCCCTGAAGGTTTCCCCTACCAAAACCTCATGACAACTTTGCTTCAGGCTTACAATGGTCAATGCAAGTGAAAGTTGTTTTAATGGTGAATGGCCGTATTAGCAAGATTCTGTTCTTGGAATGATGCCCAGGTCTAAGCTGGGTTGAGTCCTGGAAGTGCAGGGAGGAGCCCATTTGTACCTCTCATGATGGGAAATCAAACTATTTGGAAGAACCAGGACATGGCTCGCACACTCCGAACAGGACACAATGATGGCAGAGGGGAATATATTTGAAGACAGTTAATCTTTCTGGGTTTCAACCTTCTCTTAATTCATCTATTCTGGCCAAAGCCAGAGACTTGACTTTCCTGTTAATAATGAAAAGCAGGCAGTTACATTACCAATAAATGGCCCACTTCTGCCTGACCAAGCCCTGTGCTAACTACCATGAGCAACCTAGTTGAGTCATAGCAATAGCTATTAAGCTTGGTAATAAGTTAGTGAAGGACTAGACCCTAAGATGTTAAATTATAAAAGAGTGAAAATGCTATGGAATGATAATAAGCCATTTAAGAAGACAATAAGGGTCAACTGCATGTACACACTCTGGTATTGGTCATAGATCTCCCTGCTGCTGGGCCCAGTGCTGACTATCATGATCGTTGTTTATTATTTCTAGCGCCAAAGAAGCCCCAGCCGAGATTGTGGTAGGTGCTAGCCATCCACATAGTAAGAGACAGTCCCTGACTCAAAGAGCTTGCAGTCTAAATTATAAGACAGACAAAGGGTGGGAGGGGAAGCAGGCACAGAGGAGGGAAATTACTTGCTAGAGTAGGTCAGTGCAGAACAAGGATTAGAAGCCGGGACTCCTGATTCCCAATCCAGTGTCATGTCCACTAGGCCATGCTGCACCTTATGCTGCATAGGGTTTAATGGGACTAACCATAGTCATAAGCACTATGCGTGGTAGTAAGTATTTGCCGCATCAGAGAGGACTTCAATCTTTAGGGTTGTCCGTTGAGCACCTTCTGAGGGACGTGTTTTAATCTGTGTAGGCCAATACATTTCCTAGCAAGGCACTGGGATGAAAATGGCCCTTGATAGTAGAGTTGGTTGGAACATTTTCATGAAAATGAAATTTTACTGAAATATGCTGTTTTGTCGATACTGCCATGTTTGTGGAGACGTTTATTTTGACAAAGATTTTGTTGGGAAATGGGTGGGGGAGGAGAAGTGACACTCACACTCTGTAGCCTGTGGGAGACCCTGGTTCCAGTCCCTACTCCTCAGCCTGATTCAGAGTGATCTGGGATATAAAACCCTGCTCTGAATCAGGCAGAGCAGGGACTTGAACCTGGGCCTCCCATATCCCAGGCCCCCCACACACGTACATACATTTTTGTGAAAATGGTTGAAATGTTTAGTTTCATTCCTATGTAGAAAGAAAACAAATTTTGAAACCTTTAAAGTTGCTTTAAAATGGAATTATTGTCCCCCAGTCAACTCTGCATTATATGACCTTCTTCTGTAGTGTATTGTGTGCTCTGCTGGTCAGCTGCCTGCTTGCTATAGTGATCCCTCTTCAGCTATTGTACCACAAGCTGCAGCACAACCTCTTCTGAAGGTACAGATGGAGATGAGCAATATTTGAACCCCCACCATTGCCCAGGTGCTCTGTAGAACAGCGCTTACTTTAGTCTTTTTCTCTACATCCGTTGATATCTTTCCTCTCTGGACTTTCAACCCTGTGCTTGCATTTTCTCACATGGGATTTGAGTTGATGTGCTATCTAAACTTTAGAAGGGGTGCTTACTTTCCCACTTCATGTCTGCTGTCAGTTTGGGGAGGTAAGTACGTGATCCATTTAATCTCTCAGTATTTGCTGATCATACCAGATGTCCATTTTCAATCACCCTCTTACTGTCTCTAATATTAACATTTGTTACATGTCATACTCAATCCTCTTCAGAGCCGATTATAAATACATATAACCAAGCATAACATGTATACTTAATACTACCCAAACTAATGTAATTTTTAATTATGGTTGCAATTTTATTCTCCGCCTACCCCATAGTGCCTAGGCATTGATTCTTGAAGAATATTGTATGTGTAACAGATCATATACAGAAGCAAGATACAAAGACACAGCAAAAGGGTTTGTTATTGGTTATGTGGGCCTGATTCTGATCTGAGTGACAACGTGACAATAACTCCTCTGACTTCAGTAGAATCATTCTGGTGTAAATCAGGAGTTTCCACAGTTTAAAACAAGTTTTAGCAAGATCAGAATCAGATCATCTGTCTTTTAAATTCTCTGTTTCCTTGGTTTTGTGGGCTCAACACAGGTCATTAATCTTATTTGAAAATACTTTGTTTTTTTTTTATGGTTTAATTTATTTTCTACTGCTTTAAATTGTTTTTTACCTAGGGCTGTCAAGCAATTTAAAAAAATGAATCTAGATTAATCACGCAATTAAAAAAAATAATCGATTAATCATGCTGTTAAATAATAGAATACTATTTATATAAATATGTGTGTATGTTTTCCACATTTTCAAATATATTGATACAAAGTGTACAGTGCTCACTTTATATTTATTATAAATATTTGCACTGTAGTAACAGTATTTTTCAGTTCACTTAATACAAGTACCATAGAGCAATCTCTTTATCATGAAAGTTGAACTTAAAATTTAGAATTATATACAAAAAATAACCACAATCAAAAATAAAAATGTAAAATTTTAGAGCCTACAAGTCCACTCAGTCCTACTTCTTATTCAGCCAGTTGTTTACATTTGCACGAGATAATGCTGCCTGCTTCTTGTTTACAGTGTCACCTGAAAATGAGAACAGGAGTTATCATGGTACTGTTGTAGGTGGCTGTGACACTACACCCCATATTCTTCATAGAGATATTGTTATGATATGAATATGGCATAACCAAAATGTGTTTTATGCAAGATGGGTCATGTGAGGAATCATTGGAAAGGTTATGATTTACTGAATATGATTATCCAATTTGTATGCACGTATCATTTCTGTATCTGAATTTAGGAATATTGACTATGTAACAATTACAAGTGGGTTTACACCTGGGGAATGCCCACTAGATAGAATGCAACCAGCCTGGATGAGCCATTTGGGAAAACAATAGGACTTTGAAGATGCTAATCTCCCACCTTCCTGAGATGCTTCCTGGGAGGCTTCAAACAACCTTTGACTGCTGGCTGCTTTGACACTGCAGGGTCATGTGATCATGTCACCTGGTACTGGACTCCATCTTGGGATACTAGTATTTTTCCCCTAATAATGGGTGGGGATCAAACTGGGAAACAAAGGATTCCTGTCATATGTAAATCCTATTTAAGGCAGGGAAGTGAGTTAATAAGGGAACTTTCTTCACTGAATCCCCTCCCAGAATGCTGCTGGAAACATCTGAGAAACAAAGACAAACGATGGGTGGGGGGGAGGGAGAAGAGCTGAGCCCAGGCTGGAAAAGGTGTCTGGTCTATGAAAGAAATGCCTAAAACAACATTTAGGGTGAGAAATTACTACTTGTAACCAGTTTTTGTGTGTGTGTGTGTGTGTGTGTGTGTTTGTGTGTCTTAAACTTACATTGTGTTTTTATTTGTTTGTTTTATTTGCTGGGTAATCTGCTTTGGTCTGTTTGCTATCCCTTATAATCACTTAAAATCTATCTTTTGTAGTTAATAAACTTGTTTTTTTTTCATTCTATAACCAGTTTGTGGAATTCATAACTGGGGGAAGTGGGGGATTGGGTTGGAGCTCTGCATATCTTCCTCCACATTGAGGGAGGGGGAGAATTTAATTATCTTATGCTGTACAGTTCTCTGTGCAGTGAAAGACAGTACAATTTTGGGTTTTCACCCCAGAGGTGGTATGCACTTGAGTGTTGGGCAATTCCCTAGCTGAGTCTTCCCGTGCAGAGTGTCTGTGTCTTTCAGCAGCTGGGAGGAGGCATAAGGGCCTGGCTCAGCAGGACAGTGTAAGGGAGACCAGGCTGGTGGACCTGGCGGGCTCAGTGGTACCCCAGTACATCAAGTGGCACCCTGAAGTGGGGGGGCAACCCATCACACCAGCATTATAAGATATTTATGTGCCAGATGCACTAAAGATGCATATGTCCCTTCATGCTTCCACCACCATTCCAGAGGATATGCATCCATGCTGATGATGGGTTCTGCTCGATAACAATCCAAAGCAGTGCAGACCAATGCATGTTCATTTTCATCGTCTGAGTCAGATCCACCAGCAGAAGGTTGATTTTCTTTTTTGGTGATTTGGGTTCTGTAGTTTCTACATTGGAGTGTTGCTCTTTTAAGACTTCTGAAAGCATGCTCTTCACCCCGTCCTGATCGGATTTTGGAATGCACTTCAGATTCTTAAATCTTGGTTCAAGTGCTGTAGCTATCTTTAGAAATCTCACATTGGTACCTTCTTTGCATTTTGTCAAATCTGCAGTGAAAGTGTTCTTAAAACAAACAACATGCTGGGTCTTCATCCAAGACTGCTAGAATATATGGCAGAATGTGGGTAAAATACTGAGCAGGAGACATACAATTCTCCCCCCAAGAAGTTCAGTCACAAATTTAATTAACACATTATTTTTTTAACAAGCATCATCACTGTGGAAGCATGTCCTCTGGAATGGTGACCAAAGCATGAAGTGGCATACAAATGTTTAACATATCTGTCACATAAATACTTGCAATGCCAGCTACAAAAATGCCTGTTCTCACTTTCAAGTGATATTGTAAATAAGAAGCCGGCAGCATTATCTCCAGTAAATGTAAACGAACTTGTTTCTCTTAGCGATTGGCTGAACAAGAAGTAGGACTGAGTGGACTTGTATGCACTAAAGTTTCACATTGTTTTGTTTTTGAGTGCAGTTATGTAACAAACAAAATCTACATTTGTAAGTTGCGCTTTCAAAGTAAAGAGATTGCACTATGGTACTTGAATGAGGTAAATTGAAAAATACAATTTCTTTTGTTAATCATTCTTATAGTGTGATGTTTGTAATAAAAATAATATAAGGTAAGTACTGACTCTTTGTATTCTGTTTTGTAATTGAAAGCGATATATTTGAAAATGTAGAAAAACATCCAAAATATTTAATAAATTTCAAATGGTATTCTATTAACAGTATGATTAAAACTGTGATTAATCGCAATTATTTTTTTTCATCACAATTCGTTTTTTGAGTTAATCACATGAGTTAACTGCGATTAATCGACAGCCCTATTTTTAACAAATGAACAGAAATGAAATAAATTTTATAATTGAGCTAATATTATAGTAATATAAACATGCATCCTTACAACATCTCCAATTTTGCTTTAGACAACTAATTTACTAGTATGGTACTACACTATAGGAAAATACTTTGTATTAAGACTGCAAAACTCTTGTGCATACTATCCAGGAATAGTTTAGATCACTCAAGCTCTCACTTCTTGCTTCAAATAGCTCATCACAGAATTTGTGTTTGTTCTGAGTTCTTTGAGGTTCAGAATAACTGTAATCAATTAAGGATGGGCAAATCTCACAAAATGAGATGTGATTTAGAGAAGTATCTAAAAAGTTTCACAGGTTTGGTCTCAGTTCAGAAATTGAGCTACAAATAATACAGAAACAGCCTGTCCCATGGTATTTCTGATACTATGCAAGGACTGGGACCTTTGTTGTTTTATCACCAAGTTTTCATGGTCAACCACTCTTGACTTGGGAGTTAGAAGTGGATGAAGCAGTGAACTTTTGCTTTGATGGAATTCTAAACAAAATATTTTTGGTAAAATTTCCAAGAACAGAAATGTTAAATTGCTACATCCAGCCTAGACTCCTTTCACTCCTATCTTGAGATAAAACTGTGTGAGGCACAGGCTGGAAGAAACTGAAGAAAACATAAGGATGGCTGGAAACAATTGCGCCAGAATAAGAGCCAACCTGAACCTTCTCACTAAATCGGAAGTAGAGTTTGGCTACCATTTTTGGACTGGTTTCTTTTTTGCACTTTTCACCTTGACTATACTCAGAAGTTGAAGTATAGAAATACCATGGGACAGGCTGTTTCTGTATTATTTGTAGCTCAATTTCTGAATTGAGACCAAACCTGTGAAACTTTTTAGATACTTCTCTAAATCACATCTCATTTTGTGAGATTTACCCATCCTTAATTGATTACAGTTATTCTGAACCTCAAAGAACTCAGAACAAACACAAATTCTGTGATGAGCTACTTGAAGCAAGAAGTGAGAACTTGAGTGATCTAAACTATTCCTGGAGAGTATGCACAAGAGTTTTGCAGTCTTAATCCTACAATATGCTAAATGTCCTCCTCTCCCATTGAAGTCTGAAGGAGCTCAGCATAATTTTATATGATCACACCTTAATACCAATACCAATCTGCTGGCCTAAAGCCATTAAGAATTTACCCCATATGGCTAATTATTAATGGATGCAATCTGTTCCGAAATACTGTTTGTCCCAGTACTAAACAGATTCAGCAGACCTGGAAGCAGTAGGGAAGTCCATAGCAAAGGGAGAGCTAAAAAGTAGTCTTGCTCTTGCAAGAGGAATAGAATATGATCTTAAATTGTAGTCATGGATTTTATGTTGCCCTTATCTTGTGTTAATGGACTCAAATAGGTTTATGTGATTACAGTTAATATCTATATCAGGAGATATGAGATAGGAGTTCAAGCCTGACAATCATATGGAAGTCTCTATGCATCTCTGTAATGTCTGAAAAGCCACTAGCCTGTTTAACAGATTTGTAAATAAGCCTAGAATTATTTTGGTACTAATTCAGTGACATTTTACAAGACTCATGAAAGGTCTCTTAGGCCAACCAATGACTGTACTATGTTTCATTGCAAGTGACAATTTCCCAGCATGAGCTCCTAACCTTTTGGAAAAGTATTTAGAGAGCCCTGTCAAAGAGCTGAATGTCCCTTGTTTTTCCTTTCTCTATGTGTGCAAAATCCTATTTTTGGTTATGGACAATATATTTTTCAGCTCTTTCTGTGGCAAGAGGCTAAGTTTTGGAACTCATAACTGGCTACCATTTAGTGCTTTGGACATGTACCACTTTGGACATTACTTTGCCAATGCAGCAATTGAGGGTCATTGTAACGGGGTTGGGACTCACCACCGCAGCACCTCCTACTGGTTGTCTTGGGAATTAGCTCAGTCCAGTGGAGCGCCCCCTCCTGGTGGTGTCCCGACCGTCATCTCGCCGTCGGTTGGCGTGTCTGAGCTCACGTCACTCACCAACTCGCGGCATCCTCTTCAGGACCACTGCCTTCCGGCAGTGCCCCTCTGTCTTTCCACACCCCCTTCCGGGGGGGGCGGGTCAATCAGCAGTCTCCTTGTCCAGCCACCGTAGTCAACCACACACCCTAAAGTCTAATCCCTCCCATCAGGGATCTGGCGTGGTCTGTACTGGCCGCTCCCTACGGCCAATGGCTAGATATACTGCAAGGGGGGGGGGGGGGACACAGGCCCGCCCTCTACCCTGGGTCCCGACCCAGGGACCCTCTTGCAGAAGCCTCGCTGTCCTCCTACTCTCCCCTTGTCTGTCCGCTTCCCTGGGCCGCTTCCCCTACGGCCCCTTGCACCCAGCGGCCCTTCCACTCAGGGCCTGCAGCCTGGCAGGCCTCAGGCTACAGCTCCCCTCTGCTCCCTGAGCCTGGCCAGCACTGCGCTGTCCGTGGTGCTAGTCTCCCAGTTTGGAGATAGACCTTCTCCTCTCAAAGGCCTGGGACAGACTGACTGCTCGCTCCCTGTGCAGTCTTTTATAAGGCTGAGCCTGGCCCTAATTAGCTGTCTCCAACCTGGGCCCTGATTAGCTCCCAGTAAGCCCTTCTCTCATTGGCTGTGTGTCTGCGCAGGCCCACTGGCCTGCCGCAGCCCATAATCTCAGGGAGTGGGGCAGCTGCCCCACTACAGTCATGTTTGCAAGAAATTCAGTAGCATTTTGGCGACTCTATCGAGATCTTTACTTCATCCAAAATGTTCTTCATTGGAACAGTAGCTTCACATGATGTAATTCTATTTGTGTTAATATCGATAACACATACCTTGTTGAAAATTATGGGATTAGGTTTTCCTCTACCTTGGTCTATCACTGGAAAGACGAGAGGAAGAATGGTGATCTGGGTTAATTTCCAAGTTCACTCAGAATGTGTGCTCACATCGATTGCCAAGTACAATTATGCCCTGAATTTTCTAAGGGGATAATAGTGATTTTGAGTGCATAGCTTGAGACATTCTGAAGGGGCCTGATTTTCAGAAAGTGCTAAGCACACACCCTGTGAAAATCAAGTCTCTTTAACGTGCTGAAGTTAGGAACCCAATAAATACCAGTCAGTTAAAAAATTGTAGGCCATATACGTATCCAGTGTATAACCTCCTTTGATTCATGTGCAATTAGACACTGGCTAACTTGTATGTTTTCCATGCAAACTTGAGGAGCAAGCTTTTAAAACTTTACCCCAATGTGTGACATGATGTGACAGAGAGTGATCTATTATTATGTAAGCCAGAGGTTAACATTGGCCATCACTTCACTCATTTGTGGAAGGAACATGCTGTCTTGCAATCTTAGAAAACAAAATGTGGTAAAATCAAAGCAGCATTGAATTATGAAACCAAAGTTATAGCAAACCCAACCGGCCTAACGAACAGTGCACTTAAGAAATTATTTCCCCATCAGTGGAATCTTTTTTTCCGGCCAGGCTTATTTTTGTTCTATCCTTCATTGTGCTCATGTGTCCTCTGTTATAAAGTACAGTTTCATCGGAGCAGTCTCTGCTAGGAGAAGTGAGATCCGAGTGCAGCCATCTGTAATAACAAATTGAAGATTACAAACATACTTAATTAGAATGATAAAATATTTACTGTTCAAAACTTTGTTTAAAAAGTAACATGGTACTAATGCTCCGCAATATATATATATATATATATATATATATATTTTTAAAGACTAAGTGGATAAATTGCTTAAGGCACCACATCCCATCATAGAAACACTTAGAGAATTGGGGCTAATGGAATAACTTAAATTTTGCAGTGTTTCACTAGCTAGTAGAATTAATCTAGAAGGCACTTTTAAGAAGTGCACTTTTTGGTATTGTGGTTATACCGATGAAAATGTTTTGGTTTGGGGTGGGGTGGGTTAAAATGTGACCTTAGTTCCCATGCTGTTGATGAAAAATACAACAGCATTTAATAAAGAAAATCTGAATTCATTTCACAGGCACAGATGAAGAGGTTATATTACAGAACTGTTCAGTGGAGGAAGAAGTGTCTATCAGTTCTTTTTCATGGGAGGGAGAAAGGATAAGTCATAAATTGGTTTTACTATAATTAGAACTTGGCCCTTTCTAGTTCGAGTTGGGAAATGTAGGTTATTGGGCGGAGAGGGATTTTTTGTTTTGTTTTGTTTTGTTTTTTTCCTTTGGTGACTGGATTTGGAACTGACCCCGAGCTTGTGAAATAATTAGAACAATAGTGCAAATCAGCCATTTTTGAAAAGAGTAATTTACTCCATATGCAGCTTCTCAGCGGGAGCTCTCATTAATCAAAGAAGGCCATGTACATCAAAGTGTTCCTTGCTTGCTACAACAACATCCATCATACTGCTATTAAATGTGCTGTGGCAGGGCTTGATAAATATAATGCCTTTGATATGCTGATAATTCTGTTTATTGGCATGTTACTGCCTGGAACTCCCTGGGTATACACAAAAATCTAAAGCAGCCATAGACTCTGTTCTAAAATTATACCTAAGCTTACTCTTAACTCTATCGAAAGCCAGTTATTTCTGAAGCAAGACTACAGTATATTCTCTCTCTTACTAATGTTTAAAAAAATTGATTTTTTTTTAGTCATCAAAATATTGCAAAATGCCTTCTCTGGGTATATTTACACATTAGACGCAGCATCAGCTGAAAACCAGTTCATATACGATGAACTATTTTTATTAGGCAAAAAAGTATTGATTATTGTACAGGAACTTGTAGAATGAAGTTAGTATAAAATCTGTGAGAGCCCTGAAATGACACAATAAGGAAATAAAACATACCGGGGGTGGGAGGGAATCCTACTGGAAAGAAATGTCTTCTACATGATTTGTTCTTACTGAAACAAAATGTGTTTATAGGAGTTTTAGTACTTTAGGCATATAGAATATGATCCATTAGCTTGTATTAATTAACTGCCTTCAGGGTACAATTTGTCTGCTGCCAAAATGGCTTGCTGACTATTCAAGCTCAGTGAGTAACAAAAATGGCTATGCTGCAAATCTTGCTGCATTGCCACATCAGCAGTGGGAGATGGGATTTTTTTTGTTTTGTTTTTTTGCTCCATTCAAATTGTGACAGTTCAAATTTTATTTACATAAACGTGAGTAGTTGAAGGCGGAAGAGACCTGGTTTCAGGATTTTGTGTTTTACTGTTTACTGAACCAGGACTTTATGGTGTACAAAATGGAGAACCGGGCTTCCCCCCCACTCCCTTATGTCAAGCTATGGTTTCTTTTTGCTTTCTTAAAGGAAAGTAAATTCGATCTTGCTTGCTGAAGAAACTTGCACTCCAGCACAGCTCAGGTTTGGCATGGAAGGGGCTTGGAGAAATGTTCTTCAGCAGTCACACAATAGCTGCCACTCCAGCCTGCGAGCTTTAGAATCCATCTGCTGTCCCTCTGTGTGGTGCCACAGGATCTGTGAATGAGGATCTCCGAGTCCCCTCCCATAGCTGACCTTCATGCTGAACCATGCAGAGCTAAAGAGAAGGCCTTCTCTGTTGCCCATGGTAGGTACAGAGGTGCCCCTACACAATCCCGCTGGGGCCCCTAATGGGTGTGTGAGGGAAGAAACAAATGCTGCCCTCTGTACCCCAGGGAATTTCCCCACTTTGTGAGCCTGGAGAGGGATGGAAAGAGAACCGGAATGGCTTAGAATAGGATTCCCATTGATTACACTTTCTGTAAGGCAGGCACAAGCCTTTCCAAAGCTGAGCATCTTCCTCGTCTCTTCCCCTCACAAATGTTGCAGCCCCCTTACTCAATCAAAGCTCCCACTAACTTGATGTAGAGCATTCCCTGAATAGAGTTCAGTTGACTAAATATCTGTTGCTCTCTCTGTATGCTGAGAGAGAGAATATTGGAAACCAGGGATTTGTTCTGTATTTGTACAGCTCCCAGCACAATAGGGTGCTACAGTAACACAAATAAATGATCATACAAGGCTCTCATTTTTCATGGCACATGGTGCAGTCCAGTGGCTTATCTGCAGTTCATATCACAGAAGGGGAGGAAAAACCCTCTTCAGGCAGCCAATATTTCCTCCCTCTGTGTTTCATGTATCCTCTCAGCAGGCTGATGTTAGCTCAGCGCACCACCCATGTGGAAGTAGAAGGGTGAGCACCACTGAATACTGAGATGCTTTCCAATGTACCACAATTACACCACCACCTGTGCTAAACAACTGAATGCTGCTCCATTGTTAGCACTTGTATAGCGTTCAATCATCCTCTAAATGTCTCATTTGTTATCTGTGATAGCTTGCAGTGGGATGCTATGGATGGACTTCGAGGGTGTGTTCCTCTCAAACACTGCCTCCAAGGAACTGGGGATTTCTTTCTTTCTCCTTTTATGAGCATGGTTTTTTTAGAGCTGAAATAGGTGTTCTGTGTAGCTAGTGACATAAACATCAAAGCACAGGAAAGTAAAAATTCAGTGTGAAAAAAGAAATGTGAGATTGAATCTATAAAGAAAGCATTGCCAAGACATATTCAAATGACACCCCATGCAAGCCAGTAAGCGGTGGGGGTCAAACATGCTCCCAGAGGGAAACAATGGTGCTATTGTGTCAGTATAGTGGAGGCTAGTTTGGAACTTGTTGTTATTGTTTCTTTGTTTTATTTATGTTACTGTAGTGCATATGAGCCCCATGGGACCAGGATCCAGTTTTGTTAGGTGCTGTACAAACACAGAACAGAAAGACAATCCTTGCCCCAAAGAGCTGATGATCTAAGAATAAGACAAGAGGCAACAGATGGATACAGATGGGGGGACTACAAGCAAAACAATGAGAAAGCATTGTGTAAAGGGACAAGACAGAGAGTGTGGGAGAAGTCAGGAGAACACAAAAGCAGAGTGAACAATGTGATGTTGGCAAATAATTAATGCCACAATTTCGGGGGCAGGAGTGTGGATGGGCTTCCTTAAGAGAGGATCAGCAAAATGGAAAGAAAAGGGATAGGGACCGGGAGAAGAGGATAAGAACAGGCAGTTGTGGAGTGAACCGAGGTAAAGAGACTGAGGGAAAAGTAGGGAGCAAGAAAGGGGAGATGTGGCGAGAGCCAATCGGTGCAGGGCGGAGACAGTCTGAGAACAGTCTACGCTTTTGACTTGCATATCCAGACAGGGCCGGCACTAGGTTTTTTGCTGCCCCAAGCAAAAAAAATTTTGGCTGCCCCCACCCCATTCCTGGGCTCTTCCCTCCCCGCCCAACCCGCACCCCCTGCCGCCCCAGCCCTGGGCTCTCTCCCTCCCCACCTGCACCCTCCTTCTGCCCCAGCCCTGGGTCACTGGTAACTTGTTCCTAGGGTGGGTCTTTCAGCAGGAATATTGGATGTGCACAGAACACAGACAGGATTGGTTCCCATATGGTTACAGAACTGCAGTAAAGTGGAACAATTTTCAGCTTGTGTGATTGGAGGATATCTGGATACATATTATAAGACTGTCCTACATAAATGAGGAAAAGTTGAGGTGCCTTTATTATTCTTTTGTTCCACTCTTTGTTTCTATGGGGAATTTGCCAATGCAATATCACTGTCTTCCTTTTAAACAAATCACTCACTCACTCACTCCATGCCCGTCACCCCAGTTGGGGTATGGGCAGCCAACCACAGATCTCCAGAGTCCTTTATCCTGGGCCATTTGCTCTAGCTGGTTCTAGGTATAGGCCATTTTTATGCTATCAGCCTGAAGGTCGCGTCGCCAGGTGTTTCTTGGACGGCCTCTTTTCCGCTTGCCTTGGGGGCTCCACCGCAATGCCTGTCTAGTGATGTTGGTTGGCTGCTTGCGTAGTGTGTCTCCTATCCAACCACCTTCTCCTTCTAATTTCTTCCTCTGCTGGAAGTTGACGGGTCCTCTCCAAGATGTAGATGTTGCTGATGGTGTCTGGCCAGCAGATCTGGAGAATCCTTCTAAGGCAACTATTTATGAAGGTCTGGATCTTCCTGGTGATTGTTTTAGTTATCCTCCAGGTTTCAGCTCCATACAATAAGACTGATTTCACGTTGGAGTTGAACAGTCTAATCTTTGTTGCCAAAGACAGCTCTCTAGAGCTCCAGATGTTCTTGAGCTGTAAGAAAGCTGCTCTTGCCTTACCGATCCTTGCTTTGATGTCTGCGTCCATGCAACCCTGTTGGTCGATGATGCTGCCTAGGTACGTGAAGGACTGCACTTCTTCCAGAGGGCTTCCGTTCAATGTGACTGGGTCATTACTGATGGAGTTAATCTTGAGGATCTTGGTCTTGTCCTTGTGGATGTTGAGGCCAACCTGTAATGACGTGGCTGCCACTACGTTAGTCTTCTCATGCATTTGCTGTTTGCTATGTGAAAGGAGTGCAAGGTCATCGGCAAAATCCAGGTCATCAAGCTGGGTCCACAACGTCCACTGGATTCCGTTCCTACGCTCATAAGTGGATGTCTTCATAATCCAATCAATGACAAGGAGAAAGGGAAATGGTGACAACAAGCATCCTTGTTTGACTCCGGTTCGTACCTGGAAGCTGTTTGTAAGTTGCCCTCCATGGATCACTCCACAGTGTATGCCGTCATATAAGTTCTTAATCAGGTTGACCACCTTTGCTGGGATGCCATAGTGCCGAAGGAGCTTCCAGAGTGTCTCTCGATCCATGCTATCGAATGCTTTCTCATAGTCAACAAAGTTGATGTACAACAAGGAGTTCCACTCCATAGACTGCTCAACTATGATGCGAAGCGTTGCTATCTGGTCCGTGCATGATCTATTTTGCCGGAAACCTGCTTGCTCATCTCATAGCTGTGGATCGACGGCATCCTTCATTTTCTCTAAAAGGACTTGGTTGAAGACCTTCCCTGGCACCGACAGAAGTGTGATTCCTCTGTAGTTGGCACAATTGCTGAGGTCTACTTTCTTGGGGATTTTAATAAGATATCCCTCTTTCCAATCTGCCGGAATCACTTCTTCTTCCCATATCTTCTCAAAGAAGGGGTACAGCATTTCCACTGAAACATCCAGATCAACTTTCAGGGCCTCTACTGGAATATCGTCAGGTCCAGCCGCCTTCCTATTCATCATAGTGATGGCTTTTCTGATCTCATCTCTGGTTGGTCTATCACAATTGATTGGAAGGTCTTCGTTGGCTGGGTCAATGTCTGGTGGATTTAATGGTGCTGGTCTATTCAGGAGTTCCTCAAAGTGCTCCGCTCATCTATTCATCTGTTGTTCTATTTCTGTTATAGACTTTCCCTGCTTGTCTTTGACGGGACGCTCTGGCTTACTGAACTTTCCAGACAGTCGCTTGGTGATGTCATACAGCTGTTTCATATTACCATTGTATGCTGCCTGCTCCACGTCTGCTGCCAGTCCATCCACATAATCTCTCTTATCCTTCCTAATATTCCTCTTCGCTACTCTATGGGCGTCAGCATACTCTTTTTGCGCTTTAGCCTTTGCTGCTCTAGTCCTGCTGTTATTAACTACTGCCTTCTTCTTTTTTCTATCTTCTATCTTAGTCAAAGTCTCTGCTGTGATCCACTGTTTCTGCTGGTATTTCTTAATTCCAAGCACTTCCTGGCATGCTGACCTAAGTGTCTCTCTCACTTCCTGCCATCTGTTGGATACACTATCTTCCTCTTCCTCAGACCGATCCTGTAGTACTGAAAACTTATTCTTCAGCGTCAGTCCAAAATCTTCCTTGATCTTATGATCCTTCAAAAGGCTGATGTTGTACTTCGCTCTTCTGACGCATCTATCCAGTTCTTCTTCAGCTTCAGCTTCAATCTGGCCACCACTAAGTGATGGTTGGATGCTACGTCTGCTCCTCTTCTAACTCTAATGTCCTGCAAAGATCTTCTGAACTTCTTGCTAATACAGACATGATCGATCTGGTTTTCTATCGTGCCTTCTGGCGATACCCAGGTACTCTTGTGGATCTGCTTGTGAGGAAAGATACTACCTCCTATGACCAGGTTGTTAAGTGCACACAGATCCACAAATCTCTCTCCGTTCTCACTCATCTCTTCCAGAGCATGGGTCCCCATGACTTGTTCATATCCTGTGTCGTCAGGTCCAATTTTGGCATTAACGTTTTAGTTTTTAAACAAATAAAACTAAAAAAAAAATGGCGCTGGCTGTTGAAAATAGCAATTCCAGTCCTAATAACCACTGGGAAAGATTTCTTGCTCAATTTTATCTACTTTTTCTACAGCAAGTTACAGTGGATCAGTACATTTGATTTGGGAGAAATGAAATAACAGCTGCCCAAATTGAGCTTGAGCACTCCTGAATTTTGAGGTGTTCAAATCTGGAAGGCAGGTGCTAGATTCCCTTTCTGAATATTAGCTAAATCTGGAAAGGAAAAGTCAATTTTTGCTTCCATTGCTCAGAAGTGGAAATCCTCCTATGTGCCTGGTACTGTATCTAAAGCTGCCCAGGTCCTCTAGTAGAGCCTCCCCTCCCTTACTTTTCATTTTAAATTCTAGTGGGATCCACGTACCTCCCTTGCTAGGCTTCAGATAGAGAGGAGAACTGTCCATTTAGTCCACCCAATTCCTTCTTTGGGGGATGCAAGGTGAGGTCACACCAGTATCCCTAATCCAATCTGTGGAAGTCTTCTGAACGGGATATCTGGGACAAAGCCTACTCCTTGGGCATACTACTAGGTTTATCATACATCCGTATTTTCACGGACATGTCCGGCTTTTTCGGTTTTAATTGGCCGTCTGGGAGGAATTTGTAAAACTCTCAAAAGGTCCGGGATTTCCCTCCCAATGCAGAGCGCGGCGCAACTGACAGGGCAGCTCGGCCAGATTGAGCCGCTCGAATGGGGCCTCCAGCAGCCATAGCACCTCCCCTGCTCCCCCCATTCCCTGCAGCCTCAGCATGCCACACCGACAGCACTCGGGGCGGGGCTGTGCGTGCTGCAGGGGAGTGCGCAGCGTGTCAGGCTCCGTGCAGAGCCAGACACGCTGGTCTGAGCAGCACGGTAAGGGGGCCGGGGGGTTGGAGAAGGGGTAGGGAGTCCCGGGGGGGAGTCAAGGGACAGGTGGCGGGGGGGTTGGATGGGTCAGGGGGGCTTGTCAGGGGACAGGGGTGTAAAGAGGGGTCAGGGCAGTCAAGGGACAGGAAGAAGGGGTTGGATGGGTCAGGGATTCTGGGGGGGGCTGTCGGGGCGGGGGTATGGAGAGGGGTTGGGGCAGTCAGAGGACAGGGAGCATGGGGGGGTTGGATGGGGCGGAGGTTCAGGGAGGCAGTCGGGGCAGGAAGAAGGGGGGGTTAGATGGGTCAGGGGTTTGGGCGGGCAGTCAGGGGACTGGCAGCGGTTGGATAGGTGTGGGAGTCCTGGGGGTCTGCAGGGGGCAGGGGTGTGGAGAGGGGCCAGAGCAGTCAGGGGATAGGTGGTGTCCTAGAGGGGCAATTAGGGTGGGGGGGTCTCAGGAGGGGGCAGTCGGGAACAAGGAGAAAGGAGGCTTAGATAGGGGGTGGGGTTCCAGGGGGCGGTTAGGGTCAGGGGTCCCAGGAAGGGGCGATCAGGGGATGAACATGGGACAAGGAGAAGGGTGGGTTGGATGGGTTGGGGTTTCTGTGGGGAGCAGTCAGGAAGTGGGAATTGGGAGGGAGTGGATGGGGGCGGGGCAGGACTACCCTCCTCCCCCCCCCCGTGGAGTGTCCTCTTTTCTGAATATTAAAATATGGTATCCCTACCCTTCACAGTGCAGCTCTCCATTCACAGCAAGCTGCAGCATGAGGTCTCAGCTACCTCACTCCCTCCCCCTCCCTTTCCTATTGATAGCAGCCAAGGGAATGCTGGGAAATTTAGTTCTTTCCCTGCTCCAGGGCTGGCTCTATAGGCAGGGAGCTAACCAAGGAACTACAGCTCCCAGGGCCCCCTAGTGGTTCTCAGCTCCCATGCTGGATCCCTGCCGCCCCTGCAAATGGGCCGCCCCAAGCACCTGCTTGCTTTGCTGGTGCCTAGAGCTGCCCCTGTATCCAGAGGTCCTGCTCTGACTGCTTCTGCCCCTACCAGCTGGAGTTTCTGGTTGGATGTTCTCTGCCTTTGTTGTTGAGTTGACCCTTACAGAATGCAGGGAACAGAATTGCAAATGCTGTATTACTACATTTCTGTTGTATGTAAGACTGTGCTTTGTTGTTATTACCACTTTTGGATGTGACTGTCCTCTGTGTGCCTAGAAAAATGTCATTGAGAACCATTTGCGTAATTTCCCACAGGCCAACATTAAGATGTGCAATTAAATATGAACTATTGCTGCATAGTTCTGGAAATAGTATGTGGTCGTTGGCAGTGGGTGTCATTAAGATGCCAGCAATGATCCAGATTTAGCACCAGTGGTATCGGAGGTACCACAGTAATGTTTCTGTTTTATCTGTGGGGAGATCATCTCAGATATCACTGGGTGGTAACTCTGGTGTTGACTTTTTTATGGCAGCAGCTGTGCATCTTTGAAGGGGGCCAGGGCCTCCATTGAGAAAGGGACTTCAGCACATAACTAATTTCAATCACCTGTGAAGTTCCATAGAATTTTATGCCTGAAGTTAGACATGTGTTTAAGTACCTTGCTGAATTGTGTACAAAGGCCTATTAGCACTACATACTATCATGATTGGTGATATATAAAATATTACAGTGACTGGAGATATAAAAGTATGAGAAGAGAGCACAAATTAGGTGGCATCAGCTATGGCTAAAGTATAGTTCCCATAAGTAAATGTAGTGAGCAGTCTAAGTTTGATTCCCATTCCATTGATAGATCTATGTAAAGATGAACAAGCCACAGCCTTGCTATTCCAAACATAACCCAATGTGTTTTTACCACCTTTGTTATAAATAACCAAAGAAATTAAAAAGGCCTAGATTTGTTGCTCCTAGAACAGTAACAGAGTGGGTCCCAAATCATGCCAAGAACAGTGTCTCATCCCTCTACCAACTGTTTCATCCCTCTACCCACAGATTTAAAAATAATCTTGTTGGCTAAGAAATAGTCCTGAGAATATTAGGCAAAGTCAGGGCCCTTTATCAGGAGACATTTGCAATATCTGGAGCAGCAGCCTAAAGCTATGTCTACATTACAGCCTATATCGGCAAAACTTATGTCGTCAGAGGTGTGAATATTTCACCCCTTGAGTGATGTAAGTTGCACCGACATAAGCAGCAAGCATCTCCTGCTGACATAGCTTATGCCACTTGCTTAGGTGGGTACTGTTGTGTATTTGGTTGTCGTGGTAATAGAATCTTGTTGTTGCTATCGCAAAATTATTAGGGAATAGCCCAGCTGGTTTGTGGTTAGTTCAGTGTGTGGCAATAAATGGCTGCTTTTAAGGTATACAGCTCTCTATGTCTCCAGTGATTTCTTCCTAAAACTGTTGCCCCCAAGGATATAACAACATTGGGACGAGGACGGGATGTCTGTGCTGCCCCAGGAACAGAAGAAAGTAGAAGTCAAGGTGCAAAAAAAACCCTTTTCACTGCTGGAAGGGGGTGAGAACTGGCTTGTTTGCACTGACTATGCAAACTGAAACTAAAACATGGCTACACTTACAGGGCCACTGGAACCTTTTGAGGCGACTATAGTGCAATGGTCTGTATATCCTGAGCGTTTTGAGCTTTTTGTTATTGGCAGGGCCGGCTCTAGGTTTTTTGCCGCCCCAAGCAAAAAAAATTTTGGCTGCCTCCCGTCCCAGCCCTGGGCTCCTCGCCGCACCCCCGTGCCGCCCCAACCCTGGGCTCTCCCCCACCACCCACATCCCCTGCCCCGGGCTCTCCCACCCCGACCCACACCCCCCTGCCGCCCTAACCCTGGGCTCTCACCCCCCCCACCTGCACCCCCCTGCTGCCCCAGCCCTGGGCTTCCCCTCCCTTCCCACCATTGTCCCCCACACACACCTCCTGCCACCCCAGCCCTGGGCTCTCCCCCACCCCTGCCCTGCACCCTCCTTCTACCGCAGCCCTGGGTCACTGGTAACTCACTCCCAGGCGGGTCATTCAGCAGGAATTTTGGATGTGCACAGAACACAGACAGGATCGGTTCCCATATGGTTACAGAACTGCAGTAAAGTGGAACAATTTTCAGCTTGTGTGATTGGAGGATATCTGGATGCATATTATAAGACTGTCCTACATAAATGAGGAAAAGTTGAGGTGCCTTTATTATTCTTTTGTTCCACTCTTTCTTTCTATGGGGAATTTGCCAATGCAATATCACTGTCTTCCTTTTAAACAAACAAACAAAAAAACAAAAGGCCATGGCTGTTGAAAATAGCAATTCCAGACCTAATAACCACTGGGAAGCATTTCTTGCTCAATTTTATCCTACTTTTTCTACAGCAAGTTACAGTGGATCAGTATATTTGATTTGGGAGAAATGAAGTAACAGCCACCCAAACTGAGCTTGACCACTCCTGAATTTTGAGGTGTTCAAATCTGGAAGACAGGTGCTGGGGGGGCCTGTGGCTCCGCAGGGGAGCACGGCAGCATGTATGCAGCAGCGTGTCTGGCGCTGCGCGAAGCCAGACACGCTGGTCTGAGTGGCACGGTAAGGGGATTGGGGAAAGGGGTTCCGGGGGGGCAGTCAAGGGACAGGGAGAAGGGGGGTTAGATGGGTCAGGGGTTCGGGAGGGGGCAGTCAGGGGACAGGCAGCAGTTGGATAGGCATGGGAGTCCCAGGGGTTTGTCAGGGGACAGGTAGGGGGTGGAGTCCTAGGGGGGAAGTTGGGGGGGTCTCCGGAGGGGGCAGTTGGGGACAAGGAGAAGGGAGGCATGGGGTGGGGTCCCGGGGGGCAGTTGGGGCAGGGGTCCTGGGAGGGGGTGATCAGGGGACAGGGAGCAGGGGGTTGGGGTTTCTGGGGGGGGGGGCAGTCGGAGGGAGTTGATGGGGGCAGGATGGGGCTACTCTCCCTTCCCATGGAGTGTCCTATTTTTTGAATGTTAAAACATAGAATCCCTACTCACAGTGCAGCTCTCCATTCAAAGCAGGCTGCAGCATGAGGTCTCAGCTTCCTCGCTCCCACCCCTCTTTCCTGTTGGTAGTGGCCAAGGGAATGCTGGGAAATGTAGTTCTTTCCCTGCTCTAGGGCTGGCTCTACAGGCAGGGAGCTAACCAAGGAACTACAGCTCCCAGGGCCCCCTGGTGGTTCTCAGCTCCCATGCTGGATCCCTGCCGCCCCTGCAAATGGGCTGCCCCAAGCATGTGCTTGCTTTGCTGGTGCCTAGAGCTGTCCCTGGTTATTGCAAATGACATTACAGAAGAGAAGAAGGTGCCAATATTCTTAAGTGTTGTAGGGGCTAAAACCTACTCCCTGCTATGCAGCTTACTACACCCTGTTGAGCCAGAGACCAAATCTTACAGTGACATTGTGGAAATCCTGGGGTCCCATTTTTCTCCAAAACCATTGGTAATTGCTGAAAGATATAGATTCCACAAAAGAGACCAGAAACAAGATGAAACAGCTGTACAATTTGTAGTATCTTTGAGAAAGCTTGCAGAACACCGTGAATTTAAGGAGATACTAAATGACACCCTACGTGACAGGTTAGTGTGTGGCCTGCACAGTGAAGCTATACAGAAGCGCCTATTGACAGAGGCTCAGCTTACCTTACAGAAGGCTGTTGACATTGTGGTCTCTATGGAACTGGCAACAAAGGAGGTGCAATCCATCGGTGCATCCCCTAGGGTGCATAAGGTGTCACAAGAACCTACCCACAAAACTGTGGGGAGTCAGGAATGTTACCGCGGTGGTAAGCTGGGTCACCATGCATCAGAATGCTGGTGTAAGGACCTGGTGTGTCGACATTGTGGCAAAAAGGGACACATTGAGTGTGCCTGTAAACAAAAGAAAAAGAGGCCGGTGGTCTGGTCAACCAAAAAGAGAAATCTGCATACCCTGGAGCAGACCCAGGAGACATCTCATCACAAGAAGAAGAGCCAGATATGCCTCACTCGGGCATTGGGAATCTTAGTGAAAAGCATAACACACAATATGGATCCCAACATATGTAGCTTTTATTCAGATTTACTCCAGATACTGTTAGTTTCAAATTGCCAATAATAATCTCTTAAAGACTTGAAGCAAAGAAACTCTATCAAAGTCTTTTTTGTTTGTTTGGGGTTTTTTTTCTCTAAGTGACATGATAGCAGACTGCCTGTTGTTACTTTGGGGGATGATGAATATTTTTCAATCTTTGCATAGCAGGACAACGATGCCGTAAATACACATTTATCATAGCGTATTCATTCTGGCTGTGTGGTGCCAGATTCAGGAAGTAGGAAACTGCCAGACATTTTTCAGGTTTTTACTGCATAAAGACTATTGATCATTAATTACCCACTTCACAGACAGACTGCAGAAGAGGAGGTTAACTGTTTTTTGTTAATGTTAAACGTCGTGCTCTAAGGTCAACTGCTGGCCATTCTTGAAGGTTTTCCAGAAAATAGGCACTAGTTAATGATATAAAAGGAGTGTATTTGTGAAGCTGCTTCTTGCCACATTTTTGCACCCATCCAGATTAACCCTGACAGGGGCATGAATTATCAGCAAGGGACCAGGTCATGACATTTACTCACGAATGACCTGAACTCCCAGTGAAAATCAATGGGCCATGATTTTCAAAAACACATAGTGATTTTGGGTTCCCTCAATTTTTAGTTGGGCTTTCTTCAAGGAGTCTGATTTTTTCAGAGGGTGGATGGTCAGTGATTTCTGAAAACAGGCCCCTTTGCAGAGTCTCAATTTGGATGCCAAAAATTGGGGCATCCAAAATCACTAGTTATTTTTGAAAATGTTGGCGCGTGCCTTTAAGGACTTGATGCCAAAGCCCTTTGATGCCAGTAGAATTCCATTGACTTTCTAGCATGTGTGAGGGCATGAATTCCAACCGTACTGCAAAGGGAATTCAGTATTATCTATAGCCAGATATTGACTTGATTCAGTTGCCAATCTATTTTGAAAAACGGACTTGTTTTTCTAAAACTATGGAGAATAATACATACTTTCTATACAATGTGACAGTGAGGAGGGCAATCTCTAGACAGTATCTGGTCCTGGCATGCGGGCAGGGGACTGGACTCGATGACCTCTTGAGGTCCCTTCCAGTCCTAGAATCTATGAATAAAAAAGAGCTAATTAAAATATAACATGATTTGTCCAGCTGTAGCTCTCAACTTATTTTGCCAAATGAAGTTACACAGGAGTGAGTTTCCAGAGCAGGAGAGTAAGGTTTATGACTCATTAAGAATAACAGAGTTGTACACCTACACTGTAATTCCTGAAAATGTACTTTCTCCTTCAGTACTGCATATGCAATAATTACACAAACTAATTGAATGAGATAGTCATAACTCTAAAAGTCATATTGCCTATTTCAAAATTGTTTATTTCTTGAAATAAACCATCTTTACATAGTGAACAGACATAACTTCCTTTTAAGTTTATTAAACTCATTACATTTCTCTAAATACGTGTAAAAATGAATGCAGAACATTTAGTAAAGAATATAGATAAATTGAAAATATGACATTCATAAAAAATAAAATCCCCAAAATGATATTTCAGTGAAATGATTTTACAGTTTTGCTTTTCTATCCAATAAAAAGAAGAATATGATCTAGATTCATATTGGGAAAAATCATTACAGTTAAAAATATCCTTTTAATTGACTCAAGTAACCCCCTATCTGATTGAAACCATTGATAATACTTAAACAACAAATAACATGGAACTGACACAATGTTTGCAAGCTTTCACATTGTTCACTATGTTACATCCTTTCCTTTCTTCTTTCTCTTGTCTAAGCATTTTGGGACAGGAACTGTTTATTACTTTGTATAGTACCTTGCAAAATGGGACCTCATCCTTGTTCAGCCTCTTGGCACTACCATAATGCAAATAATAAGATTTTTTATTTTTTTATTTTTTTGCTAGACCTTAGAGTAGCTGATATAGGGTGGAATTTTCAAAAGTGCTTGGTGTTGGCCTAACTTTGTTTGCATTGACATCAGTGGTATTTTTACCAATGAAAATCCCCCCCATAGTGTTCAAGCATCTTGAATGGGCTACACCTTTTATATGAAATGACTTAATTTTTCATTGGCTGAAAAATTAGCTACTCTGATATAATGGTGGTAGTTATCCATATGACTGTCATAGGTCACCTTCTATTAGAGAAGAGTAAGCTGTATATAAAATGAGGCTCTTGCAAAAAAAAAAAACCCACAAACTGATTAGGTTTAATATTACATATATTGACTTTCAAAGCAATTTTTCTATATGCATAGGTCAAGCGTTACCCTCCCCACTGCATGCTTCCAAAATTATATTGGGATTGTTACTAATATTATATTTGGAACTCACATTAGACTAATATTAGTGCCCCCTGTCATTGGCAAGTGTTCTAATCAGCTTGGTCATCTTTTCCTTATTTGGATGGGTTTAATACCTAGGTCTAGATGCTTAACTCAGTCCATACACACAACTGTCATTCTGTCCATGGGAGCTCATCATATGGACAAAGTTCAGTGTATGACCTTTAGTGATCAGATACCTGCTCTGCTCCATGCAGTTTGCCATTTGTTTGCTAAGCAATCATGTGAATTTGTGCCTGGTATAGAGTCTTTTAGTACAAACTCTTCTTTCATTCGCTGAATTGCCTTCACTGACACTGACAATCTTCATCAGCATTCTTCCACTATGTCATCCAAAACAAGATGATACATTCCACCTTTGCACCCAAGGGTGTTTAGTGTGCAACCAATTTTCTATGAGTTGCTTTCTTGCACCACTCTCTACATCATTGGACTCCAAAACCTAATTGTACCATCTTCTGCCCTCTGAAACTAGCTCATTTTTCTCCAGCCGAGCCATCAGAGATTCTGTCAATCAACATGAAACATGTCACATACAGAACAGGGAGGCAAAGGCTGTATTCTCTAAGCTATTCATTGGAAAGAAGTGCAACAAAATGTTTTTAACTGTTGGCGTAATGTTCACTTTCTTTCTCTAATCAAATGCATCTTAATTTTTAGTCTGCTCAATGTGCTCCTGCCCAGCTCTAAGTAAATGAAAACTTTAATAAATGCTAATAACAGATCTGTACAATTAAAAAAAAAAAGAAAAAAAGAAAAAGCCTAAAGGCAATTTCTTTTAAAATGTACTCTTACAAGATTTCCCTTATGTACCTAAGTACAATATAGTCTATTCATCATTTCCATATGCCTTAAATATGATTGTAATATCTAATTACTCTGTTTAATTATATTAGTTTTTTCTCCTTTATTATAGTCTATCTAAGGGGTACATAAGCCTCTAATACCAATTGGGCTGGTCAAAACAGGGTGACATTGATTCAAACTCATCGGCTACAAGTATTCATTATAAACAAAATCTGTCAAATCTTTTCACTAATAAGGGTGTAGATCTTATTACAGCCTCAGGACAGCAGTAACTTATCCTCTGACACATTATGTGAATTTTATGTGCCTACTCTATAAAAAGTGCACAGTTTCCATAGCAATTTTGGTACTTATTTGATACATGATATGACAGCAGGTACCATTTTTCTACCTTCCATGATAAATACTTTTTTTCCTCTTCTCCACATTAGGATGCTGTTAGAAATCACCACGACACCATGAACTAGTAATATTAATAATTTGACTCAGATGTTTGTTATGGCAATGAAAACTTCTCTTTTTATTATCATTACAACTTTTTATTATTTGGGCTAGCAATTTTGAAGTGATAACGTAACAATGGAAAGATAAAGGTGGAGAACTTGTTCAGAAACAGTAAAGATTAACCCAAAACATACAGCTCAATCGGACAATCTGATAATTTTTAATGTTTTAAAAAAAATTAGTTAATTTAGATTAAAAAAATCACATCTTTGCATTTTCTGTTTATGACCAGAATTTAGATATATGCAAATACAACAGAGGCTGTGTGGTGCCCTGGTTGGAAACAGCAGGGACTATGAGAAATTTTATAAAAAGTTGATGTGTGTGAGATTTGTTACATGACTAAAGGTCTCAAAAGCATGTGAATGTGTGCTGGGAATCGACCTTTCAGATATCTGTACTGGATATCATCATCAGAAATGGATCTTTACCCCTGACTAGTTCTGTCTAGACCTGGAAACATAAAAAAATGTTTTGTGAAACATTTTGAAATTTCAAGTTGTTTTTACCTGGAAGGCTTTGAAACAGACCCATCTTTCTGGCTTTAGGACAAAAAAAGAACATTTTAATAAAAAATGTTATAGATATCATTATAATTTTTTTTCACTGATCCAAAAATCTATTTCTAAATAAACTATAACTCCTCTGTAAATGTTTTGGTGGTTTTTAATAAAAAAGATGTTATTTTTTTTCAAAAAATAGAAATTTTGACATTGGCAATATTTTGCAGTTTTTAAAAAAGGCAATGTTTTCATGAAAAATCATTCAGAATACCTGGACCAACTCTAGTTCTGTACATATAAAAAAGATTAATGATTTCATTTTAATCCAGATCTAACAGACAGATTTTAAGACAGTCAGTCATTTGAAGCAAGACATGTATCAAATAGCACTCGTGAACTCAGGCCAAGGTCACCTGTGCCTTTTTCATTCCCACTCTGAGCAAGCATTGTGGCACTTTTCCATCTAACTAGAGGGCTCAGCACAAGGCGTCTTATGAAAACTCTATCATCGTGTCATGAAAAGCTAGTGGGGTAACTAAGACCATTGTTGTATGATAAGGAAGTCTCATTGCGTTTACAGTTCAGTCTCCACTAAAGATGAGCATAGTTCAGATTCAGGTTAATGTTCAAGTTAACAGTACTGAGAGACCGCATCCTTTTAAAATGGGTTATGCTACAGGTCAGCTCACCAAACTTTTCCACCCACACTCTGTCCCCTGTTAATTAGCTTAGTACCTACTTCTGATCAGATCAATTGGGAATAGGCAGGATGGACAAGAAGGTGATCTGGGCTTCACTGCATGTGAATACAAACAGCCTTTAGAAATAGAACAAATAAGCCTGCATTTCTGCAGCTCTTGCTATGTCTCCTTTTCTGCTCTTCACTTGAATGTATGTGATCTATTTGGATTTTAAGAGGCTTCTGAATACCATGTTGCTTACATCTGTTTGCAGCCTTTAGCCTCTCTCACTTTGAGGCACAAGCATCTTCAAGCCTTTTGTGTAACTAATGCAGCTCTCTGGCACCAGTTGGGTCATGAGAATAGAATGTACAAAGTGTATGACTGAAAATCCCCCTGAGCACAACCATCACTGAACTCCTAAAAAGGGCTTAGGGCTTAAATGTAATTTCAGTGGTGCATAAGCCAAGTGCTAACCTTTTGCACAGGGCTGAATTTCTACCTCGGTAGGCAACGTAGGGGGAAACCTTTAAACTTCCCTTTAGTGCTCTGCATGTTGGTTTGTGTCCAGTACCGCATATTAGTTTGAGTGGATCAATATTTGTGTGTAATAGATTATGTTGAAGATGAAATATATGGGCTTGAATAATGACTTCATTGTTTGATGTTTTAAGCATTATTAGATTTTACAGTATGGATGGTACATTGATCTGCATGTGTAATATACAGTTATGTCAGGCAGCAACATTGGTTTCTGTTAAGTATATTTTCTGTGAGTGTTTTTGGTGTGTACATAAATATCTGGATTAATTTACAAGGAAGTATGGTAGTTTTTGATCTAAGTTAATTTTATGTACCACAAATTATTGGTTTGTATTATCTGCCAACAATATTGGCTCAAACTGGTTTATGTGCAAAAGAAGTGTTGATCTTTCTCTCATATATTGATTTGCCAGCAAATTGTATTGTTTTTTATGAAAGAGATTACTTCCTATTTTTCAATCTTATTCTGATTGGCTAACAAAGACTCCAGTTTATAAAACTCAGACGCAACTTGTCAGGCATGGTTATTGTTGTTTATTTCTTCTGTTCTATTCCATATAGGTTTTTATACCCCATTAATCACTGTAGTATCTGAGCTCCTTCCAGTACTTAGGGACCCTAGCTGAGAATGGGACCCCATTGTCCTAGGTACTGTGCAAACATTGAATAAGAGGCAGTCCCTGCCCTGAACAATTTACAATCTAAATATACAAGACAGACGTAGGGATATAACATACAAGGAGAGTGAACAATGAGATGGTCTGTTAACATCATGTTATTTCCACAGTGCTTTTGTTTGTTTCTTTGGTTTTGTGTTTTAAATTACATCATCAGTATTTAGAGTCAGGATTGCCAGATCGGGCACCGGAATCTCTTTGGTTATTCCAGATTGTTGATCCTAGTTAGTTTACAGAAAGCCAGCCATTGTGAGCTTTGGAAGTAAGACACCTTGTTTCTCCACAGGTATGTAATACAGAACATACATGATCTGAGACTTTAAATCAAGGATGGATATGGTGCAGGATGTGCAGGGTGAGGTTCTATGGCCTGTGTTATGCAGGAGGTCAGTCTAGATGATCATACCTTGAAAATCTGTCAATCTGATGAAGGACCCTGCTGCAGCCGCTTGTCTCTGCTCCTGCGGGCTGAGTCGTTGAGTGGTGCCTCACAGCAGTTTCTTTCTTTCCTGAGAAAGAAGAGATATATTGGGCCATAGGGGTGTGACACATCTCTCGCTACCCAGTGTTGTGAGGCACGTCGTTATCACCAGCCCTTAGCATGAGGGGAGCCTTGTCTCTGCCGGATGAAGGTCAGCTTACTGACTCCACCGGCCATGGATAACAAAAGCCCTCCCCTCTCAGCCAACCCAGCCTCTGCTGTCCCTCTGCAGGTTAGCAATAGCACACTGCAACCCCTGAACCCTCCATGCGTCTCTCTAAAATGTCCAGCTGCTGCTTCACTGGACACTCTCAGTATTCACAGATTCATTACTCCCAAAGAAGCAGTACATTCCAGCTTACCTGTTTCACCTCAGATCACCACTCTGCTTAACTCAGAGTGTTTAGATATGCTTATGTGAAAAGAAGCAAAAGTGTATGTAACAAAATACAGAGGTTGAGAAGTAGCAAGTACAGCTATTGGAAACAAATGTCTACATGAAAAATAAAAGCATAACACACATTCTAGATCCCCAACTTAATTTCCTGCCTATTGAAGTTTAGTTCACAGCCATTGCAGCCACAAGTTGGATGTGATCCTCCTTTCATAAGACAGAACACGTGGACAGTTCATCTCCTTGGTGAAGGATCCAGAGTGTACCTTAGTATCCCCAAAACTCCATTGTCATTACTCATAAACTAGATATCCCCCAGCTGTTTGGTTTTTTTCCTGCATCTTTCCTCTCTTGTGATTTTGCACTTTTGATTAGTATCGGGCCCAGTAATGCAGAGAGGCCTCCATTGTGATGCATACAATACTCAATGCACACATAACCAGAGAAAGATATACATCAGCCTGAAAGGAACCTGTCTGAGAGTTTGTCACCTCCTGGAGACCTGACTTTAATTTCACAGCTTTAAGAATGTAATTTATAGTATAGGTATATAACTTCTTAAATGTTATCCTTGCATATATTTCACAATGATTATGATGATCAGGAAGCTACTGGCTCTCTGTAGAGACTTCACATGCCACCTTAGGTGAATTATTATGCATAAACCTGACCTAGGGGATCCCAATAAAACCCCTTTGCCCTCTGCCAGTTGGTACCAAGGGTCACTGAGTCACAATGGCTGTTGGTGCCCTGGAGTTGGAGTCTCCCCTGGGTAATCCCAGCTAGGTCTCGGTTCCCCCATCCGTATACATGCATTTTAACCTTTTTACAGCAATTTTTTTTTTTTTTTTTTGCTAAACCAATACTTCTCTAGTTAATCTTTATAATGCTTTTCAATGGCAGGAGCTCTTGCCTCACTTCCTTTGTATCAATCAATATCCTAAGTCAATGTGCAAGTGCTAATGTGGTGGCTACCTTGATCCTCAGCTTACCTTACAAAATGCAGGTTAGACGATTGTAGGAAGATAAATTGTATGATTGCATTATCTGAGAAATAAAGGGCTAGATCCTCAACTGGCATAAATCGGCCTAACTCCCTGGAAGTCAAGATACTGCTCACTGAGTTTCTGAACTATGTTAAACATATGGACAACAACTGAACAGTTGATGCTGATTTAGACCATTTTCTTTTCTGCGTGAGGGTAGCATTTGCTGAGCTGTAGAGATCTAATCCTTCTTGACTTTATGCTAGGTCTCCGGTGCTCTGCTTCCGCTCCAACTCTTTAATCCCTTTGCCAGTGCAGAGTGTTACATACAACAGATGATTAGTTTGGGTGAGTTGTTAGAAAGCCCTTGTATTATTTAATAGAAGATCAATACCACAAATTCCTTCACATTTTAAAGATTTATGTCTTGTATCTGAGATTTCAGGTTGACTCAATTTTTTAATGACAGGTTTCAGAGTAGCAGCCGTGTTAGTCTGTATCCACAAAAAGAACAGGAGTACTTGTGGCACCTTAGAGACTAACAAATTTATTAGAGCATAAGCTTTCGTGGATTACAGCCCACTTCTTCGAATGCATATAGAGTGGAATAAATATTGAGGAGATATATATACACATATACAGAGAGCATAAACAGGTGGGAGTTGTCTTATCAACTCTGAGAGGCCAATTAAGTAAGAGAAAAAAAACTTTTGAAGTGATAATCAAGATAGCCCAGTACAGACATTTTGATAAGAAGTGTGAGAATACTTACAAGGGGAGATAGATTTAATGTTTGTAATGGCTCAGCCATTCCCAGTCCTTATTCAATCCTGAGTTGATTGTGTCTAATTTGCATATCAATTCCAGCTCAGCAGTCTCTCGTTGGAGTCTGTTTTTGAAGTTTTTCTGTTGTAAGATAGCCACCCGCAGGTCTGACATTGAATGGCCAGACAGGTTAAAGTGTTCTCCCACTGGTTTTTGAGTATTAAGATTCCTGATGTCAGATTTGTGTCCATTAATTCTTTTGAGTAGAGACTGTCCGGTTTGGCCAATGTACATGGCAGAGGGGCATTGCTGGCACATGATGGCATATATCATATTGGTAGATGTGCAGGTGAACGAGCCCCTGATGGTATGGCTGATGTGATTAGGTCCTATGATGATGTCACTTGAATAGATATGTGGACAGAGTTGGCATCGGGCTTTGTCACAAGGATAGGTTCCTGGGTCAGTGGTTTTGTTCAGTGATGTGTGGTTGCTGGTGAGTATTTGCTTTAGGTTGGGGGGTTGTCTGTAAGCGAGGACAGGTCTGTCTCCCAAGATCTGTGAGAGTAAAGGATCATCTTTCAGGATAGGTTGTAAATCTCTGATGATGCGCTGGAGAGGTTTTAGTTGGGGGCTGAAGGTGACAGCTAGTGGTGTTCTGTTATTTTCTTTGTTGGGCCTGTCTTGTAGGAGGTGACTTCTGGGTACTTGTCTGGCTCTGTCAATCTGTTTTTTCACTTCAGCAGGTGGGTATTGTAGTTTTAAGAAGCTTGATAGAGATCTTGTAGGTGCTTGTCTCTATCTGAGGGATTGGAGCAAATGCGGTTATATCTTAGAGCTTGGCTGTAGACAATGGATCGTGTGGTGTGTCCTGGATGGAAGCTGGAGGCATGTAGGTAAGTGTAGCGGTCAGTAGGTTTCCGGTATAGGGTGGTATTTATGTGACCATTGCTTATTAGCACAGTAGTGTCCAGGAAATGGACCGCTTGTGTGGATTGATCTAGGCTGAGGTTGATGGTGGGATGGAAATTATTGAAATCATGGTGAAATTCCTCAAGGGCTTCTTTTCCATGGGTCCAGATGATGAAGATGTCATCAATGTAGCGCAAGTAGAGTAGGGGCGTTAGGGGACGAGAGCTAAGCGTTGTTCTAAGTCAGCCATAAAAATGTTGGCATACTGTGGGGCCATGCGGGTACCCATGCGGCATTACCTGGGTAACTTCAGATAAATTTGGCCCCAGATATGTTTTCCTGAAAAAGAAGTATCCCTGTTCCAGCAATAATAGCAGCTGCCATGCTGGAGATGTGACAAAATGCCTTTAATTTCCATCGTTTCTGTCCTTGGTAACTGCTGGAAAATGACATTTTTATACAGAACATGCTCATCTCTGGGTGCACATCCTGAGGCCTGGAATCAGATTTGTTTATTTATATTTAACTTTCATTTAAAATTCCTTATTATTTATTATTTAAGATAATGCTATCAAAGAAATTAATTACATCAAGATTGTGCTTGATCCTTGTGTGGGTCCAGCATGAGGTGAGACCTTGCAGGGAGATCTCTGTAGCTCATGTAATGGCCAGGTAAAAATTCAACGTGCTTGCCACCGGGAGCATGGAAGAAAGGATGCGACTTAGATATCCTTGTGGAAGATGCCAAAGTACATGTTTTTGATACAAGGTTACTGTCTGAACTCACACCTAATCTTTAAGGACATGGATATGGTATCCTTGGGAGCCAGGTATTAGATTCCAATAGCATTCACAATCCTACAGCCATTTCTAGAGCTCGTCGGAAACCAGAATTTCCATTCCATAGGAAATTCAAAACAAACAACAACAATAATCATTCCAAATTGGAATGAAAATCCAAAATGTCAAAATTTCCCACAAAGCAAAAATTCTGATTTGGAACCATCAAAATGTTTTGCTTCAATAATGCTGAATCATTCATTGTGATAACGTAAAAACATTTCATTTAGATAATCTCAATTTATTTCAGTTAGACTTTTATATTATATTAAAATATTATATACTATATAACATTAAGTATGATATGCAATGTATAATTAAAATAGTAATGTAATATAGAAGAGAATTAAGTTAATCAAAATGGAAAAAAAAATGAAATTGAACATTTTGACATTATCCAAACAAAACTTTTTGACTTTTTCTCATCTAATATTTCCTCAAAATTGACATGTTGACCGCCAAATGTTTTTATTTAAACTGAACAGCATTTTTGGGCAGACAACTGTTCTGTCCAAGATTTGTTTGCCTAGCTTTAGTCATTTCTTATTATAAAGAGTTGCAGAAGCGCTTAATTACAAGATGGACCAGAAAACAGCCATTGCAATTAAATGCAGTAATTAGCATGTGTGTCATCCACATATATTGTAAGCACAGCAGTGGGTAATCTTTAAGATGTATTCCCGGGTCTCTTTATTCTTTGAAGACAGAAATGACATTGTTATAGCAAATCTGAGTTTAATGAGCATAGAAAACAAGTTAACTTCTATTTAATTTGCTTTCTTATGACTCAAAACAGACTTTTCTTCAATTTTCAGCAAAATTCCCTTTTAAACTGAGTGCCTAGATGGATTTAAAAAATTGAAAAAAGAACAGGAGTACTTGTGGCACCTTAGAGACTAACAAATTTATTAGAGCATAAGCTTTCATGGACTACAGCCCACTTCTTCGGATGCATATAGAGTGGAATAAATATTGAGGAGCTATATATACACACATACAGAGAGCATAATTACCCAGGTAATGCCATTAAAGTTAATCTGGTTGCACAGATGTAACAAGAGGGCAAATGTAGCTCCATGGACTGCAGTTTTTGGATCAATGTTGAACTTAAGCAGTGATCATAGAATATCAGGGTTGGAAGGGACCTCATCTAGTCCAACCCCCTGCTCAAAGCAGGACCAATCCCCAACTATTTTTTTTTTGCCCCAGATCTCTAAATGGCACCCTCAAGGATTGAGCTCACAACCCTGGGTTTAGCAGACCAATGCTCAAACCACTGAGCTATCCCGCCTGGTTTTCCACAAGTACTTAGACATGTCAGGGACTACTCCCTGACTACTTTATACCCAAGGCTCAGAAACTTTCCAGTTTAAATTTCAGGTCTAATCAATATATACAGTATTACATTAAAAAAAAAAAACTTAAATGAATGTTAGGGTTGCAAACACTAGGAAATGCCAGAATAAAGGTTACCCATGCAAAAAATTCAGCCGCCTTGTATGTATGTGCTATGATAATTTTTTACCCCATGTCACATCAAGTGTAATGTGGTTCCACTTTTTGTTGTGCACTCTGGCCTACACTCTTGCTCAAAATCTATAACCCCCTCTCTACTACTCCACTCCCCTTCACAATAAGAGACACATGTGGGTTGTGTGTATAATGTACTTTTTTTTTCTTTTGTCTCTTTCCCAGTCAACTCCCATCTACTCATGTCTGACATCCCACAAGAGTATACAATGTATTTATAGTCGTGTTGGTGCCAGGATATTAGAGAGACAAGGAGTTGAGGTAATATTTATCATTTTCCTGTATGAGTTCATTTGAGGGTGTAGTGATTGTCTGGTTTCACCCACACAGTTGTTATTGGAGCAGTTATTGCACTGGATGAGGTACACCACATGTTGTTAGGTGTGTGTAGGACCCATGGATCTTGAAAGATGGGTTGGGGAGATGGAGTGTTGATCACTGTAGCAGTTCAGATATGTCTGCAGGTTTTGCATCTGCTGGTCTGGCAGGGTCTGGTGCCACTTTGAGTTAGTGTGCCCTGGTCTGTGGGGAGCTTGCTTCTAATGATGAGCTTGGAGAGAGAGTTTGAAGGCCAGAATTGGGAGTTCAGAAAAGATTTTTTTTCAGGATGGGGTCCCCATCGAGTATGGGGTGTAGTTGTTTGATGGGACACGGTATGGGTTCCAGTGTGGAGTGGTAGGTGACAAGTAGGGGTGTGCTGTTGGAAGGGGTTTCGATACTGAAGCAGGTTCTCTCAGGGTATTTGAGTGGCCTGGTACATGATGTGACATTACTTCATCTACCTTGTCTCTCTAAATTCCACAAAAATGGGCACACTTCCAGTTCTGGTTGAAAACAAAATGTTGCTGTCATGCAGACATTTGGAAACCTCTCTCTTATTGAGTGGAAATTTTGCTTTTATATTTACAAAACTGTAAGTTGTCTTGAAAAGCAAAGGCCCCAAAGTGCTAAGTGGTTTTGGACAGGACGTTTTATGGCAAAATAATGAAACAAATTTGGAAGATTTTCCTTGGCTCTAGAGTTAACTGGAAAACAGATATGAAATCAGTGAACTTTATTCATAAATCTGTACTTTAATGTACATGTCAATGGGCATACTTTATTAATCAATAAGGAATGCAATGACTGTAGTGCTTTGTCCATAAACCAAACACAGATTTTATATACCCACCAATAAAAATATCTTACAAACCAGTATATTATCTCTGAACGCATTACACATAGGCAAAATGATATTCTTGCACTTCAAAAAAGAACATGATTAAAGCAAAACCAGATTGTTTTAATACAGAACAAAGTAATATATTTTTCCTATAAACCAATCTCCTATAATCTAGAAGAGACCACATATAAACCACATTTCATTGACAAAACAACATATTTGGTAGACAAAACAATATGTAACACTAATGGGGTATTTAAATTTCAGTCTGTGTTTCATCTTGTAGTATTTCTATTTTATGAATGAACACAACCATTAAATTAAAAATGAAATGAGGTGGTAAATCATTGATTGGGCCATATGTGAAATTATATGCTGCAAGTTTTTCTTGAAAGAAAAATAAGTTTGCAAATGTGCTCTACAATCAATCATTGCCTCTGGCTTTGCCATTTGACTTTGATTTAACTGCAACTTGATTGCTTCTTTAAATGCCTCTGAAGTCAGTGGCAAAACACAGTCTGATTTTAATAAGACCAGAATCCAGCCCTAATGATCAGGAATCCAAAATTGATAGGATAAAAAATGCACAGTCATTTTCTTATAGGGACTGCACTCATTGGGTATTCCAAAAATTCTGCCCCACATAATGGTTCTATCTCTTTCAGGACACAGACAACTGCCATGCAATTGCAAGTGCCATGCAATTGCATTTTCCATTATTATGCAGATCTTCAAACATGATAGGTGACAGTGTAGCCTAATGGATAGAGTGGGAGTCAGGCGAGTTGGGCTGTATTCCTGGATCTGCTACTGACCTGCTGGGTGACTTTGCACAAGTCACTTCACCTCCTGTGCCTTAGTTTCCTCATCTGTAAGCTGGGGATAATAATGTTGACCTCCTTTGTAATGCACTTTTAAGAGATCCCAAGGCCAGAAAAAGCCATTGAGATCAGCTTGTCTGACCTCCTGTATAACAAAGGCCAAAAGACTTCCCAGAATAATTCCTAGAGCATATCTCTAGAAAAACTATCCAATCTTGATTTAAAAGTTGTCAGTGATGGAAAATCTACCGGCCTTGGTAAAATTTCCAATGGTTAATTACTCTCACAATTTAAAAATTTACACCTTCGAGATCTACTGATGGAAAGTATTCTTTAAGTGCTAGCTATTATTATTTATTGTTAGGTAATCAGATCCATGTGTGTGGATCATTGCACTTGCATGGAGTCTCACTGACTTCATTACAGTTCCACATGGGATGCAAGGCCCTGGCAGTGGGATCTAGGCCTAAGTGTACACCTTTCTACAGAAAGTCAAGACAGATTTTCTTCAGTGGCATTCACACACAAAACATGCAGGGGTGTCAGTTCAGAAAAATTCTGAAGGGAGCGAAGTTGTGCCAGCGTCTCTGCTTCAGCCTCCCCACTAAGGCCATGGAGGAGTTAGGGGAGATTAGTGGGCTGGTCCCATCCTGAAAGGGGGGTGGGGAGGTGACATTCTGCTCCTATCCCAGGAATTGGGGAATGGGGGGTGGTGGGGAGCCGGGGCAGTGTGTCTCATCAGTGGCCAACCCAGGGCAGGGGTCCAGGTCTGGCTTGCACAGTCCTCAGCTCTGGTCCAGGCTGCTGCTGCTGCTTGTTGTCTAGCCAATGGAAAAATGGAAGTGATGCTGATAAATAGTGATTAGGATCCCCTCCCCAGAGTGGCTCCCACAGGCCTGGGAGACACCACATTGCCAGCTGGCAAGGAGCTATAAAAAGCAGAGGGGAGGCAAACCAAAGTCGGGGGTCAACTGCCTCCACTTCCATCCCATACCATACCAAATGACATAGTAAAAATGGCACTGAGAAATGGAGAAGGCTTGTTTGATGGAAACTCCTAGTTATTTCTACTGTGACTGTTATGCGATCAAATTTGAAGCAAGGAAGATTTCTATGGGTTATCTAGATTTTTTTTCTATGTATGATAGTATAAATTCACCAAGTTATTTTTAGATAGTTATACATTAATTCTATGTAAATGTTTTTCTTCACTTCTTTTGGCCAATATAAAATCATGTTCACTGGTGCAAATGGCAACATTTTATCCTGTATAATATTGTTGGAAAAATTCACTGAGATTGTAAATGGTTCCTTTGAATAGTCATAAAACTAAAATGGATATTTCATATAACTGTTTAGCATAATCAGTATTTTGGAGCCTTTAATATTGCAAATATCTAGATTCTCTAGTTGGCTGATTAACCACAGCAATTTTAAAATAATGGCACAAGGAAATAACTTCCCGAAGACCCAAACTGAATAGCCAAAACTCTATGTAACTTCTAAGGAAAATTAAAATTACTCTAATGCTGTAAGACCTTTACTTTTGTACTGTGTGCGACTTCTGAGTGTAGAACCCTGTTCATGTTCCTTAAAGTGCCAACATTTCATGCTAATATTCTACTTACGTTTCAGCACTTCAGGGAGGACATACTAAATTGGCAACAATTAGGCAACACTGGATGACTATAGGCAATCTACATTTTCTCCAATATATCAAGTATGTGATGTGTAACAAATAGTTAAGTTTTTTGGGGTTCCCTTGCTGGAATCCAGCTCTTTGGGGTGGTATTTAATCTAATGTTCTGTCAAGAGACCAAGAAGTTAAGTCAGGAAACTCTTCCCACTTCCCTTGTGAAAAAGGGGCATTTACTTCATTTCAGTGATGGGCCCTGGTAGAATCTTTGTGAGAGAAACTTGGAGGCCCTAAGAAGGCATTAGTGCAATTGACTTAATTCTTAACCTTCCTGTTTAGCTGCGAGCTACTCATGGCCTCCAACAGATCAGTTCTAAATCATTCCATTCTTGTTCTTTTTTTTGTTTTTACAACAGCAGCATGAAAGTTCTCCACAGTTTTATTCTCCATGACATTTAAAAATTTCTTCAGGGTCAGCAGTCTCTGAAGTGAGTATATTAATATGAATTGTCATGGCCCAACGGCTGTAAGTGTCAGTTTTTAACTCAAAATAGAAACAAATATGGTGACTGCCTTTCTTCTCAACTCTCTCAGTTGGGGAGAAAAAAGGTATCCTCCCACCAACACCTTTCTGCCAAAAAGCATTAGTTGTTTATGGAGGACTACCTAGAACGTAGTTGTCAGGTTGTTCAGCTAAACTTGAGAATTTGTAAAAGAGCTTGATTTTCAGAGGGCAGATGGTCCTCACTTCTAAAAATCAAGCATCTTTAAAGCATCTGCAGTCAAGTACCCCCAAATCAGTCACTTCTGAAAATTTAGCTCAAGCATCAAAGCTTTTTTAATACAGATACTCTCAAAACCAAATATTGAGCTTGTATGGTCAAATATTCATAAAAAGTAAGTTAGAATTGTTTGTTCAGTTGTAAAATGTGCAGTCCATGCCGCACTGGATACATTAAATGTGTTGTATATCTTTTTCCTGATTGGATGATCTAGGTAGCTAGCTGACACAATAAGCAAATTTACCATAATTTAAAATTGTAAGGGTTGGGTTTTTTGGTTTCTTGAATAAATTACAGTGCAGATTGCAAATTGTATGTTTGATTATAATACTTGCAGTTTGAAGCTGAATAATCTGTAGAGGAAGAATAAATTGCTGAAAAAAGTAATAGATTTAGAATGATTAATTCAAGAATTCTAAGATACGTTTGCACGAACAATTCATGAACAATAAAAAAGGCAAAATTAGTTGAATAAATTATTTGTTGTAAATTATTTTTTATCTCTAATAGGGAACAAATGAGCTGGTTCTAAATAAAAAGATTTTGTCAAATTTACCAGACTGATAAATATACAAAGAGAATGATTTAGGTAAATGAAGAAAATAACCACCAAAAATAACTACTTGTCCAGGGTGACCGCTATCATAAAAAGGTCTTTCCAGGATAGCAAAATATTAGAGGAAATAAGATGGTTAATCACTTTTTGATGTGAGAGGTGCAGCAATCTGGGAGGAGCAGACATTTTGCCTAAGCATGCTCTTTTCCTAGAACTATATTGTACACATAACATTATGTAGGACAGTGGGTATGTGTATATAGAAATGCTGTGAGAGAGAGAGAGAGAGAGAGAGAGTGTTTTCAGTGAACTAAGTCCTCTTAACAACAGATCTTCAAATATGGGGTACTATAACATCTGAGTATAATAGGGAGTGTTTAACTTATGAAAATAGCCTGCCTGTCATTTTGTGACACTGAATGATGGTGTCAGTATAACTTTGCCTGGATTCACCATGAAGAGTTGCTAATTTGCCAACTTGATCTTTTTTCCCCCCTTAGGTAATTCATGAAGTGCCCTTTTCATTTATTTATTTATTTATTTAAAGTTTGAAAAATGCAATGCGAGTCAGTAAGGAGTCTGCAAAATGAATAACAATGAGGTCAAAAGAAATAAAATGAGCTCGTTACCAGGATGTGTGCTGAAAATTTATGAGGCCAGCTTCATGCCAGCAAAACAAACTCAGCAGCCTTCTGCCTACCTGCAAGAAAAATGCCCTTTAAAAAACAAACTCAAAGAACCCTGCTTTGTTGTAAGCAACCGCACCTGTGCACCACCACAGCTGGATCAACTGGTGAATCCTTCAGGCTTTTTCTTAGACACTGAAATCTTTTGATAAATATTTTCCAATGATCTTTTTCAAAACCAAAAGGTCTCTATTTACCTCTAAAAAACTGATTCAAGTCCACCTCTAATCAACACTACCCAATTTTTTTTACCTTCTCCTGACTTATTTCCAGCCAGGACTTGTCTGATATGGACAAGCCTCTTGGGTAGCCATTTCAGAGTTGCTCAAATGTTTGAGTTCATAGGCTTGAAGCTCCCTCTGTAAAGCTATTCAGTTCAGGCCCCCTGTACATTAATATTATTTATATTTCAGTAGCATCTAGATGTACCAAACTGAAATTGCTAGGCACTGTACAAACACATAGTAAATTGGTTCCTGCTCTGAAAAGCTTGCAATGGACAAGACAGACAATGGGAGTATTATTATCCTGGTTTTACAAAGAGGGAACTTGAGGTAGAGAGAGATCAAGTGATTTACTTAAGGTCATAGAGGGAATCTGTGGCAGAGCTGGGAACTGAATGAAGATTTTCTGATCCTAGTCCTAGTGCCTTAGCCACAAAGGTCATCCCTTTCTCTCAATGTGTGTCATGAAAAACTATGTTCCTCCTGAGCATGCACATAGTGCACCGTTAGTTATGTGACTTTGGTATTGAACTGAAATAATGAATGAGCTCTGGGAGGGCTTTGATGGGTCTCCATGCAGAGGCAGGAGTCTATCTTTATGTGTACTTTGCAGTCTTTTCCTCCTCCTTTTCAGTTTCTTCTCTTCTCTTCCTTTCTCTTCGCCTGTGTCTTCACCAGGTCTTCCTGTCTTCTCTCTCACATCTCTCCTTCCTCTCTTCCTGGCACTTCTGTGGTGATTGCTATGGGTAATCACAATGCCCACACGTTTATTCTGGGGCACGTTAAAGGTTCCCTCCATTTCTTCTGTTTAACTGGAAATTTCCACTTACTATTACACTCTCTCTTTCCACAACCCACTCCCTTTCTGGACATGTTAACGCTTCTTTCCTTGGGAATGACCCTTCCACACCAAGGCTCTGGTTTGGAATCATGAAGGTGAGGGGGAGAAAACTGTATACTCAATGTTGGACCCTAGAGCCAGGGAGCCCAATTCAGCAGCTTTGGAAAGGGCCAAAGATAAGGTGAAATGGCAAACTGCCCTCCAGGTAATGTCCAGTGGTCCAATACGAGCCTATCAACAGTCCAGCAAAAAAAAGAAGCAGCGTGGCCCAGTGGTTATGGAACAGGGAGTGAAGAGACTTGGATTTTACTGTAATCTCTGCTAGTGAGTCATTGTGTAACCTTGCCCAAGTCATGGGTTAACTTCTCTATGCTTCTGTCTTCTCATCTGTAAAAATGAGGGCATTGTTACTTACCCACCTTTACAAAAATGCAAATACTTTGAGGTCCATAATGGAAAGGTGCAAATTATAGGTGGTCTCAGTCCAATTCCTAGCTGTCCATGTCTCACACAAATGTTTGCTATTATAATTGTAAAACCCTTGCTGACCTTCTCAGCAGACGTGCAGACAACTGAATGGACATGGAGACAGCTCTGTCCCATTTACCCTAGCTATGATTCCACCAAGGTCAGGATTGGAATACACTGCTGAAGCTATACAGGGAAAGTTTGCATTGCTGCTGTTCATTCTGCACCTGTTCTGCAGATTAATAGACCAGATTGTCACTTCAGAACCTCATTGCTTGTAAATTCGCACACATAAAATGGCTGGAGGCTTAGTCAATCATACGGAAATCAGATTTTAAAATGTTTGAAATCTGTTTAGAATATCCAGCTGGTACAGTATGCATCACCTAGCATAGAAAATCAAAGGAGTCAGCAAACCTTGGTGTGGTGGGGAGTGGGGGAAGGGGGAAATGTTGTATCAACTCTATTTTGAGATTCCATATAGCAATGATAAATTAGCTCAGTGCTGCAATATCTCATGTATTCCTTCAGCTCTAAGATGGACACCATACAAAATGTATGATCCCTGTTTGACCTTGCAGAAACCCAGCCTCTAATTTAACACCACTGAACCAAGCGAACATGTCTCCAAAAATGCAGAGAACTTGGAAACACGTGGCTGAGTGAAATAAATAAATAACTAAATAACCTAAAACCTTTCAAGCTAGGCCTCCCAAACAATGAACTGTCCAGCAATGTGAAGCCTATCAGACTTTCTCAGCAGATTGTTGTTATTCCACTTCATAAAGTCAGACCACTTGTTTGTTTTCTGGGCCTACCAGTGGAATTAAACTGAAGGGAAGAGTTGGAGAGAAGGAAGAACCGGGGAAAAGGGATTATGTATATACACCTGGTCAGCTGTCTAGAAATATTTTTTTAAACACTAGACATTCATTTTTAACATTATTTTCTATTCCATTCATAATGTGATCAGTCTTCTCAAGCCCTTCTCCTGTCTTCTGAGGCTTCACCTTTCATTCCCTTTAACCTATTTCATCTAAGCGCTTGCCCATTTGTTTCCTTCTTCCTCCCATCTTTTTCATTCTCTCTCAGCACTTCTTCCATCCTATTATCCTGCCTTAGCAGGGCCCATTTTCCCCAAAAAGTATTATATCAGTGCAGTGCCACCAGTGCAAGGCATTCCAATGATGTATTGCACCAATACATCATCCGAGCAACAGGGTTTTGATAAACAACATTCTAATACATCATTAGATCATCACTGATGGCACTTTGATGATGTATTATATTAGTACATCATCAGAGCACTGTCATTCAGATGATGTATTTATAAACAGATGGTGCTGTCATGTACGAGAGAAGTGAAAGCAGAAGAGAACATTTCACTGAGTTACAGGACAAAAACTATTCACACAACAAGATGCAAGCAAAAGCAAGGTGAAAGCAGAGTTGTCCTGTTAGACATACCTGATGTTAGTCCGCTGACTTCAACATCCAGTATCTCATGAGCAGCTAGATAATGCTTTTGGCTAATAATACAGGGAATACATTGAACTATATTTTCATGTTTGTTACTGTTCATTCATGAAACAAGACTTATACATCATTTAGTGGTAGCATGTATGTAAGGGGATTATTATCAGCATGAGGCATGTATAATTAAAATCATCTTGTATTTTATATAGACCACTTGATTAAAACTGTATTACTAATATTGGGTGTTCTGCTCAAACAACGAGACTAGGAGACTCCAATAACAGCAGATGCCTTTGGCATACTGTCAGATCTTAAACAATATTTAGACTAACAGCAATACTAGCTTGTATTCCCATAATTTTATTAGAAGTTTTCTTTTTCCCTTAACCATTACTTTGTATACATTAAACTCTGCTTTCACCTTGCTTTTGCTTGCATCTTGTTGTGTGAATAGTTTTTGTCCTGTAACTCAGTGAAATGTTCTCTTCTGCTTTCACTTCTCTCGTACATGACAGCACCATCTGTTTATAAATACATCATCTGAATGACAGTGCTCTGATGATGTACTAATATAATACATCATCAAAGTGCCATCAGTGATGATCTAATGATGTATTAGAATGTTGTTTATCAAAACCCTGTTGCTCGGATGATGTATTG
>NC_048307.1:26183935-26271828 GCF_013100865.1 Trachemys scripta elegans | reverse complement strand
TTATTAGAGCATAAGCTTTCGTGGACTACAACCCACTTCTTCGGATGCATAACATATGCATCCGAAGAAGTGGGTTGTAGTCCACGAAAGCTTATGCTCTAATAAGTTTGTTAGTCTCTAAGGTGCCACAAATACTCCTGTTCTTTTTGCGGATACAGACTAACATGGCTGCTACTCTGAAACCTTTGTATAAATTATAGCTCAAATCATGTGGCATTTTGATAAAGCTTTGAAGTCTCTGAGATTAATGCAAAAGGAATGATTTAGCTGTGAAGTACTTTAAAATTAGTAACCCATCTTCCTCTACAGGAAGAAAAAAAGAAAAGTAAGTTATCAGTTTAATATAGAAAGATCAGAGGGGTAGCTGTGTTAGTCTGAATCTGTAAAAAGCAACAGAGGGTCTTGTGGCACCTTTGAGACTAACAGAAGTATTGGGAGCATAAGCTTTTGTGGGTAAGAACCTCACTTCTTCAGATGCAAGTAATGGAAATTTCCAGAGGCAGGTATAAATCAGTATGGAGATAACAAGGTTAGTTCAATCAGGGAGGGTGAGGTGCTCTGCTAGCAGTTGAGGTGTGATCATGTGCCAGCAATGCCCCTCTCCTATGTACATTGGCCAAACTGGACAGTCACTACGCAAGAGGATAAATGGACACAAGTCAGATATCAGGAATGGCAATATACAAAAACCTGTAGGAGAACACTTCAACCTCCCTGGCCGCACAATAGTAGATGTAAAGGTAGCCATCTTACAGCAAAAAAAACTTCAGGACCAGACTCCAAAGAGAAACTGCTGAGCTCCAGTTCATTTGCAAATTTGACACCATCAGATCAGGATTAAACAAAGACTGTGAATGGCTATCCAACTACAGAAGCAGTTTCTCCTCCCTGGGTGTTCACACCTCAACTGCTAGCAGAGCACCTCACCCTCCCTGATTGAGCTAACCTCGTTATCTCCATACTGATTTATACCTGCCTCTGGAAATTTCCATTACTTGCATCTGATGAAGTGAGGTTCTTACCCACGAAAGCTTATGCTCCCAATACTTCTGTTAGTCTTAAAGGTGCCACAAGACCCTCTGTTGCTTTATATAGAAAGATATTCCACTACTGTAATTTATCTGTAGCACTGCACAGGCTAAACAGCCTTAATAATACAAAAAACTATTACATCCATAGGCATTAACAATCATTCTGATAGATATCTGCATAGATTAAGGAAAGTAATATAAATGAAGGAGACCTACATCCATTTGTTTGCCTAACTGGGGAGCTCAAGTGAGCAAGCCCATCCAAGCTTTAGATCATATGCTATCTTCATCTGCATATACCTCTCATCATTAGTGCCTAGCTTATCCATACAACATCCCAGAGAAGTAAGAAGGTGCTGCAGTCTGCATTTTACAGGAAATCTATGGCAGAACTGGGCATGAAACCCCAGGTATCCTAAATCTTAAGCACCAGTCATTTACCAGTTGGGGTGATTTTGTTCCGTGAACCTGACTGTACTTATCAGGTTCTCGATAGTGGTTGATCTGGTAGGAAATGTACTTGAATGGGCTACCAGAAACTGAAACAAAGAAAGTTTTGCAAGCATAGACATGTGTACCTGATTGCTCTCTAATGATAGTGGCTTCATATTGGCCATCTGGCTAGGCTAAGATTAATTTGAAACTTTCTTTTCAATTTTTTTTTTCAAAAAGGGAAATTAATTGAAACCAGCCCTTACTTGCAAACAGTTTTGGTTTCAACAAATTGGCATTTTCCAATTATGAACATTTTGTCAAAAATTTCCCAGCCACCTCTTCCTACTATGTGTTTGTTCAAGGCCTAGCACAGTGGGGCCCTAATACTGGTTACAACATTTATTTGCTATAATAATATTAAATCCCTTAATTTTCCCTCCCTCTCTTCCATTCAAAATGTGCAAGGTTAAGATCAGTAGAACAGCTTAGTAAAGTATAGTGTTAAATCAGAGTTTTGAAGTATTCAGATATTGGTATTGGTTTCGGATTTTGGAATCCAATATACATAACTAAAATCAAATAATTACCAAATATTGGACATGATTCTCCAGTCCAATGCAACTTGTGTAGTAATTTACCTCAGTGCAGATCAGTAGGCTAGTGCTGTATGCATCTGCTTCACATTCACCTCACAAACCCCAGCGGAGACACCCTTATGGGACCTGATTTTCATGAAGTGTTCAGCCCCCACCCTGTGAAAATCAGGGCCTTTTAAGGTATCTAAAGTTGGTCACCCAAAATCATTAGTGACTTNTCTCCATACTGATTTATACCTGCCTCTGGAAATTTCCATTACTTGCATCTGATGAAGTGGGCATTCACCCACGAAAGCTTATGCTCCCAATACTTCTGTTAGTCTTAAAGGTGCCACAGGACCCTCTGTTGCTTTTTACAGATTCAGACTAACATGGCTACCCCTCTGATACTAGTGACCTAACAGAATCTGGTGTCTCCCCTGAAGGCCTAAAGATAAGAATGACTATTTGTTGCCCCTGATGATCTGTGGGTGAACAAAGAATATGTGGTGGGTTTGAAATTTAGGATCTGTACCCTGTCCAAATAAACCTGCAATATTTGATATGGTTCTTATCCCTGTGAATGGATCTTGAAGAGTCTGTTTCATGAAACCTATATGAACAGAACCTTACAAGATTTGTTAATTTGGCTTTAAAGACAACCAAGCTTCCTGGTGACATACTATAAGACAAGACTGTGGAAAACTCTGTAATATGTAGCAAAACCAGGCATTATCTAGGATAGAATTATGTATCAACATGACTTTAGAAAATTGCTATTAAAATGCATATCATTGGCACAATAGATAGTATTAAAGCATTTTGAACAGTAGAGCCTGCCAAAAAATGGTGTGGGGGTTTATTAGAGCTGGTCACACATGGAGAGTTGTCTCCCCCCCCCAAAAAAAAAAATCCATGAAAATGCTGTAGAATATTTTCAGTTAAAATGAAAACATGTCTAGATATTTCAGATTTTTGGCAAAAATACCTAAAACTCAAATAAGAATATTGTCTAGAAAAAAAACTTTTTTCAGTTTTCAGCAATCTAAAATTAAAACAGTTTTGAGGAAAATACATTTTTATGGAAAAGTTTCATATCTATGGAAAAGCCATTTTTGTCAAAACACCTTTTCAGAAGAAAATGCCAGACCAAGTCTAGTTTGTGTGTGTGTGTGTGTGTGTGTGTGTGTGTGTGTGTTTTCAATAAAGGTAAAGGACAGAGTGGTATATGGCTAAATTTTTCAAACATGGGAGTGTAAAGTTAATAAATAATTAACCTGATTTTTCAATATTGCTGAGCATCAGCAAATATTAAAATCAGGCACTTATTTTGGTGTTTAATTATTTAGCCTCCCTAGTTTAAAAATTTTGATCCAAGTACATGAATCTTACAAATTGTGTTCCTGACAGAGTTCCTAAATATTTTAAAATGTGATTCCAAGAGTTTCTCTTGGTGTTTCTATTGATTCTCTGCACATCTGCTATATGCTCGTGCTACTGTGTCTCTTTTCTTTCTTCTTCTATGTATTTAAAAATGATCATATTCAGTAATAAAATTACACATTTTTATTAACTGAAGATAATGTAGAACTACGGCTTTATTCAGGAGTATCAAAATTCGGCTGGTTCCACAATTGTTATTTTTATATATAAAGGGGTAAGGAGGTACGTCATATTAAAATATGGCAAATGGCTTCACATCACATAGCCATTTGCATAAGTGCATGAGAATTATGGGAGTTATTTGCAATTCATAAATTATGAACTTGTTTGAATTAAGTTCAAGAATTTACTAAATCATAGGAAAATTCACTTACAATTTCATCTGCTATATAACCATGGCTTTGCCTTTTGTTTGCATCATAAATACAGATCAAAGGTGTGCAGCAAACCACAAAAGATTTCTTATTAATTTCTTATTCTGTAGATGAAGGATGAGTGCCCAAAACTGTCAGGTAATTGCTTCCTTCAGACTGCTTTGAAAAGATGCTGCTCTCCTAAGTCCTGCTGTTATGCAATGCAATACAGCGTGTGCATTAGGGTGGATTATTATTATTCCAGATTAGGAATGCAAATACTGATTTTTTTCTCCTCAGATGCAATTGTCTGCCCTTCTGTGTAGCACAGTATACCTGCTATGGATAGCTCACCAGACACCTTATCCTTCAAGGTGCGGAGGACCCTCAGCTTTCATGAAAGGCTACAAGAGGTGAGTGCACTCAGCACTACTCAGTAAGAACTCAGCCATCGCTCCAGATTAGTCCCTATTTCACATCTGTTAGCTAACAGGGCCAAGCCTCCTCATACTAAGTAAGTTCAAATGCCATTCTCTGACAGGATTAGTAAAAAGACATTGTTTAAAAATATAACAGGACATCTGATTGCTTGAACACAATAAAATCAGAATTATTCATATTTGTATAATACTATGAGCCAAATGATGAGTAAAATGGTACGAGTTAGACTTTCTTATATTCAGCTATGAGATTCTCCCTTTAAATCAATTAGTATCACATATGACATTATAGGATTGAAGCCATAGATTATGTTAGGTGCTGTACAAACACTTTACATAAAGACCAAAAAGGCCCTCTATAGAACAGTCCTGGCAAGCTACCCCATGAAACTTCAAATCTAAGTAAAGTGATACAAACATACTTTTAAAAAAACTACCTCCAAATGATATGTAATGCTCTGGAGAATTAGATGGGATAAAATTAGCACTCTCCTTGTTGATTTTATAATGTTGGAGACTTAATTATAATGACTGGAGTTGTGCAACATTTTGAATGAATGAACATGACTATTCTCAAGGCTGCTTCCCCACTTTGAACTTTAGGGTACAAATGTGGAGGCCTGCATGAAAACTTCTAAGCTTAACTACCAGCTTAGATCTGGTCCGCTGCCACCATCCCAAAGCTAATTCCCTTCCCTGGGTAGCCTTGAGAGACCTTCACCAATTCCCTGGTGAATACAGATCCAAACCCCTTGGATCTTAAAACAAGGAGAAATTAACAATCCCCCCTCCTTCCTCCCATCAACTCCTGGTGGATCAAGATCCAACCCCCTTGGATCTAAAAACAAGAAAAAATCAATCAGGTTCTTAAAAAGAAGGCTTTTAATTAAAGAAAAAGATAAAAATCCTCTCTGTAAAATCAGGATGGAAAAATAACTTTACAGGGTAATCAAACTTAAAGAGCTCAGAGGACCCCCCTCTAGCCTTAGGTTCAAAGTACAGCAAACAGAGATAAACACTCTAGCAAAAGGTACATTTACAAGTTGAGAAAACAAAGATAAACTAACACGCCTTGCCTGGCTGTTTACTTACAAGTTTGAAATATGAGAGACTTGTTCAGAAAGAGTTGGAGAACCTGGATTGATGTCTGGTCCCTCTCAGTCCCAAGAGCGAATAACCTCCCAAACAAAGACCACAAACAAAAGCCTTCCCCCTCCCGCAAGATTTGAAAGTATCTTGTCCCCTTATTGGTCCTTTGGGTCAGGTGTCAGCCAGGTTACCTGAGCTTCTTTACCCTTTACAGGGAAAAGGATTTTGGAGTCTCTGGCCAGGAGGGATTTTATAGTACTGTACACAGGAGAGCTGTTACCCTTCCCTTTATAGTTATGACAACTATTAACCGTGATCAAACAGTCAAGAAACAAATATTCCATGTCTTCTGTAGTATGTGTCCAAGCAAAACTTGAATTTTGAATATTCACCGAAAACTGTTTAGAATCAATCCAGAGACAGTTACTTGTCAAACAACTCACACATGAATACAGTAGACATTTGATCTCTCACAATTTGTGAATAGAAAAAAAGAAAGTCATTGACTAAATCAAATTATTCGCTTAACGAAATTGATTGCTCATCTGTTTAATTCCAATTGGTTGCATCTTTCTTATTGATGCAGGCTGTAAAGAGTGCAGTAATGTGTATATTTAGTTTCAGCAAAACCCCTCATTGTGAGAGTACCTTGGGATAGATTTCCTATGATTCTGGTTGCTATAACAAAGGTCTGTTGTAGGAGGCGAATACAGTAAGTCACACAATTATTGGGATTTGAAAATATCAGCCCCATGAATGTGTGTCAGTTGCTTTACAAATGTCAGAACTGGTGTCATCTGAAGTCTTTTGAGATATAATGTTATTAGCAACTTCTCCACATGTTCTTGAAGGAAGGGAAGATCAATGAGAGAGTGCTTCAAAAGCTGGGGCTACAATTGATGCTCTTCTGACAGAATCAGCAGAGAAGCAGAGGTATTTTGGTCATGTCTCAAGGAGGGAAAGTGACAATCAGATAAAAATGTTTCTGCAGGATTATACTTCAGAGAAAGCAATCCGCAGGTGGATGGAGAAATCAACATACCAGTTTGTACAGGCTTATGGGTTAGTCAAGCGGCTAAGGTTCTTATTTAACAAAAGGGATTGGCTTTCTACCCCTGCACCCAGGGCCACAGTGGGTCATGTGTCAGGCCTTTGCATCTCAAGTAATTCAGTAAGAGCTCGACCACACAGAGGAATCCATTTTTCACTCTTGAGTGGGTCCCTTCCATGCAGAACGCACGGGACTTGTGCTGGGGGAGGGGAGATGCTTGTAGCTTTCTTTTTAATGTCTCTCCATCCCTAGCTACTGTACAAGAGCCCTGGCAGTTCATCAGACTGAAAAATTGTCCTCTTGCTGTGACTTAAAAAATAATCAGTTAAAATATGGAGACCCCCTGCTTATCCTGGTGCCTGTTCTGTCCTGACTAAAGACTATTTAAACAATGCTTGCAAAAGAATGACTAGCCCCTGCTTTCTCTGCTGAACTGGGAGAGCCATCTCTGATTTAACAAAACTGCATATAATGTGTGCGCTTCTGAAGCACTTGGGACACTGACTGGTAGAAGGGTGCTATCAATCAACTTCTAACAGCCAGCCCTTTTTCCAAAGACACCAAAGCAACCCCTAAAGTCTATTTGTTTCACCAGAGTGAGCAATATTTATGATTTGTATTGAAAGGCAGGCTCAAGACCCCATTGTGTGAGGCTCTGGACACTCAAAACATCCAAATGTACTAACTAAAGGTGAAGATATGACTTATGTTCAGCAACAACAGCTAGGGAGAAGTGATAGAGGGGACCCCAAAATGTGAATTTGAGATCAGAAGTAGCTGTACAACTCAGCAAGGCAACATTATAATAATATTTATTTCTTGGTTGGAGAAATGACCAATAACTCACAAAAGGTGAAGCCCTGAATTAAAAAAAAGTCCCGTAAAGGATGGGTTTTAACTCATTTCAGTGCATGATTTAGTATTCAATCTATATTTCTCCTTTTAACCAGCTATTTTCAGAAGACAAAGGTAATAAAAGGATAGGTATTTAAAATTTCAATGCTGGGAGGAAAAAAAAAACCTTCTACAATTTAAAAGTAAAATATCTTACAGTCCAAGTGCTCTATTATAAGAGGTTTCCAGTTAGGTTATTTTTTCAATTTGCATGTAAGGGCATTTTCAGACTTCTCTTGTGCTCCTATAGCAGTATCAATACAGCTTTAAATAACACTTTACAGAAAGAAAGTGGTACTTTACATCTGATAATTTACTGAAAAAAAAGAAGTTAGTAGGATTTTCCGGGCTTAGACTGATCTGTAAAATAAAAAAATAAAAAGGAAAAAGTTGTGTGTATATGAGAGTGCCAACACAGGGTCCAGTCTTGCATATGAGTAATTGGGTTTATGTGCCTATATAAAGTTATTAACGTGCTTGATTGCACAATCAAGTGTTGGACCTTGCAGAAAAAAGAATAAAATATGGACTTATTAGCTAAGTTTAGGATTTCAAAATATACATTGCTTTTAAATTTTAGGACCTTATCTACAGGGTCCCTTGAAATCCCATTGACATATAAACTAACCCTTGCTATTCTGGAAAAACACTCAGTTGGATGTTTCTCTGATGATTTACATCTTATGAACCCACACCAAGTATTTGTATGATAATATAACTAAGAACTTTACCATTTAATTGCCAACGTCCCTTAATTTAAGACTATATTTCTTTGCCTGCTACTTAAAAATTTCCTTTCTGTGAATCTATTCCTTGAAATGGTGTCTCAGATAATGACATATCTTAAGGGAATAGAATGAGACCTAAATCTAGTTTGCTTTGCAGTAGTGTCTGTATGGTGTATGCATAGAAACAATTTATTCTAATGTTATTAGAAACAATAGACATAACAGTGTTTTACAGGAGAAACAAAAGCATTTTCCTACTAGTACTCACTCTAATATATAATAAACTCTACTGCAAGAAGAGCACGTAAAATCCATTATTTGGTGGATTTCACTTTAGTTTGGTGTTTTCTTAAGCCTATGAAAATAGAAGTATGCATTTATTCATATATGGGACAATTAGTTTGGTTAGCTAATTCAGAAGTTAAGCACAGCTATGTACCATCTACATTCGTACCAAAATCTTTTTATGGATATGTAGATGTAGCTACTTCCTGCAGATTAGTGTTGGTTGACAAATGGTCGAAATTTACAATTTTGACAAAAATAAAATGGGTGGAAATTTTTGACAAAATTTCCCCCAAATATCTCATTCCACTTTTGGTAAGCTATAGAGCTGGTGGATACATTTCAAAATTTGAAATTTCTATGACATTTTTCATTGAATTAGCGTTTTGATTTTTAAAAGGGACAATTTTTTGTGAGGTTTGTGTCCCACTTTTCTACCTAGTCTAATGTGGATACTATGCCATCTAAAAGCAGAAGAGAAGCCTAAGATAGATAACTTTGTCAAAATGAGCATAAACTTACCTGCCTTTGTCTAAGAACAGCACACATTTGTACTGAAGTGAATTAAGAAGCATTTAAGCTCCACTTAATAAGGAGCATGTAACCTTCCAGCTGGTGCAAAACAACAGACATCACAAATCAGATTAATTTGCAATGGCTCATCTCCCCAGCAAGTCAATAAAAGATGCACCAGGAAATGAAAACAACGGAGAGGAAAAATGACAAAAACAGAAATAGCAATTGTGGTAACAATCCAAGATATCACAATGAGAGGAGCTCTCCAGCTTTTCCTCTTTGGTTGCTAGTCATATCATGCCTTGATTTCACTGAGGAGTTATGCTTACTAATTGATGGTGGAATGGTATAGTCTTTTGTCACTGATGTTGTCATAAACATACAGCTAAGGGTAGTATAAAATCCTTCCTTTACCTGTAAGGGGTTAAGAAGTTCAAATAACCTGGTTGGCACCTGACCAAAAGGGGGCTTGTATTCTCAATTCTATTCCAGTGGAAAAATTGGAACCTCCAGGGGAAAATTATGCTGTTCATTGCACACTCACCTACTGTTGAAATTCATGTGCCATTGATGGGATGATTGAGTTCTTGAAGTTTGTGCAGAATTAAAATTTTATGGTCCTTGTTTCCCAGCAGTTTGGAGAGGTGAAAATGTGTCCCTATTGTTCTGATGCCATCAGTGTGCTAAAGGCTGTGATCCTCACAAAGCTGAGACTTTTATTGAAGCAGTTTTAAGTTTATATATTATATGAGGATATATAACTGTATGATCTGTAGCTAGCCAGAATTCCAGGAAATGAAAGCGTATTCATCCAAACTATGTGAAGTTTACTGAACCCCAGCATTCCAACTGGCTGATGAAAAGCCAAATAGTCAGTGAAGAAAGACATCACATAAATTAATGCCGATTACTTTTCCTGAGTATCAGTGCATTCCACTTCAAATTTTTCAGAAGCAACAAGGCATTTTAAAGCACAGCTCTTATTTTAAATCCTAACTCAGAATGCAAATTAACCATTCATGCTTTCAATGCCTTATCCTTATGTATCTAACTTGGAGTATAATATTTTTTTTTCCTGAGAAGCAAACTTTGACACAAATGGCTCATGGATCAATAAACAGCTTGTCTTGTGGTCTCTACATGTATTGATTCACAAAACATTTGTCTCCTTGTAAACACCCTAATAAAAACAGTTATCACTTAATAATGCACTATTACATCATCAGTAGCCAATCCCAATGCAGGACAAACAGAATTTTCTTATCCCTGGTCTTCTGTAAACTGTAATTCAGTGAGCTCCAGAATAAATGAATCAGTAAATGAGTCTTACCCCAGGGCCTCAACATTCCCTGTGCAATTGCTCCCTAGCAAAACAATTTTTATAAGGTTTTGATAATTTGTAAATAAATTGGACAAGCATATTTAAAAAGAGAAATTGTGTACAGTGTAGTTTAGCAGAGATGGTATTCAGTCTTCCCTACTGGGATTGTTATGGTAATCCCTGGGCCAAAAATAGAACCCCTTTGTTATTCTGGCACCTTCTTGGTAAAAAGATTTACAGGAATGTTGTAATTATAAAATAAGCATTAGAAACCCAGGAAAATCAGAGGTAAGGTTTACGATAAAAGGCTAACATTTGAAAGTATGGAAATGCACAGGCAGGGCACTCAAACAGTCTTAACTCTGCCCATTATTGGTGACCCAAGGAAAAAAACCCAAACTTCAGAAAACTTTATATATCCATTCACTCGGAATATGAGCATCCTCTTGGTAACATCCTGAGGAACACAGTATTCATGAAATTTAAGCCAAGATAATTCTGAAGAACAATTTAAAATATTATATTATTTTCCACCTCTATGATCAAACCCATTCCTTTGCTTTCTGCATAACTAAATTCACTTGGGCTATGAAATTCTTGCCAGATTATTTTTGGGGGGCAGAAATGTAATGTTGTTTTAAAAATGCAGATGATCTGTCTCTATTAACAAGCCCCAAAGTAGAAAAGCAGTGGGGGTGGGAAGGGAGGGGAACCTGAATCTGGTTTGGGAAAATGAGATGACAATTGGTACTATGCGGCACAAAATATAAGCATTTATAGTGGGAGGAAATAACCTTGAGTTTTCTTTGGCAAGTACCAAAAACTCAGGGTCTCACTTGAAGCTTTCATTGTTTCCATAACCTATCATTGTTCCTCTCCAAAACCCCTCCCTCTCTGATGTGCATTTACAAGACTTTCAGGCAGCAAGCTCTGCAAATTGCCAGCAGATTCTCAGAGAATTTCACAGTTTGAGTATCAACTGACCAAGCAGTATTTGTTCATCATAGTATTTAGGTGGGGAAGAAAGCATTGCTGCAAGGTATTTTCAAAGGCAATTTTATCACCACTGCTGCAAGAAGGTGGAGCCAGGCCAATTTACAGCAGCTGAGGATCTGACCCAGCATTCCGCACCGCTTGCCCAAATGCTTTTGTGACATTGGCAAACATTTCTAATTAGTTTCCAAACATTTTCTAATGTTGAAATTCAAGTGTCCTTCACCCCCCAATTCTTGTTATAAAGAAAATGCAGTATATAGTATTCAGTGCAATATAGTAGAGACCCCAGCATGTTTTATGCCTGCCAATGCCTTCCACAGGGCAGAAACAAGTAACTTAAACAATACAATAAATTTTACCAAGACATAGCTACAGGTCTTTTCTGCCGTGTCTATAAAATAAAAAATATGGAATGATTTGCTTCCCCTTTAAGGAGGTTATTAGCTTGCTTGTATCTACCAGAGGAATAGAGGTGCGTACAGTCTCCCATTATTCACCAGGTTTTTAATCTTGATCCCTGGCTTCTGCGATAAGTTATTGCTGGGGACTGGAATTGCTTGGGGAGTGATGCAGGTGCCGGAGGGCTAGCAAGTGGCTCTGTTATGAAAACTGGGTCTAATGATTAATGGTAGGATACTGTGCACTACTGCTGACTTCACTGGTAAATACAACATTGTTAATTTTATCATTATAAACTCCTGGCACTGCAAGAGAATGTGTCTGCCTCCAGGATGGTGAATTAGATAAGAAGGCTTTACTGATAAGATATCTGGTTCTCTCAAGGGGGAAAGCATTCATGTTTAATCAGTGAGTATTTAACTTGCAATTCAAATGTAAGTGAGTAATATGTACAGGTCATTTTAAATTTGTGTTCTACAGTCCGGGTCATAACATTATAAATGACTTTATATACACAGGGAAGCCAGAATCAATACAGTGCCGCTCTTTACAAAGACCGTCATAAGCCTGTTGAAACTAAATATTTTCACACATGAGAGGGACCTGGGCATTTTAATGTTTTGTAATACTCTAACTGCTGAGCGCCTTCACATCCCATTGATGTCAGTGTCTGTGGACTTCTAGGGAGGATTTTGAGGTCAATGGAAATTGGGAGTGTCCCTGATCCTGAAGAATGCATTCAGCAGCTCATAAGCCTGGTATCTTGGAGGAATTAATGATTTAGAGAGATCATGTCATTGTCCTTAGCACGTGCCCTTATTTATGTGTGTTCATGATCAACAAACACTATCCATACCACTGGGAAACTGGTCTCATTACAGAGCTGATACACAAGTACAACTTGGGGGCAATACTCCTCACAGTCACACTTACTCACTTCTCCATGTGTTTAATTATAGTATTAAAAGATATTCCTCTGGACCTAAAAGTAGCCTTCGGAGAAGATACAAGCCAAGATGCATTTAAACATTTTGTGTTCTTTGTGATCATCGCGCAAGCACTGTGCCTTCCCAGCACCATCAAAGTTGAGACATTTGGAAGCACTGTAAAAGGCCATCACTTTGCAAAGGGCTAATAAGTGTAGGTGTTCTGTTTGGTTAACTATGGTTCACTGAAAAATAGGATGCACAGAACCTTGGCTGGTGTAAATTGGGGTAACTCCATTGACTTGAGTGGAGCTTTGCCAATTTAAACCAGCTGAAGATTTGACCCATAGTGTTCAAATGACCCTCAGACTCACCCTTCCACCTACTTGGTTTAGTCCCAATTATAGTAGATGGACTGTATTGCGTAGATAAGAATTTTTTCTGGCTTAAGTTTTACTAATGGGTTCCCCCCACACACTAGGTAGGTGCACCCAAGTGCACTGACAATAAGTCATAGATGGTAAGAATATATTATACAAACAGGAGAAAATGTGTCTGTGAGGTGTATGATGTTTTCTTTAATTGTCCATGCATTTGTTGAAATGAATGCTTTTATAAACAGTTCTTCATCCATAGTGGCATCTGTACTGTAATTTAAGATAGGATTACAATTATTGTATGCTTTTTCATTTATAATTTTAATTAGCGAAGAACAGGTATAAGCCTGTAGTACTACAAAATTTATATACTGGGATGACTTTTCTACTTCCTGGTCATTTGAGCTGGGGTTGGGGAATCTGCTTTAATAAGATAGAGGTTAATTATATTGATGGGTGAAGCACTTATATACAAGATGCTCCAAATTTCTAATGTTTTCTGTAGAGTTGATCAAAACCAGTGAATTTTTGCCATTTAATTCCTCAGTTGTCCAAGAAAGAAGTGCCTCTTGTATGAGCATAAAGCACATAAGAATGATTTCAAAGATTTATTATTAAACATGCCAAATTTTGCTGATCATTTAATATTAAAAGATATGAAGAAAATGTTGAAACGGTGGGTCACGTTCTGTCTTCCTCAGGAAAAGTCACCTCAAGCAGAGTATATCATTTGGAGGCAATACATAGTTTTATGGGCAGCCTAATGTGTTCTAGTGTTGTCTAGTATACTTCCATGGAAATTTCAGGAGCCCAGTCATACAAGAGACAAAGACACTGCAAAACATCAAAATGTAAACTACCTCTTACTGTCCCAGCAAATTCATATAGACTTGCAGCATGAGTAGCACTGGGGGCTGCTTTGCCAACCAGGGAATGTTGCTTTCTCTGAGGGGAAATTTTCCAGATATCGGTTCAGAAGAGGCAACGTTTATCAAACTAATGCTCATCAGGAACTGGAAAATAAAAATTAGGAACAATTATCAGTTTTTAATTGAAATTTTAAACAATCTTCTAAAGATTGTTCAAACCAGTTCTAAACTAAATGCTGCAAAAGCACCTTCATTTACATTGCCTGGAGATGCAGAAAGCAACTGGTTATTTCAGCTCAGATATGTTAGATCTCTAGTAAGCATAGCACAGTAGTGGCAGATGATAGCATCAGCTGAGGACAACATAGTTAGAGTGTAGTAGCTAAGTGGATAATGGGAATGCCATCCCAAATCCCAAGAGAGATGCTAATCCCTAGCAACTGAGATAACTCAGAGGCCCACAAGAAGAGATATTCAGATGACTTGGATGTTAATGTGTGTAGACAGAAACTGCTATGCAGGTGAGCCTGCAATATTATTTCTGTTGTATCTGTGCATGCTTGTCAACCTTGGAATGGTGTTTGGCATAAATTGGATTGTTGGAAATGCAATTTGTCTTTACATTAAAGCAAAAATAAATAAATTAAAAATAATAAAAATAGCCTGATACAATGAAGAAGGAAGAGACATCTGATCCCTTCAGAGGTTGAGGGTATTAGACAAGATTCACAACAGAGGAATAACCGACACCAGTGTAAAGTGAGTATAAAATGCTAACCAGTCAGCATGGTTTTAGTGTTTTTCACTCACTTTACATTGGTATAAATTACTACATAAGGTTCAAAAGCAATGGTGATTCAGGCAAATGTCCCCACACTCCGTTCCCTGCACGTGAACAGTAAACACCAGTTGATATATATATATCCCATGCAGATAGGTTCCACTACCTGCATATCTACAGTATGCTAGCAATATGACATGGACACAACAAATCACACTGAGGTTGGATTAATTTCCTGGCAGACACTCAAGTGTTCCATACTGGCACTAGTATCTGTAGTGGTTCTCTGGGTAGAGTGGCAAAGATGCAACTTAAAGCTGCCCAGGGTGCAGCATCAGTGAAATACTTACTCAGATGCTACCTACCAAATCAACAACACCATCCTGTTTTCATACTATCATATCTGTGTATGTGCCAAAAAGGTGCAAGCTGCATCTAATCATCTCAAAAGGCGTGCAAATTACACCAAAAAGATCACACTTTCTGATCCTCTGGGAGGGAGGATATAATTTTTGTTGGTTCAGCAGGCAGCATCTGAGTTAGTATTGGACTTAATCCCCCATCTTGGTAGTAGGGGACACGATGCTCTTAGAAATGCCATGTTTTTCCCTGTTTTCTTTTCTTTTCTCCTTTTATTAGCTGAAGAGATCAAGCCTCACAGACAATAACTCTTCTGCCAGTTCTGGAGTGATGCTGATGATATAGCTTGGAATTTGTCCCTCAACAGAATTTATTGAATAGTCTATGCAGGTGTCAGAGATGGGTAGAAAGTGAAGAAATGCACTTTTCAGTTGAAGAGATATTTGATTCAATTTAGAAAAAGAACCAAGTATATTGAAATACAATTTAAAATCCCTGTGGATTCTAGAAGCCTGATTTCCCGTCACCTGGTGTCGTCAAGTACACCTGTGCAAAATGGGTATACGATGCTACCATCCTGATTTGCCCATGTGTAAATAACCACACAAGGGGTGTGGCAGTGGAGTATCACATCTAGAATTTCTATTAGAAGAGGAAAGCTGTATTTCTGAGGAACAGTGTCAGGATCTGACACAGAGAAAAGGAATAATGAAAGTCTTCATGAAAACCATTGACCGCAGAATAATCATGGACTTGCCTTTATGCAAGAGCCTTCAAGCTCCTGATCTATCCTAAGAGCAGTATTCCTGTTTTCCTTCTTTAATTGCTGATGGCCACATTGTAACTGTCCCTGAGCAGGTGCCACTTCCCTCCTAGTGCATACAGGCAGCACATAACCACAATGCTACTCTCTGGGCTACCCAGCAAGTGCGTCTACCTATGGTGTTCAGCACAAAGATGATGTACCATGACTAGTTGGAGGGTTTAGCAAGGGCCCTGCCCCATCACACCTAATTTCAGAGTACATGCAATCACAGTCTGTAGTAAATATGAGCCCTTTCTTAAACAGAAGAATTATAGGCACAAACAGGCTTCCACATAACTTAACTCCCAGCTTTGTATTTATTTTTTTACCAAAGCCTTGTCTTGTTTGGAGATCTGTACAGCCCATAGAGACATCTAGTGACTGACTTATAGACTGCAAGTTGCCATTTCATAGCTAGCACTGGGAGGAGCACATGTTGGGTCTTTCAAAAAGTAGTAAAGGCTGAATCTTACCATGTATGTAGAGAGACAAGAAGGGTGAGGTAATACCTTTTATTGGACCAACTTCTACTAGTGAAAGAGGCAATCTTTTGAGCTACACTGAACTTTTCTTCAGATCATGACCCTGGAGCATTCTGTCTGCCTCCATGACTACGCAGAATTATTGCCAAAAGCTGCACAGCTTCATTTTTTACTTCCACAATTGGACTCTGGCTGTGAAATTCTACATGAACCTCTAGGGTTGCCAACTTTCCAATTTCTTAAAACCGGACATTACAGGTCCTCCCAGTCACTTCTCGTGGTCCTCACACCCAGGGCTGGGCAGGCTGGAAGTGGCATTTGCAAGTAGTGACACCCTCCTCCCCCATTCCGCACTCCTGTAGGTAGTAACTGGACTTTTGGTGTCCAGTCAGTACTTCTGACCGGACACTGTACAGGTCCCCTTTCAACCAGACTTTCCGGTCGAAAACTTTTTTGTACTGTCACTATCTTCTGTTTTGTCAAGTATTTAGATACAAATGTGATAAATGATAAGGGAGAAGGAATGCAATTAACAAAGACTAATAGATATGAGTCCAGAGCCAGTTCTAGAAGTACTAAGTGCTATTTAATGACCCAACCTCACTTTGTACTTCAGTGAAGACATAAAATTAAAGTTAATGACATAACTTCCAGTACCAACCAACATCAACAGTAATATACCACAAACACTACTGGAGTAAAGTGTTAGTCTGTAGAGTGCATACCTGCTTCTTGCAAATAACATTGAGCACAAATGTTTCTCATCACTTCTGCTGACAGATGGATTCCCCTAGTGATATTGAGGGCTGACATGAATCCAAATAAGCAAAAAACAAAAGCTAAGAAAAAAGGAGCAACACAAGAAGGAAAATACCTGAAACAATGGCTCCAGTGTGGTAGTAATTGTACAGGTGTAACGATGCATCATAAACTTCCCCAAATGGTTCTGGCAGAGTGAGGGAAATGTTAATTTTTTCATAGACCACTCAAAGTATATGCTCAGGGAGCAAGATAGACTGTACTAGTGGAAGAGGTCAGGGCCTTTAGTTTGGGTAGGAAAGCAAATAGCCCATCTGAAATGGTAGCAAATCTGAAAAGTAGTTAGAGCTTTAAAAAAAAAAAAAGCAACAGCAGCAGCTAGGATCTTGCGGCAGGTGAGAAAATAAAAAAGCCTGATGAAAATTTGCACAGGTATTTACAATTACAGGAGGCCAGATTATCATCTGATGTAAATCAGCATTAGCTCCCTTGAGATCAGTGCAGCTATGCAGATGTATTCCGGCTGAGGATCTGGACTGGAAAATGGAGAAAGCAAGGTGGTAGGGAATCGCCTTCCTTAAGTTCATGCCAGTTCTTGTTCTGCTGTAGAGAGCAGTCTGTTTTGGAAGTGTTCCCATACTCATGTGCCTTCCAGCAAACAGAAGGGCTGTTGCATTTAATTCTGTTGGATAATTGCACTCAAGTCAACAGGGTTGCAAAGATGCAAATGAGGTCAGGCTATGGGAAGTGATCTTTTCCTATCTATTATCTGGGATTCCTGATCATCTGATATTGGAGTAGAATCAGTGTTAGTGGAAATAGAAAACTCAGAGTTGGAAATAAGGACCAACTTCATAGAAGGATGGATAGTGATTTGGGCTTGATTAATTAAAGGAGCAGCGATTACACTTTGTTTTCCAAATTTGAATGAACAATTGGCATTTCTGTTATCTACCTTTTAAATTTTTAAGAGCCAGGCATATTTCTGGTCAGGTATGAAATGTTCATTTTTGAGTTAATAGGGATGTTCTGTAATTTTTAGTACAATAGCAGTCATCTAGTTTAGAGACAAGCTGCAGGTAAACCCCACAAGCCTGACCATGTTCAGTTCATCTCTAATAAGAAACAAAACTACATCTCAGATGGTGATGGGGAGCTCTGGTCTTACAATGTAACTTAGCAGCCAAATACATCCCAGCCAAGGAAAATTGCAGATTGAAACCTTAACCGCCTACCAGTGGTGTAATACTTTTGGAGTTAAAATCCCAGAAGAGGTTTCAGAGTCAGCCCTGGGTGAGGAATCTCTAGCTGCAGCTAATTAGTCTCAGCACCTTGGACAGATTCTGGATTATTCTCCAAGCCCTGACTTTGCTCTGATAAGGTTTTAAGGATTTAAATGAAAAAAGAAAGGAATGTGGCAGGAGCCTGACGGGTTTGGGGTTTCTTTTTAAACAAGAACCCTAAAAATTAAGCTTGAAATCCCATTAGCATTGTCTCCTCTACCCTTACCCCCCACCCCCAACACACACACCCCCAACCCCTTATCCTGGATCTCCTGTGAAATTTCTCTTCTGACCCACAGTCCCTCTACCAATCACTTTGCTCTCTTGCTAAGAACTCCACAGCTGTACAGTTGAAATTACTCCTGCAAAGTTCATAGACCGAGATTTATCTGTATTCTTCAAAAACACTTATAATCTTTCCACTTGCTGCTTCCAAAAGCCAAATGCCTGTCTCCCTGTCATTGGCCCAGCATTTCCAGTGCTGCTTGTCTTTGAAAAACCCGCTGCCTCTCCTGCCCCAGGTACAGCCAACATATCTTAATCGGCTTTAAACTGAAATCCCTGTGAAGTGCAAGTTAGAACACAGGTGTGAGCAAAGTATTGAATTAAAATAGCAAACAGTAGTAAAAGGACCTGCTGTTCATTTGGAGGAAGATAACAAATGAGGCCTCCCAGGAGTCAGCAGTGCATCTTCACTCTGTTTTTCATCTATAAAAATGATCTAAATAGAGATAGCATTGGTAAACAAGCAAAATCTACTGATAACAAAAGTATCAGGGAGTAATAAGCCCAGAGCAAACACAGTGTTCAAGGGATTTTGATCTCTACATCTGTAAATGCATGATCAGCTGTATTTGCTGCAAAAATAATAGCATAAGATAATAAGCACAAATAAATGAATTACAGCATGTCCTAGGGAGACTTTAGCAAGGACCTTGAAATAACGAAGAACGCAACCGTGAGCTCCGCTTTCAAATGCAATTGAAATGCTAACCACTTGCTAGAATACCATAGAAACCTGTCATAAAAATGACCAAGTTTGAGGGGCTGTTGTTTATATGGCTGTGCAACTATAAATGGAGTCCTTTTATAATACTACAGTTACTGTGTTTAAACTGTCTGCCAAAGTGAAATGAAAGTTCCCTTTCCCTAAGTTGATTAATAATGGTCCTGTGGTTTAATTCAGATTCTTTTACCCAATACATTAGAACCAATTTAGACTATTATGAATAAAATATGGTTAATTAAATAGCAACATTTTGGTTCTGTTGTTCTCTTGTTCTTCTTTTATTATGACCAAGGGTAAATAGGTGCATTCAAATGACCTTCTGTGTACCACTAATTATTTTATATGTCTTTATTATGTCATTGCTCTAAGCTAAATACTCTTTTTCATCTTCCCTCCTAGGGAAGTCTTCCCAAACCTCTAAATCATTTTCACTGCCCTTCTCTAGTTGTTTTCTGTTCCTGCTATATCTTTTAGTGAGAGGGAGTGAGGAACATTACAGTCAGGGCAACCCACCAGTTTATATTATTTCTATCCATTACACATACTGCACTAGCTCCCCAGTGTCCCAGTCAGAATTAGCAACCCATTTATACATCTGAAGACAATGGCCCCTGACATAAAGAAATTAATCTAAGACATGTTGCATAAGGGTGTGGGGAGAGAAATCAAATAAATTCAGTGTTTACCTACACACACATTTAGGGGGTGATTTTTTTCCTAAAGCAGAATTGGCAAGTAGGTGCCGAATTCCCCTGGAGTTAATTGTTGTTGGAATTATTATTATGAATAGACAAAGTACCATCTATCCCCATTTGTCCCCAACCTAGGAATCATTTATTGGTTGATTTCTTATAGGTGTTCTCCCAGAGGTGGGTCTTCAGCGGACATGTGGAAGAGGATAGGATAGTGACTGTCAGATGAGGAATGGCACCCCGAGAGTAAAGGCCAGTGTGGAAGGTGGTGCAGAAGCACGTGTGAAAGAAGCTGACAAACTGAAAGATGAACTTGTTGGACTGGAGCAGGTTGGCCCAATGCAGAAACAAAAGAGAAAGGGACATTCTTTTTAAAAGGTATTTTGGCCCCTGTGAGAGGGGAGGAGCAGTGCTGTGAGGTGACCCAACACAAGCTGAATATCACAGAGTTAGATGCAAATTCTGGGCTCCCCCAATCTAATCCAAACTCATATTCCTCCATTTGTTGTTCTTTTACACGGACACATCTTCAGGTTGAAAGTATGTTTGATTCTTTGTCTGTGTGCAATTTAACAAATGGGGTACATTGCCACTAAGTTTAGAAAAATATACGTTTCTCCAATTTTACTTTACAGATGGAATCCCAGCTATACTACATCTGTGAAAATAATTTTTCACTGACATCTGGTACCTCTTAGAAAGCAACAAAAACTATATAAATACATTCCAGTATTTCTGGAATGGCTACACTTCTTATTTTTGCATTTCATAGTTTTGTTAGGAGAGCAACATCATTTTACGATCTAAGAACATTTTCATGACTTCATTCAAAATCTTCTTAAGTTTTGTGTCACCGCCTTAAAACAATTTTGTTATAGAATCTTCAGTGCAAATTCCTGTGGTTTACATTGCCTACCTAGAAGAAAATTCAGCTGATATATTGCATATCTAATTAAGGTTTGTGAGATAAAAAGGTACATTTGTGCTCTACATTTGCATCACACAAGGTTAGGCCTTGTAAATTAGATGAAACACCATTAATAATCAAACAAATGAGGTCAGCTTTTCATTCTTTCCACTTCTATTATGATAATTTTATACTTCTCATGCTGCACAATTGAACAATGATTACTTTGCTAAATACTACATGAGTTTTGACAAAACAAACCCCTGAGGAGTCAAAATAAGTAATTTTCATTCAGCAGAAATCATTTTCACATTAGCCTGCATGGGATATTATACAACCCAATTATCACAATATGTAGACATGTATAATAAATAAGATACAAGAGATCTAACACAATCTGAGGTTATGTGAATAGGGCAGATGAAGCATTTTGCAATAGAAAAATGTAATGATGCTATTCAATATCCACTGAAAACTGGGGTGTGAAGTAACAAATTGCATTCCCTCTGAGTTTCTAGACAGTTCCGGAAAGCACAGCACTAATGATAAGAACGTACTTCACAAATTAAGATTAAAACCTGCCATTGCTTTTATTCAAACAAAAAATACACCACAAGGTTGTGACACCTAGGCTAAAGAAAGGGATAATGTGTGGATGGTTCTTGGTCACAGAATTTGCTTGTTGTTTCCAGTGAGGAATTAATGTTATAATTCCAGGGTTTTATATTTATATTTATTATATCAAACAGGGTTGAAATGTTATCAGGACACCTCTGCCCCAGGGGGAATATTATCAGTACAGTACAGGCTCAAGCCAGCAGGGAGAGGACATGGCTGGCATGCTCCGGCCCTGGTGGGAAGGGGATTTCATTCTCAGAATGGTCCAGCAACAGAAGGCGGTGTAGGTAGCATGGCTCAGGGGCCTGGTCTGGCAAGAGCTGTGAGCACAGAACTGCCACTGAAGACAATCATTAACATTTTCAAAAGCAGTCTAAGGGATTTAAAAGCACATCTCCCATCAATTCCAATGGCAATTCTCCATCTAAATCCCACGGGTGGCTTGACAATCACAACAAATGCATTCTGCTTGCAGAGAACTCCAAACATCAGGCCTCCCATCTGACTGTTCTCTATTAAGAGCCTAAAGTCAGGCATTATGAAATCCAGGCTAGATACTGTATAATAAAATAACCCTTTTCACTTTTACAGTCCCTTGCATCCTTTTTTGTTGCATTTGATTATATAACATTTGTATCATCGGTGTGTATCTGGATTATAATAATATCTGTAAATGGGTTAAGCCAGAGATCTGCAGTGTGGATTAGGAAGGAACATTTTACTCTTCATTTGGTTTATATTTGTATTTGGTGGCTTTTGGTGGTCTGTTTGCTTTGTGCAAAGGCAATACACTGTAAGGCATCTTTATTCATTTAACAGGTGTCTATTTAATAGGCTTTCACTATATTTTCTGTGCCCTTTTTTAAATAATTTGAGTAGCGTTATATATTACTGGAGTCAACTGCATGCAGACACCATAAGAAGAGAGATACTGAACTGAGGTTCTATCCTGGATCCCTTCCTTCTGCTTTAGTTAGAACTGCCTAGTACACTAACCATTGAGTAATGTATTTTAATATATATAACTCTGAATGTCTGTTCCCTAAAGGGAAATGGATCATTGAATTATTCCATCATGCTGGAAAGAGTAGTTACAACAAGTGTCAGTTTGGGTGCTCAGTTTGTTGTTTTCTGTGAGCCTGATCCAATGCCCACTGAAGGCAAGGGGAGGCTGTCCATTGATTACAGTGCGAGTTGGGTATAGCGCTAAAATCTGTTAAAACTAGAATGAAGCGTATTGGCTAGTATTAAAACAATGCACTCTATCGTGATTTTTGTTCTGACTTGTACATTGTTCCTTGTCTTCATGTAATTATAAAACTGCAATGCCATTGCATGATGATGGAACGAAAATAATGACTTAGAGACCTTTACCCAAACTAGGCAAGCCTAAAATCCCAAAAGCCAGAATGTGAATTTAGCCACAGGCCTATTATTGGAAGTAACGTGTTTCTGCGTTGCCAGGAGGAGCTTCCCTCCCACTCTTGGGAATGCCATCTGCACATTTCTCTGGGGGTGGCCAGCTCCCTGGGCTGTTGGGGGGGCAGTAGGGCACTCTGAGGTGGATAGCCCACAGAGAAAGTATGACCAAAGCAGATGGCAAAGAGCTAAAAAGGGAGCTCACTAAACTGGATGGTTGAACAACAAAATGGCAGATGAAATTCAATGCTGATAAGAACAAAGTAATGCACACTGGTAAAATTATCCCAATTATACATACCAAATGATGGGGTTTAAATTAGCTGTTACTACTGAAGAAAGAGATCTTGGTGTAATTGTGGATAGTTCTCTGGAAACAGCTGCTCAGCATGCAGTGTCAGTCAAAAAAAAAAAGCTAACAATGTTAGGAGCCATTAGGAATGGGATAAAAATAAGATATTATAATGCCACTATGTAAATGTCAGGTGTGGTATGCCCACACTTGGAACACTGCATGCAGTTCTTGTTGCCCCGTCTAAAAAAGATATATCAGAATTGGAAAAGATACAGAGCTGGGCAACAAAAGTTATTAGGGTTATGGAACATCTTCCATATGAGGAAAGATTACATTATGTGTATCACTATGTAGAATTCCTATGAAGAATACTAATAAGTGAGTTGGCCCAGATCTTACGGTGAGTGAGTGGCATAGCTGAAAATAGTTCTGGGTTCTAACTCCTGTCCACTGCTATAGACATAGGTCACGCTGCCTAATTTTAATTAAATAATACTTGTTTCATTGCACAGGTTCTCCAAGTAACTCTAGTGCCAGTCCATTTCCAAACAGCAGAGTTCTGGCTCTGATTCTGTAATATTAGTGCCCAATATTTACTCAGCCTGGACACTCTTAATCCAATTTAACTTGGTATATATTAATTTAGCTTCAATGGATTCCTTCCTGAATTAAGCTAACACATTATATACCAAGTATAAATTGGGCTTAGAGTGTTTGCACGGTGTTTTGCACCAGTTTAAAAACATTTGTTTTAAAATGACAGTTAAACTAGTAGAGTTAGTTTTAGACAATGCAGCTGCAAAGCAATTAAAACTCAGTAACTTATTCATTGACTAACACTTGCAGAGTCATTTGTCAGTTCCTGTTAATTTATCTCCAAATATCTGTGTCCCTGAAAAATCTGTTAAGTACAAGTCTGATGAAAAAGCAGGAACCCAAGAAATACAACCTTTAACTGTATAGTACACAGTAAATCAGAACTCTCTTCCTTTCTGAGAATAGTTGTGGGGTTACACAAGAATAACTGTAAGGTCAGAGGCTGCCTTGCAGACTGTTCTACACTAAGGCTGTTCCATTGTCCCAAGAAAGTAATGTTCTACAGAATGATGTCTTACACTGCGGATGTTATACTTAAATAAATAATGTCCATGCTCCTTACCAATCTCTTTCCTTCTGTTTTGATTCCGTCCCCATAATCTGATTGATGCCTTCATGATTTACAACTAAAATCAGCTGTGAAAACTGATCCAAGAGTTTGGAAAACAGGCATAGGGAGCTTAGTGTCCTCAATCGTATTATAATGTTTTTTTTTCCCCCACATTTACTATAATCCTACTTTAAAAAGAAACTCTTGGCTGACACTTCAGTGATCAGCCAAGGGCTGCACTCCCTTTCCTCCATAGAGACACCACACAATAATTCCTGAATAAAACAAAGACCTAAGGATGTTTGACAAATTAAGCCATTTACTTCCATTTGTATGAGGCATTGTGTGCATACGAGGCTTCCAAATATCTTCATAATCATATCTTTTGAGGCATACCTGAAGGTGCCTCCTGATTGACTCCCTCCATCTATATGCAGATTTGTACTAAGCCAGTAAATAATTTGTAACAATTTGTATGAGGTTTGTAGTCTTTCCAGTCCAATTCTGATCATTTGTAAACTGCTTCTATTCATGTGCAGATCAACTGTAATAAGATTGCTAATAAAAAAGCAGTTAATACAATATACAATGGGAATACAAAGTGTAACTTAGAGGGAAGATTTTTGACATAAGAGCTTTTTCAAGCTGTGGGCAAAAATAGATTAATATAATTCTGTTTTGTTTTTTGTTTTTACAGTCTAAATACAGCCTGGTGGCCAAAATATATATTTTAATCCAATTTCTCTTTCCAGTCTGTATGTTAGAACCCCCTTTTTTTCATTTTGATACTTCTGCATTTTAACAGTGTTACTTTCTGAACTTGTGTCATGAGGTTCAGTTGCCAAAATGACTTGATTGTGCAGTTCTGAAACTGTTTCCGAAATATTTGCAGTTAACTGACTTTCATTTAATTATTCCTCAGGAGGAACAACAAATTAGCTCACAAAGAGTATGACCTGCTATGCCCCCAACTGACACTCAACATATACATATGGAGGCAGCAGTCACTGAGGGCACACACAAAGGGTTCTTGGATCACGGCATTGAGGGCTGGAGGAGCTGCTGCAAGTGACACTCAACAATAGATTTTACTACTAGATCTTTGACTAGACCTGGGAGAAGAATAATTTTCTCGACTGTGCAAAATTCTCCAGCCCTTCTGTTTGAAGCTGAGCCTGGGCAGTCTGTCTTCTCTCACACTCTGACCTGTTAGTAGTCTTGATGTAGTGTCCAAGGAATAAATCCTTTCACTGTAGCAACTACACTGCCACTGTGCAACATTACAGTTCGGAGCCATATTTTTCTGGGTAACGGAAGAAGATGAAATATCTGCTTCAGCTGTTGCAGCATCACCTCTTCCCTTTGTTCCATTGCAATTCAGCCAGAGTTGCAACATCTTTCCCAACCTCTTTATGGTGGCCACTGGAGCATTTGCTCTTGTATATACTATTGCAGACATGTTTCCTGTCACCTCCCATCTCTCCTGTTACAGCTGTGATTGCACCACTTGTTCTTGTCTCTCCTGCTATTGCTGTGACTTTAGCAATTGAGACATTGTGTCCTGGTTTTTTGAGGTATCTATAGAGCTCAGCACTTCCAAAAATCAGATTTTAATCCAACAGCTTTCACAAGATGTGTTTTCTTAGAAAGCCCTGATCCTGTTATCAGATCTGCCTGATCACATCCTGTCAGCTACACAGAATCCCACGGCAGTCAATGAGATTTAACATAGATGCAAAGGTTCCTTCTCACAATACAATTGCAGGATTGGGACCCCTGGGTGTATTTTTGATCAAAAGATAGATGTACACACAGACACTCATTTTTGATTCTTCTATAGCTAGATCTCTGGTATAATATTTACACAGAATAAGGAGTGAATGAGAGTGGGAATTGTAGATCAGAAGGGGGTAATGAAATGTCATCTGCATTACATAATTGTACCATCACTTGTCAACAGTGATCCCCCTAATGCTACTCCTTGAACAGATGAGCTATGCAAGCTTTTAGAATGCTAAAGAGCAAAAGATGGGATAAAAAGACAACTATGTTTGATTCCCCTCTGCAGTTCAAAGGATTTGAAAGTCATGACACTGGTTATTACTGTGGTCTTTGGAGAGATGCACAGAAACTTAATCTATCTAATAAAACTGTCTCAAAAGATAAGCCTAATCTAAACCTTTCTACTAGATGACATTTGACGTAATCTAATGTATGGGGGGGGGGGTGGTATCCGTTTCTACTACGGATGATAGCATAGTTGGTATATTAGACATATTAATTAACTGTTTGGCTGCTACTAAATACACCAGGTGTATTTAACAGACACATGCAGCCTGTGCTTCTGAAGATACCTGGAAGTACAGTATGCCCATTTTAAATGGAGTGTACCCTGGAGGACCATTAGTGAAGGCATGAAAGCTTGATTATGTTGACAGATAAAATGCTTCCTTTGATAACACATGATTTATGCCAATAACAATATTTACTCAAACCACTGATTGTTAATTTCACTATTATGTGTATGAGGGTATATAGATTAGAGCTGAGGAAATCATTCACCAAAAATTATCTCAAGAATTATTTGTCACTTTTGCTCTACACTGCGAATTTGGATACATTTCACTTCTATGGACTCAATGTTCAAACTTGCCGCAATATGACACATAATATTCAAACCTGGAACTGTTTCCTTAAGGGCAATTGATCAGATAAGTCACAGGGTATTATTTGTGTCACTTGTCTGGATGAGCATACAAGTACTTGCAGTGTGAAGATTCGAGTGTGCCCAAAGGCCTATATGTGCTTGGTGATGAAGGCTAAGCAAATGTCCCAGCTCTTTTCATCCAGATACTGTGGGTTCACATTTGGGATCTGTTTTCCACAAACACTTGCACACATGACTCTTGAGAGTTGCATTCTGTGAATACTTGTGTGCTTAAACTTAATAGCTTGCCTCTTTGTGGAAGGAGAACCCTAATGAGGCTTGAAATGTGAACAAATACTCCCAGACCATTGTTGGCTGAACTCATCTAGCTCTAATATCACTAAAAGCCCCAATTCCTACATCTAAATCTTCTACCAAGGGATTATGGGCCCATGCAAAGCCCTATTGGTGTCAGTGGGATTCCATATGGGCATAGGGGTCCATACTATCTGATCCCAATTCATGATCGGGATATATTGTATTTATTTTTACCGTAATGTATATATACACAGATAAATTTCCATTGACTTTTCTGAGCTTGGGACTGGGATCTTGTAAATGGTGCGAGCAAACTTTTTGTGGGCCATTTTCTGTTGTCCTTCAAAGTTCACCCACAGTGTGGAGGCTCTTCAATCACTTAAACCTCACATTGGACCCCAGAACCTTACCCCAAGTGTCACAGAGCGTCTGTCACTACCACGCAGCCCATGAGCATAATTGTAGGCCAGGATTGGGAGTTTGTGTATCGTGCTGTAATTCACATTCTGGGCCCAGGTTGGGAGGGGTGGATTTCATGCCCTCCAAGCCACCTGCATGTCTACAGGCTGGAGTCTGATGCTCAGGCTTTATGTAGGTATGATTCTTTCGTGTTTTACCAAGTTGACTGGGGCCATCTGAATGATATGTTATCAGTACTGAATACAGGGGCTGATTTTTGGTGAATGAGCTACCAGACTTGTACTCTGATTCACATGCATTAGTCCTCCTCTGTTCTTTGATACATCAGCAGAGCCGCTGGCACATTAATTATCTGAATGTGTGAGCAAATAGAAAGGATTTTTTCAGGGAAATGTAGATGTGGGTGAAATGTAGGCCACACTGAAGTTAATAGGAGTTTTGCCATCGACTGCAATAGGGCCAGGATTTCACCCATTGTCTTTGTTAACTGGTGACATTTTTAAGAGGAATGCTTATTAAGTTTTAGAGCTGATAATTGTGGCACTGTCAAGGTTTTGACATGCATGATCTAAGGCCATTGAGGGTATCTTTCCATTGACTTCAGTGAGCTTTGGGTTAATCTCTATGTTTTTCTATTGGTTAGCAAGATTTAGAAGTCAATAATTTGAATATTCTCATGGAGCTATTTAAAGAGACAATGGAACAGGTAGGCAAAGCCAAATCTCCTGAAAATTAATATACTGCCTATCATTTTGTACATGTTTTAATCTTTCCCTTTTGTTATCCCTGATTCATTTTTTTTTTCAAACTGAAAGGTTATTTTCATCAATTTAATGGAGAAATAAACTATATAGGCTTAGTTTAGGCAGGTTAATACTTCCTTATGATTGAGTATTTCAGCTCCAGATATAAAATAAATATAATATGATCTTGGGCTGCTCAGCTATTCTTCTCCCCTAAGTATAGGCATATTTGACATTGATAGAATGACTCCGGATATTGTAACTTTTACAATGTTTTACCAATGTTTAATTTAATTGAAATTGATTCAGTAATTATAATGCCTTTTTATGTTTGACATAATATTTTAATATGTGAGGTGATACTTCAAAACGTACCTCACTTTTGACCATTGAGTAATAACAACTCTGCAGTGTCTACTGTATTTAAATATCAATTTTTAATCTTTGGGTGAGGAGAAATTAAGTTAATGGAGATCTCTGATAGCGGATATCAATGCCTTTTTCATTGATCAAACAAAAGTATAATCTTTAAGCCCGTCCTTTCTGCTGATGGTTATTTTTTTAAAATATTACTTGGACATTATTTGAATTCAGTTTTGGGAAATGAACTAAAAGAACCTCAACTGAATATTTTGGGAAGTAGAATGATGAATATTTGCAACAAGATTTAAAAGAATTTCTAACTTACAGGGGTTTTTGATTGGTAGGCAAGAGGGATATTTTCAAAGGTCAATTGAGAGATAAAATGCATAATTAAATACAGATTATTCTGGGGAAGATTGGAGATTGGAGGTTAATATATGCACAGGTTGCATTTGTAGGAAAAATTACTAAACCTAAGATACATTATTTAATTTTCAGTCTAGGTTTTGTATTCCACCCTCCCCCCCCACCAAAAAAATGAATATGATGTGTATAGCTCCAGTTTCAGAGATGAGTACTAAATGTAAAGTAAGGACTGTGATTTTATGCATGTGGTTTGGAAATGCCCAAAGACTGCAAAGTGTTGGTCAGTAGATATTGAGTGTGAGCAAGATTTGCACAATGTTGTTTTTTTTAATTTAGATGTTTACACTTTAAATAATTTAGAACGTGTAAAATAGATAAAGAAAATTTATGGCAGAAGCATGATCAGGCAAGACAATGCGTATGGAACATTGGACAAAGAAACATGTGAGCCTGATTCTGTTCTGTATAAATCAGAAAGTAACTCCACTTAATTCAGTAGGATTACACTAATGTAAAGATGGTGGGAGAATAGAATTGGGCCCTTCAGTGTCACAATAGATTAAGGATATGAATGAATACGTTGTTTATTAACTCAGTGGATGCCAATAGACTTTGTAGAATATATGGGACCCATGTTTGAATTTAAATTTGATTTCATTTGTGAATACATTATATTGTTTAATTATAAAGTAGTTCTTTGTAAAGCACTTTGAGTCACCTAACCAACAATATTGTTTTATATCTATGTTAGTATTTTTCTGTCATATTTTAAAATGCAAAATTGGGGCTGTCGATTAATCGCAGTTAACTCATGCAATTAACTCAAAAAATTAATTGTGATTTAAAATAATTAATCACATGTTAAATAATTTATTAAATATTTTGATGTTTTTCTACATTTTCAAATATATTGATTTCAATTACATCATAGAATACAAAGTGTACTTTATATTATTATTTGTATTACAAATATTTGCATTGTAAAAATTATAAACAAAAGAAATAGTATTTTTCAATTCACCTCATACATGAATTATAGTGTAATTCCTTTATTGTGAAAGTGCACCATACCAGAGGACACGCTCATTAAAAAAAGTGTTAATTAAATTTGTGACTGAACTCCTTGGGGGAGAACTGTATGTCTCCTGCTCTGTTTTACCCACATGCTGACATATATTTCAAGTTATAGCCATCTCAGATGATGACCCAGCACATGTTAAACATTCTAAGAATACTTTCACTGCAGATTTGACAAAACGTAGAGAAGGTACCAATGTGAGATTTTTAAAGATAGCTACAGCACTTGACTCAAGGTTTAATAATCTGAAGTGCCTTCCAAAATCTGAGAGGGACGATGTATGAAGCATGCTTTCAGAAGTCTTAAAAGAGCAACACTCCAATGCGGAAACTACAGAACCCGAACTACCAAAAATGGAAATCAACCTTCTGCTGGTGACATCTGACTCAGATGATGAAAATGAATATGCATCGGTCCGCACTGTTCTGGATCATTATCGAGCAGAACCCGTCATCAGCATGGATGTATGTCCTCTAGAATGGTGGTTGAAGCATAAAGGACAAATGAATCTTTAGCACATCTGGCACGTAAATATCTTGCAATGCTGGCTACAATGGTGTCATGCAAATGCCTGTTCTCACTTTTAGGTGATATTGTAAACATGAAGGGGACAGCATTATCTCCCGTAAATGTAAACAAACTTATTTGTCTTAGCAATTGGCTGAACAAGAAGTAGGACTTGAGTTGACTTGTAGGCTCTAAAGTTTTACATTGTTTTGTTTTTGAACGCAGTTGTTTTTTGTACATAATTCTACATTTGTGAGCTCAACTTTCATAAGAAAGACATTGCACTACAGTATGTGTATTAGGTGAATTGAAAAATACTATTTCTTTTATTTTTACAGGGCAAATATTTGTAATAAAAATAAATATAAAGTGAACAATGTACACTTTGTATTCTATATTGTACTTGAAATAAATATATTTGGAAATGTAGAAAACATCCAAAAATATTTAAATAAATGGTATTCTGTTATTGTTTAACAGCACGATTAATCGCATGATCAATCATGACTAATTTTTTTAATCACATGATTAATCGAGATTAATTTTTTTTAATTGCCTGACAGCCCTAGTAAAAATATTAAGAAAAAAGACAAAGCAGCAAGTGAGACTAATAAGAGTTTAACTGGGAGTGAGGCACTTTTAGGCTATTTCACACAAATCCAGCCCAGTATCTTTCCAGAAGAACAGCAGGTGATTACACTCATAGCCAATCAAATCAATGTCAAGCATTGCAACAATAGAGCAAACTATTTGACTGATAATTCTGTAAAGCGGGTCCTGCAAGCTGCTGCTTCTAAATTCAAATTAAGCTCATGGTTAAGGTTCCTGTTCAAGAAAGCCCTTAAGCACATGCTTGACTTCCATTAAAGTCTATGTAGCTTAAGCACGTGCTTAAGCGCTATTCTGAATTGGCTCTAAATGTTTTACTGAACTGGGGCCTTTATAAATACAATTATTCCTAGAGCTAAACACTATCTGAGCCAACAGTTTAATTCAGAGAGTTTCTTTGTCTTCAGGGAATGAAACAGAAGATGTGCTGCTAATGAGACTGTGTCAAGGTGCTAAAAAATGGGCACCATGTTCTTTAATGTTTATTGCGAAAGAGGAAAATCAATAGTCAAGAGGCCATACCTTGGGGACCTACATGGCCACTTTGTAGATTACAACCATGAAACCAGCATATCCAGTCCCAAGAGGATAGCCCCAGGGTTTGAGGATCTCTGATGGGGTAGAGTTGCTATAACAGTTCCTACACCGCCCTCTGCCAGCTACCAGTATAGGGGGTATGACCAGGCACCTCCAAACTGCTCTGATCCTCATCTCTTTTGTGGTTTAAGCCCTTGGGACCATTAGCAGCCTGGTGTAAGGTAGAGCAACCCAAGGACTGAGGCCTGGTGCTCCACGACCCTGCAAAAGCAAATTTTGTGCTACCCTTACACTCCCCAGGAGTTGCACTATGAGCTCTTCAGGCTTAGCTGAGGATCTAAGCCCAGTCCTGTGCAGCACCTTCTGCCCAATCTGACTCTCAGGAAAAACAATGGGTACAGTTTGAATTGGAGTGTGAAGGTTTTAAATCTCTTCTCAATAGCTGTGTTTTCAAGAGCTTCCTGTACAAACTTATCATGTTTGGGTATGGCAGCCACAATTTTCTTGACTGCAAAGAATAATCCAAACTTTTCTTTCTCATCTGTACTTAAGTGGAGAGACACGCTGTTTTTAATATTTCATCTGTGACTCAACTGGAGGATGAAAGCTCATGCTAGCAAGGTCTTGTAGATCTTTTAAAGTGTCACTAATGTCTTTTGTGGCTTGGTCTTAATCACTACCTAATCATCCCTTATGGTGATGATAAATTTGTCATCCCTTATGGTGATGATAAATACCTAGGCTGGGGCTCAGGTATAGATGACATTTCCCTTGCATACTTCCTTATCAAATTGTTCTCCTCATTTTTCGCAAAACTTGGGTGTCCTTTCTAGCTCAGTTATTTTTAGTCTGGTAGAAATCTAGTCATTTGAAATATATATTCACATTTCATATATGTTTGTGCATTCTTTTCAAACCTTTGCGCTGTTTGTCTTACATTCTTTTTTTCCCTGAATTCTTCTTAATAAAGATAACACAGCTAATGATCTCCGTGTAAATGCCCTGTGTTATGCATGGGGAATTGTGCATGTAAATGCCAAAATTTTAATAGAATTCTGTATGTGACTAGCAATCTTTATATTACACAGGCAGAATACCATTTAGTTTTAAAATGCTTCATCATTATTGATTTTTTTAAAAGAAAATGTATATAAAATTTCAGTAAGTACAGTCAAAAAGTGGCAAAACGCATGTATAATACAAAGGGAACCATAACAATCGGTAAAGTTGTTAGTAAAACTAAACAAAGAAGGAAAATGAAAAGAAGAAATCCAAAAAAGAGGGATAGTATATTGCATGGTTTCTAAAAGTAGCCTTCAAGGCATCGTACTGGATCTTTATTGTCTAATAGCTTCTTTAAGGAAATAGAATATATTAAGAAATTTCCCCAATTAAGATATTAATATGAAAATAGAATTTAGAAGCCCTGACTGAGATTGCCCTGGGTACTGTACAAACATGTAAGAAGAGATAATATCTGCCCATAAGATCTTACCACCTAAATAGAGGACTGCAACACTTTGGTCTAATCCTCTTTGCTGGACATAATGTGGGAGTGGCTGCGTGATGTTTAGTAACCCATGATATAAGGATGGCCAGACTAGATGATCTGATTGTCCCTTCTGGCCTTAAACTCTAAGACTATATATAAGCAAACAAAGGGCAGGGGAGGTTTAAATGTGCTGGCCAACGTCACTCAGGATTGTTTTAGCAATGCTGAGAATAAACCCTAGATCGCCTGTGTCCCAGTCCAGTGTCTGAACCACAAAGTTATCCTTCTCGCTCTAAAGGTATAGCTGTTACTAAGTGAACAATTCAGAGATTATGATGCTGGTAACCATCTGCTGTTCTCTTTTCTTTTCTTTGTGTCCATGCAGGGGCAGCTCTATGGTTTTTGCCTCCCCAAGCACGGCAGTCAGGTAGCTTTTGGCGGCAAGCCTGCAGGCGGTCCGCTGGCCACGTGGATTCAGCGGCATGCCTGTGGGAGGTCCGCCATTCCCGCGCCTTTGGCGTCCCCGCTGCCAAATTACCGCCAATGCCACGGGACCGGCGGACCTCCTGCAGGCATGCCACCTGACGGCCATCCTCACAACAACTGGAAGGCCGCCCCCCGCAGCTTGCCGCCCCAGGCATGCACTTGCTGCACTGGTGCCTGGAGCTGCCCCTGTGTCCATGTCAAGGAAGTGTTCAAAACAGAATCACAAACTCAGAGACAGGGCCAGCCCACAACATTTTGGCACCTGAGGCGGGGAGCTCAAATTATGCCCCCATGTCCCCTCGCTTGGGCCAAAACTTTGAAAGGTCTCAATTCTGCCTTCTTCCTGTTTTACTCCTCTCATGGTATTGCTCTGTTACCTACCCCAAAAAAGGAGAACTAACAACTTAAAATGCCTTGTTCAAAAATTTTAAGTAACACTTAACTTTCAAATGCCTGAACAGCAAATGTAACTTTTCTTGTCTGCATAGTAAACACTGGCATTTTTATCTGTTTGAATAACCAAAGTGGTGCTTTCCGTGCCTTCTTGGTTGCAAAGATTTGAACTGCTTCCTGCTGAAGGTCCACAGTCTGGGACAGTTCATGCTCTATTGAGATGGTTGCAAGGCCGACCAGCCTCTCCTGTGTCATTGTGGAGCGTAGATGTGTTTTTATTAACTTCAGCTTGGAGAAGCTGCGTTCTCCACTGGCAACTGTTACAGGAAGTGTTAGAAGTATGCGCAGAGCAACAAAAGCATTTGGAAAGAGGGTGATCATTTTATTTGTGCACATATATTCCAGAACAGCCTTTGGAGTTGATCCTGCTGAAATGTATCTTCAAAGGGCTTTCAGTTCATCATCTAAATCACTCGCATCAATATTGCGCATGTCATCATGTGTCAATACTGTCTCTAGTGCCCTGCATTGCTGGTGTAGGTCTTCTTCAGGTATAGTGAGGAGTTTTAGAATATCATACAACATCCCAAATATACTGCTGTGTTCCTTGAGCAGCATGAAATGTTCTTCAACAGACTGTATTGCACAATCTAGCACCTGGTTAAAGAATTCAACTTTGAATTGTTGTTTGAGATCTCTTATGGGATTATCCTGTGCCTCGTAATCAAAATGTCTTCTTCTTTGGTGACTCTTGTATTCTTGAATGGGTGGGAAAATAGCTTTAGTGTGAAGTTCCTCTGCCAACTTCTGTGCACTCTTCAGAACATTTTGAAATCCCTCATCTGACCGGACTGGAGGTATGACTTTGCTTTGTCCAGTTGTCCCATTGTTCCAGATACATCAAGGTCAACACCTTGGAGTCTCTTGCTTACAACATTTATTTGAAACAGTATGTCATGCCACAACACTAAGCCACACAGAAATTTGAAGTATCAGAGGAGTAGCCGTGTTAGTCTGAATCTGTAAAAAGCAACAGAGGGTCCTGTGGCACCTTTAAGACTAACAGAAGAATTGGGAGCATAAGCTTTCGTGGGTAAGAACCTCACTTCTTCAGATGCACAGAAATTTGAAGTTACACCTCTACCTCGACATAACGCTGTCCTCGGGAGCCAAAAAATCTTACCACGTTATAGGTAAAACTGCATTATATTGAATTTGCTTTGATCCACCGGAGTGCGCAGTCTCGCCCCCCTGGAGCACTGCTTTACCGCGTTATATCCAAATTTGTGTTATATTGGGTCACGTTATATCGAGGTAGCGGTGTATGTATGTTTCTGATTATTCCATTTCCCTCTGCCACTGTTCTCCCACGAACAGTTCCTGTCTTATCGCCTCCACTTGACTTTCCCATCGTGTGGCACTCAGTGGTTTTAGTGTCAGAGAGGATGTTCTCCGATGTTGCTTCAAAATTTGCCATCGATGAGTTGATGCTGAGAAAAATACATAGATGCTTTGAATTACATTAAAAAATTCAGCAGCCTCACTAGAAGCTGATGCTGCATCACTGACCACCAAGTTCAATGAATGAGAGCTGCATGGGACATAAAAAAAGCTTGATGGTTTAACTCTCGGATCCATGTCTGCACTCCTCTGTTTTTTCCTCTCATGTTGGCACCATTATCGTAGCCCTAACCTCTCATGTCAGCTATCGCAATGCCCATGTCTTCCAGTTTTTAAAGAAGCACATTTGTCAGACCAGCTCCTGTAGTATCATCAATGTCAATAAATTCTAGAAAATTCTCTCTGACAGTCACCATTGCAGGGACATTTTCACTAGGTTCTGTTGTTGTTACAAAACGCACCATTGAAGTCATTTGTTCCGTGGCTGATGTCAGGTGTGCAGTCCAGAATAATAGAGTATTATCTTGCTGACTTCAGATCTGCCACAATTTTCTGTTTGACTTTTGCTGCCAGTAACTGTATGATCTCATTTTGAATTGTTTTTCCAAGGTAGTGGTGTGCGTATATTTCTTGGGTGGTGACTCTTCTTAGATGCTCCTAGAGTACAGCATCAAACTCAGCCATGAGCTCCACAATTTTAAGGAAGTTTCCATTGTTTGGCGCTACAGCTGATCTGAAGTGGCACGCAGTGCTAGGTTTTGGGTAGCAAGCATTCTCACAATGGCAATGAGCCTTTTCAGAACATTTTGCCAGTAAAGAGACTCTGATGCAATCTTCTCTTGATGCTGATCATCTATGGTGGCCTTTAACCTTCGTCTCATCTCAAGCTCTTTCCATTTATGGAATGCTCTCTGGTGATTTGCTGCCTTCTCATGGCATGCCAGATTTCTAGCCAGATTTTTCCAGGCCTTTGTTCCTGTAGAACCCATTGTGGCTGGAACATTAGACTGGAAGAGTTTGCAACAAAAACAGTATGCCACATTCTGGGTTTTTGAGTACATAAGCCCTGGCCTCTCCACTTTTTCACCATTGGGGATTTCAGGCCAGTAATATGTTGGATGGAAACTTCTATTTACATTAGTTTCAGAGTAGCAGCTGTGTTAGTCTGTATCCGCAAAAAGTACTTGTGGCACCTTAGAGACTAACAAATTTATTTGAGCATAAGCTTTCATGGGCTACAGCCTATTTCATCGGATACATAGAATGGAACACACAGAAGATATTTATACATACAGAGAACATGAAAAGGTGGAAGTAGCCATACCAACTGTAAGAGGCCAATCAATTGAGATGAGCTATCATCAGCAGGAGAAAAAAACTTTTGAAGTGATAATTGAGATGACCCATAGAAGGTGTGAGGATAACTTAACATGGGGAAATAGAATCAATTAGTGTAATGACCCAACCATTCCCAGTCTCTGTTTAAACCTAAGTTAATTGTATCTAATTTGCATATTAATTTACGTTCAGCAATCTCTCTTTGGAGTCTGTTTTTGAAGTTTTTTTGTTGCAAAATTGCCACCTTCAAGTCTGTCACTGAGTGGTTAGAGAGGTTGAAGTGTTCTCCCACTGGTTTTTGAAAGTTATGATTCCTGATGTCAGATTTGTGTCCATTTATTCTTTTGCACAGAGATTGTCCAGTTTGGCCAATGTATATGGCAGAGGGGCATTGCTGGTACATGATGGCATATATCACGTTGGTAGATGTGCAGGTGAACGAGCCCCTGATGGCGTGGCTGATGTGATTAGGTCCTATGATGGTGTCACTTGAATAGATATGTGAACAGAGTTGGCATCAGGCTTTGTTGCAAGGATAGGTTCCTGGGTTAGTGTTTATGTTGTATGGTGTGTGGTTGCTGGTGAGTATTTGCTTCAGGTTGGGACACTGTCTGTAGGCGAGGACTGGCCTGTCTCCCAAGGTCTGTGAGAATGAGGGATCATCTTTCAGGATAGGTTGTAGATCTTCGATGATGCGCTGGAGAGGTTTTCATTGTCTTTGGGGAACATGAAGTTTTTCACTTGCTGTGGCCCATGCAGTACAAGGAAATCCGTCAGGCTACTGCTCAAGTGGGTCCACAGTCCTGGATCATCTATACTTAAGGAACTAAACTCAGCAGCCTCCACCACACTCTTCTCTGATCTACACTTTTCTTCAGGAATGTGCATGGGTTACATCCATTTGAGATATGGATGCTGCAGTAGCTGCCAGGTCACCTGCACTCTGACTAACTGGAAGATCAGGCATCTCCTCACCACTCTCATCCTCACTGGGGCCGGAAGGCTTACCATGAACATTTGTGTCTATGTATCTCAGGAGAGCTTCTTCCTGCTTAGATAGAAAAGCTTCCTTTGCTTGCTTGCTTTTTCTGAATGCTGCCCCTAAGGGGCGTTTTCTTCTTTCACTCATGACTGTTGTTCTGTGCCAGCTATAGTGGCTCTCAACACTCAATTGAAGGGGACAAATAAGCAGGCTGGTAGCAGGGCCTGAGTGAGGGAAGATATCAGCGGCTTAAGGGCCTAACTGGCTCCTACTACTTCAGTTGACTGTCTGTTCTCCTCAAGTGGGTTCAGGGAAGCAGCAGGAAGCTCCCTGAGAAGCTGGTGTTAATCAGTCCAGGCTCCTGGCGTGCCAGAGAGGTACATAAGAGGCTCCTCCTCCTCTCTCTCCCTGCAGCTCTGCTGCTGTCTGTTATTCCCTCTCACCTTTTCTCCTGCCTGCCTGTTATGTCTCTTGTGCCCTCCTTCCTCCAGCACAGCACTCCACCATCTCTGTGCATCTAGAGCAGAGAGAATACATATGCACCAGCAGCAGACACAATTTTCTACACTCTGGGTCCTAGTGGCGCCCCCCCACAGTCTGGCACCTGAGGCGGCCGCCTCAATTCGCCCCATGGTAAGGCCAGCCCTGCTCACAGAGACTAACTTAAGCAAAAGTCTCCATTGTAAGTCTGAGACTACGGCAGGCAGGGTAATTCATTCTGCCAATCAAGCTGGCACAGTCTTTTCATGGTTACAACTGTGGCATTTTGCTGGAAATCTGTACCTGTGCAGTGATGGTGAGAGGCTATGGCTCAAAGTGTGTTTATTTTTAATATTTACTACGATTGTGTACCTTTAACTCATTACTGAAGTTTCACACAGAGTTGACTGGTTATTTTTAAAAGGGAGGCATCAGTTTTTTGCCAAATGGAACAAGGAGTCAGGAGATCTGATTTCTGTTATCAGCTCTGCCACCAGTTCACTATATGACCTAGAGTGAAAAAAATGCTTGTATTATCAAGTAATTAAAACTAATTAAACATGAATAGAAGGCCCATATGTCTAGTAGGTCACCTTGGTTATTCCCCTTCCTCAGCCCATGAGTACATGTTGAACTTTATTTTCATTAAGTAAGGATACGTCTATACTTACCTCCGGGTTCGGCGGTAAGCAATCGATCTTCTGGGATCGATTTATCGTGTCTTGTGTAGACGCGATAAATCGATCCCGGAAGTGCTCGCCGTCGATGCCAGTACTCCTGCTCCGCAAGAGGAGAACGCGGAGTCGACGGGGGGAGCCTGCCTGCCACGTGTGGACCTGCAGTAAGTACCTTGTAGTTCGAACTAAGGTACTTCGACTTCAGCTACGTTATTCACGTTATTCACGTAGCTGAAGTTGCGTATCTTAGTTCGAACTGGGAGGTTAGTGTGGACCAGCCCCAAGACTCACCACCTGGAATAAAGTAGTCCAGTGAGAATTGTGCAGTTCATTGACCATAGAAAGTGGTAAAAAACCAGAGAAATCTTAAGAATCTTTTTATATATATTTATTTCTCTGTATATTATCTAATACATACATACACACTCTTTAGTAATATTTTAAATAGAAAGTAATTTACCTGAGAAGAGTGAGAACCAGAAAATGATCAATCAACTCCTCCCTTTGAAAACACAGGGACCAAATTATTCCCGAATGTATTATGCAATGCCATTGAACTTAGACTTGGTAAAAAAATAATATGTGACCTTTCTGACCAATCGCAGCTAAGTAAAATCACTTGACTCATGGACATTCATGGCCAATCCATCGAGTGAACAATTCAAGAAGAACAAAGAGGATAATTACATGTGAATAGCAGATACACTCTCCAGGGCAGGGATCATCGTTTAGTTCTATATTTGTGGAGGGCCAGGCACAATGGGGCCCTGATCCATGATAGGGGCTTCTATTTTAAATAACAAGTAATAATCATAACATATGAAGAAACTGCAATCTACTGGCAGGTTTTCTGTGACTAGTAAAATGTTTAAGTAACTTTATTGTTGTGAATTAGTCATTCAGCTGTAGTATTTTCCCAGTTCCTATTTGCTCTGTTTTTACAAAAATTGAAGAGGTGTTTTCAGTTTATTATCCTGAATTTCCTCTGAATCTATTTCCTGACCTGAAACTCTCTCTATTTTACTACCTTTTATTCTATGATCTCAGATTGTTTTGGTCCTTATACTTCCATACACTGCATGATTCACTTATCAGACCATAAGCCTAATCCATCCAAATAATTTTGAATTAATTTGCTGTGTTCTGTTCCTCTTTATTTTCTGGATGGATGGCTGCATTTGTGCTGTTTGAAATAGAAGCGTGAGAACTTGGCATCTTGGTATTTGCTCTCCTTTATTCTATCTAACCCCTCTCTTGAAGACTTATTTACCTTAGGGCCCTGATCCTTAAGTGTGCAGATAGGAGGGGGAACAAGAGTAACCTCTTGGAAAAGATGCTACAATAAATGACCTACACTGGCTCATGGTGTCTGTACTTGATCCCAAGTTAAGTTTAAAAGAAAGCATCGGTAAGAATTCTTTGAGGCATGATTTTTTTCTCTGCAGTGTATTTTTAAAAATACAAACATGCTGCCCCCAAAACTGGGCTGTATGAAAAAGCGAAATCTAGTCCTAAATGAATGTATTTAAAAATGAGTATTCATCATTATTTCTGCAGCGTGTTCCCATGGTTCTGTGTTCAATATGAACAAACAAGGAAAAAAAGAATGAAGCGAATGAACACAAAAAAGGGAAGGGGTGTAGGGTAGATAATTAAAATTGTTCTTACCATAAAACAGGAGGGAAGAATCCCCTTCTTTGCTATACATTACTCTCATGCGCTCTCATGCTGCTTTTTAGCAATCTCCAATGAAAACACACTGCTGTTATGGAGGGGCTGAAATGTACGCAGATTTTGTGAGCTTCTGCCAGAAGATGTTAAATAATATTGTCATTTCTAAGAAAATCATGCACCAAAGGCTGTTCAGACAGTTTTCAAACATGGCACATGTGAGACTTGGCCATAAGACAGAATTTCTATACAATTGGCTCTATTGTCAGTTATAACAAAACAATGAAAAATACCTTGGGATGTAAGCCATATAATATTTTTTTCTTGAAGGTATGCTGGTATGTTGGCTGCTGTGTGAATTTGGGAAGCCAAAGTGCAAAGTGCAGCTTGCTTTTGTAACTCGAACCAGTGATTTATGAGACAGATGCTTTCTGGAATGGCTAACATTCATGCACTAGGCTTGTTTGATGAAGTCTGACAGAGTGTTATACAGAAACTGGATTGAATGTGTTGCAAAGCAGATGAACGAACATGTGAAATTATGATGTCGCAGTGGTTAGAAGTTGTCTGAACTCCAGGTTCTTCTTTGAGTGCTTATTCGTGTCAATTCCAATCAGGTGTATGCGCGCGTGCATGGCAGCTGGAAGATTTTTCCCCTAGCAGTATCCGCCAGGTCGGTCCGGGCGCCCCCTGGAGTGGCGCCTTCATGGTGCTCAATATAGGGCCCTAACCAACCCGCCACCCCCTCAGTTCCTTCTTACCGTCAGAGACAGTTAGCTGGAACTTCCCCTTGCTCTTGTCATGACAAGCGCATTTGGCAGTCTGTATATAGTTATTCATTTGATTTTTTAATTAGTGTTAAATAGTTAGTAGGTACTTAAGGTTAATTCTTAAGTTTCCTTTGGGGAGAGGGGGAGGTTCCCCTCCAGTGCTATCCCAGTGCTGGGACATGCCACGGTCTCCAGGCTTCAAAGCCTGTCAAGTCTGAGGCAAGTGTATGCCCAGAAGCAATCCTCACACTTAGTGTTTGAAGTTTTCGGGGGAGAGCCATAAAAAGGATCATTGTAGGATCTGCAGGGGGTTTCATCCCAGGACATTAAAAGCTAGGGATCAGAACCTGAAGATCCTACTAATGGAAGCTGCACTCTGCCCCCAATCCGACCCCAGGTCAGCAGACCCTGCCCCGAGTACCTCTTCCTCGGTACGAAGTTCCCCGGCACTATTGGCACGGGGATCTGTGTCGAGTAAAGACAAGGACTCTTGGCACCATAATGGCTCCACTCGTGGCTCACATGCTACAGGCAGGCTCTGATCTCAATCGCCAGTGCTGTAGAAGAAGAAGGGGCCAGAGAGAGATTGTTCTCCCCTGGCTTGCCCCACTTCTGGTGACAGTCGTGTCGACTCCTGCCCTTCTGGAAGGTCAGTCAAGTCCGGACCCTTCTTGCTCACCAAGGCCGAGCCAAGATCTACACCTCCCATCTACCCCAGAGGTGTTTGAGGCAGCCCAGGACCTGCTCCATCTCATAGCACCATTCTCCCGACCTAGACAGGATAGGTCACTGGCACCAGTCGCTCCCCCCGGCACCGTTAAGGGGAAAGCCCACAGTGATGTCCTGGTAGTCTCCATCACTGGTGCACCACTCCCTAGCGCCAGAACAGAATCATCAGCCTTGTCAGTCCCTGAGCCCTTGGCACAGACTGTTAGTGCCTCGAAGTACCGCTTCTCCGTGGTCCTCCTTTTCGGAGACCTCAGAGTCAGAGTCCTATCAATCTCATAGCAGCAGAAGTAGACGGTCCAGGTCACCATGAGACCAGCACTGGGGCCTGCGCAGTGACAGCCCCTGGCACAGTGGTCCTTTTGGAGTCCCGGGGCCTTTCACCAAGACCAAGGGTGAAACCAAAGGTTGCATTCCAGGGCGGCATTGGTGGCCTTGGCCACTTTCGTACCTCCTCCGGCACTGTCGGCATTGGCAGGATTGGGGGTAGCTCCATCACTCCCTGATGCCACCATCCCAAGCCCTGCGACACCGGCGCCATCTACACCAGCCCCAGTGGTATCAGCGATGACGACCTCAGCATCAACAGCCCTAGCTCCAACATTTACTGTCCTGGCACCAAGGGGCATGGCATCATCCATGTTGGCACCAGTCCAGGAACTCCAAGCGTCACAGGACCCCTTGGGCATGAAGGAAAGAGAGCAGCCACTCCTTATGGGCATCTCTTCCTCTTCCTCTCCAGATGAGGCACTGGTGGCACCTTAGTAGCCCCGGCCCTGGAGGACAACAGGATCCTGCAGCAATTGCTGAGGAGGGTTGCCCAGGACCTTGGCATTCAGGCAGAGTAGGTAATGGAGGATGCAGATCCAATGGTGGATATCCTCACCCCCTCTGGATCTGAAAGTATTGCCCTACCCATCATAAAGACCATTGCCGACTCCACAGAAATCTTGTGGCAGACCCCAGCTTCATTGCCTCCTACGGCTAAGCTCAATAAATGATGCTATTTTGTGCCATCCAGGAGCTGCGAATACATATACCCATCCTCCACCAGATTCCCAGGTCGTGGATGCTGCTAACCAAGTGCCAGGGTTACCAAGGTCCCTCCACAAAGAATCAGGAGGCAAAAAAACTCAACCTTTTCAGGAGAAAGGTCTATTTCACTGGTGGCTTGCAGCTCAGCATTGCTAATCAGCAGGCCACTGTCAGCAGGTACTGCTATAATACATGTGGAGCAATAGCAAAATTTGCTGAGCTGCTGCCGCAGGACTCCCATGCTGAGTTTTTGTCCCTGGTGGAGGAGGGCAAGCTGATTTCCCGAGCTTCACTGCAGGCTGCACTGGACGGAGCTGATGCGGCTACTCAGGTTATGGCTATGGAGATAGCCATGAGAAGGGGCTGCTGACTACAGGTCTCAGGTCTGCCATGCGAAGTCCAGCAGACTATTCAGGACCTCCCCTTTGAGGGTTCAGCTCTCTTCTCTGAAAGGACGGATAAAAGGCTACATAGCCTGAAGGACTCACGAGCTACCCTCAAGTCACTGGGTCTCCATACTCCCGCCACACAGCAGAAGCATTTTAGTCTGCAACCTCCTCCGCGGTTCTACCAGCCACAGAACTGACAGGACGGTTCACGGAGGAGAAACAGGAGTGGCAGGAAGAGGCGGCACCCATCCTCAGGCCAGGGCTCTGGGTGAGCGACAATCACTTCCAGTTCACAGTCCTTCCGTTCAGTCTGTCAGCGGCACCTCGTGTGTTCACCAAGTGCATGGCAGTTGTGGTTGCATTCCTGGGCAGGGGGCGGGTACAGGTGTTTCCATACCTCGATGACTGGCTGATAAAGGGCCGCTCCAGGGCTCAAGTGGAGGCAGAAGTTGACTTCATAACAACAGCATTCGATTAACGGGGCCTTCTCTTGAATGTGGGGAAATAGACTCTGTCCCCTGTTCAGCGGATAGAGTTCATAGGGGTGGTAGTGGACTCAACACAGGCCAGGGCATACCTGCTGGAAGTGAGGTTTCAAGCCCGGGGCAACATCATTTAAAGTCTCAGGCAGTTCCCCACCACCACAGCAAGTCATTGCACCTCACAGTGTAGAAGCTCAATGGCTGAACCATGGAGCTCTCCTGCTCAGATCTACCTATCTTGCAAGAGGAAGAGATTTTCAATCTGGTTGGTGCAGCATCATTCATCCTTGATGCTCGCCTCTGTACCACTTATACTGGACTATCTTCTCCATCTGAAGCAGCAGGGGCTGTCCATGTTGTCAATAAGGGTTTGCTTGGCCGCCATCTCTGCCTTCCATCCAGGCACAGAGGGCCGGTCAGTCTTTGTGAACCCTATGGTCAGTCGTTTCCTGAAAGGTCTCGACAGGCTATATTTGCACGTCCGACAACCGGTCCCAACCTGGGACCTCAATCTGGTGCTTTCCAAATTGATGGGTCTGCCCTTTGAACCACTTGTGGCTTGTTCTCTGCTCTACTTGTTGTAAAAGATGGTGTTTCTGGTATCGATAACCTCAGCCAGGAGAGTGTCTGAGCTCAAGGCCCTAACATGAGAGCCCCCTTACACCATGTTCTATAAGGACAAGGTTCAGCTCAGGCCACATCCAGCTTTCCTCCTCAAGGTTGTCTCCCAATTTCACGTCAACCAGGACATCTTCCTCCCAGTGTTCTGTCCTAAGCCACACTCAACTGGCAGGGAGTAGAGGCTTCACTCATTGGACGTCTGCAGAGTGCATTGAAAGGACAAAACTGTTCTGGAAGTCCATTCATCTGTGGCTGTGGCAGACAGGATGAAAGGTCTTCCAGTCTCCTCTCAACGAATTTCATTGTGGATCACGTCCTGAATCTGTGAGAGCTTCAACCTAGCAGAGGTGCTCCTCCACCCCCTCCCCCACTCACAGCACACTCCACCAGGGTGCAGGCTTCTTCAACGGCCTTCCTAGTGCATATTTCCATTCAGGAAATATGCAGAGCGGCGATGTGGTTCTCCATACGTATCTTCACATCGCATTATGCTATCACCCAGCAGGCCAGAGACAATGCAGCTTTGGTAGAGCAGTGTTCCAATCAGTGGAAATCTGAACTCCGACCCCATCTCTGGAACTTAGGCTTGGGAGTCACCTGATTGGAATTGACATGAACAAGCACTCGAAGAAGAAAAAACGGTTACTCACCTTCTTGTAACTGTTGTTCTTCGGGATGTGTTGTTCATGTCCATTCCAATACTCACCCACCTACCCCTCTGTCGGAGTAGCCAGCAAGAAGGAACTGAAGGGGTGGTGGGTCGGTAGGGCCCTATATTGAGCATCATTAAGGCGCCACTCCAGGGGTGCACGGACCGACCCAACAGATACTGCTAGGGGAAAAATCTTCCACGCGCACACACCTGATTAGAATGGACATGAACAACACATCTCGAAGAACTACAGTTACGAGAAGGTGAGTAACCAGTTTTTTTGCCTCAAATAATATCAGGCAACCAATGATCATAAGTCATCTTTGACAATTGCAGTGATAATATTTTGAAAGGCTGGTGGTGTGCAGTGCTACTTTTCCATCTAGTCTAAATTCTAGTCCCATTCTCAGCAGGTGTAAATTGGCAAAACCACCTTGGACTTGTAGAAGTAAATGGAAATATGCCACTTTACAACATCTCAGGATCTGGCTCTACGTTGACTATTTTGTGAGACTATTAGAGGTGCTTTCCTGAAATGCGGTCTAAGTAATTTTTTTTTAAGGGAGACATGAAATCAATGCATATCCTCTTCTTTTTTCCTACTCCTATCTGAACAGAACAGTGTATTGGATTTTCATGTTGATATTGGACTTTGAATTCAGTGTCACTATAAAATCTGGAATTTCTTGCATGCATAGCCCTAATTATAGTGCCTCAGATTTGACAAGGGATAAATGTCCCACAAACCAGATAGTGATTACTTTGGTTTTTGCCAGCAGCTACATTCCTGGAGTTTTAAAATTCCACTTGCAGGAAGAGAGCATTGTGCTTTTTTTCCTAAAGGAACTCAATATTTGTAAGTTGGTGACTGGTTTCACCAGTCAGGAAAGAAAAAGAAATCTCCAAGCATTAATTCTTTTAAGGCCCTTTCCGCAGGGCTTGTTTTATTATCAACAAAATGATCATGATTTTGAGTGTTAAAGAGCTTTGGCTAAATGCTGTAGTATTTAAACACGCTTAGAACAACCACTTTTGCAAAATCCTGCCCAGTTTTATTTGTGAGCAGATAAAGCACTTTTAGATTTCTTGTTTTGCTCAGAATTCCATAGCCCATCTCACCATTAGCCAATTCATACTTGCATTGACAAATTCTTCATCCACTTTCTCAGCTTGAGAGATGGTGGAAGCAACTCAGGTACAAAGCCTTATCCTCAATATTATATTTGTAGATATTCTCCTGCCAAGCATTTTAAAACCATGTCCCTGTTGGAATTGCGTCTGAAGGGAAGATCAGAGCTTATCAACAATGTTCCTAGCAGCCATGATAGACTACTGCAAAGTCTACATCATTTCCTCCACAAAGGTAGCCAATTTAAAATACACAACAGAGCAAACATACAGATCTGGAGCCTGCAAGTTAAGTCTTGATGACTGTTTTCCTAGAAGTGAAATTCAAAACCACTGCAAATTTTAGGCCAAAATTTTAGGCCAAACAGGACGAAGTCCAGCTCCATATTTTCTTCTCAGCATATCAAACAGCTGCTATTGTTTTCCATCAACACACCATTTGAACAGCATACTGAAATATTCTATCCCCCTACAAAATAACACCAGGTTGCTCTCTAGCAACTGCAAGAATGAGTCAAATATGAAAGCCATTGCCACTGACTCTGACAGTGCAGGAGAGTTGGTTCTACCAACAGACCCCAGACCTTACTGAGGTTGTAAGCATTAGTTGGTACCAAATCCACACCAGCTACTGTGAAACACCGAGGGAAGTCTGGTTGTAAAAGTGGCCTCCTTTATAGATTTACAAGCTGTGATTTGGGATTCAAACACTCCCTGCTTACCCCTCTCTCATTTGAGAATAAAGCATATAAATAGCATGGGTGTATTTTGCGTGCTGTATATAAACATAAATAAATGTTTGCAATGTTGGTTCCAGGATGAGAGAGAGAGACAAGGTACGTAATATCTTTTATTGGACCAACTTCTGTTGGTTTGGACCCAGACCTGAGGGAGCACTCTGTGTAGCTCAAAAGGTTGTTCCTTCCACCAGCAGAAGTTAGTCCGATAAAAGATGTGATTATCTCACCTATCTTGTCTCTAATACATAAACAAAGACCATTGTAAAGATCCTCAGTATTCCTGTGTGTTTTCTGTTGTGTAACAAACTACGTGCTTTCCCACCAGAGATTGAAAATGAACCATCTTTGAAGACTGTTGAAGGCACAACATGTGACTGGACTCAGAAGCTTGTCTACATGGGCGTTAGATTTTACACTCATCTGGTACAGACTATGTGCGCAAGTATATTATCCACTCACTGGCCTGTGTGGATCCTTACTGGTGCACACTAAAAGTTCCCTAGTGCATGTTAACTTAGTACTGTTTGAAATGAGACCACATTAATGTGCACTAGGAAGCTTTTACTGTGCAACATGCTAGTGCACACTAGTATTTACACCCCTCTGGTGTGGACTAATGCATGGCGTAGACAAGACCTACATTTAATACCCATTGAGGACTTCTCTGGGACTCAGAACAACTACTGTTCACACTGGGCTTCATCCAAAACCCATTCAAGTCAATGGAAAGACAGCCACGTCTTCAGTGAGTTCTAAATTGGGCCCATGGCCCATTCTTCTGACAATAGATACAAGTAACTCCATTCACCTCTTTCTCCACCAGAAGAAAGGAGTCCATAGAAAACACCAGGCAAGTGTCAGACAGCAGGACATGCTCAGAATTACCCCTCCGCAGCTACAGTATCAACCTTTAGGTACCATCTTATCCTGTGCACTAAAAGAACAGATTTTTATACTAAAGGTTATTTTTGTAACTATGGAAAAATACATAGCAGCCATTTTGCTTACAAATGTTGTCACAGTTTAGAGTTCTTATAGCTGCTCAGATATAATAGGACTGATATAAGAACCAAAAGTTGATCAAGTTGCATAAAGGTTTTCCTTTCACTATTTGTGCGTTTTTTCTGCTACACCTCCCCCTTTCTGGTATCATCATTTAATTAATTGTGCTTTATAATTACCTGTTAGCTGCTTTTCTCACTAGTCCTGGCCAAGTTCTATCTGGAATGATGAAATTGTGCCAAAAGTGCTAAAAATCCCTCAGCAGTTTCAACAGGAAATGGTTTTCTATCTCCTTCAACACCAGTCTTACACTGCTGGCTGTGCACTATTACCCAAGTAATGGAAAGTCAGGATACAGGATAATAAAACAGTAAATGACTGTATAAAGGACATGCATTGTGTATTCTAAAGCCCAACAAAGCCTTGCAATTCTTCAACATTCAGCACCTGGGAAAGGCTATGTATCAATTTTAATGTATTTATTTTTCTGTTAATTTGGCCTATCAGCTTTCTTAGTGTGAAATATCCTAATAAAGTTCACACAATACGATATTATAAATTCTTCAGCCTGCTCCATAATTTTCAGTGTTAGCATCAACCAGGGGTGGAGTTTTTAAAAAGGGGGGTGAGGGTAGGGTTACATGGAGATATACTTTGAAGAGAATCTTTGATTAACAGGCAGCATATAAACATTATTCATCCACCTCACCTCACCCATCCTTTCCATATTCTGAGTGAATGCAAAAGTTAAATGTTTAGGACATCAGTGAAAAGAAAGGGGAAGCTACTGCCTTCCAAGTCCACTCTTGAGTTGTGTGTGCGCACGTGCAGTGGAGAAAGATACAAATCTGTTTAAGAGGGTGGTTTCATCGAACTGTGAGAAAGAGGCCTATGGGATTATTTTTGCTTTATGACAGCTCAATTCAGTAAAGAATTTAAACCCTGATTCAGCAAAATAGTTAAGCACAGTCCTAACTTTAAGCATGTGAATAGTCCCATTGTCTTAAGTTTAAGTACTTTACCAGAGCAGAGCCTAAAACATTAAAGCCCAGATTTTTAAAGGCATTTAGGCACCTAATTCCCACTGATTTCAATGGCAGCTAGGCACCTAAATAGTTTGAAAATCTAGGCCTAATTCTAGCTAATGTTGGGGGCCTTAGAAGATGAGCCTTTGGCATCAGTTATATTAATGTATTTATCTCTTTAAATTTGCCACATTGGTCCTGATTCTCATTTACGCTGGGTTAATAGTATTGTAATGTCAACAATTTCAATAGAATTGCTCATCATTTGAACAATAAGAACTGTATATTTCTCTCTATTTTAAACCTTTGTTTCCCTTCTCACAGCACTGCAGCTTAAGTGCAATTTAAGAAAAGAAATCCTAAATTGAGACAAACTGAGAAGCTTGGTTTTGTCTGGTTTTATTAGAGCCTTCCTAATTAGTTCAGATTACACACCTTAGTTCCTTGAAGATTCCAAGGCTTTCTCAAAGACTCTACAATGGGAAGGTGGAGCTATAGCAGAAAGTTGCCAGTCAAGAGAATAAATAGAGAGTAAGTAAGAAGAGCGCCATGGGGCAACCTTGTAATGAGAAGAAAAAAAAAAGTCAGACCAATGGAAAGGAGTCTGTTGGGATAATATTATTATACAGACAGAAAAATGAGTGGAGTTCCTGGGTCCTTTCTTTAAAAAAAAAATAGTTCTCATCAGTGTTATCAGCTTAGCCTCAAAATGACTTTCCTCCCCATTATTGCTTATAAACAAACCTTTATCACAGATAGCTTGCCTGCTGAATTAAGACGCTGTATTAAACAGTATATTGCTTCTGTCAGGGCCGATCGGCTGTTTGTGCAGATAATAATGCCAACTGCAACAACAACAATCAGCTAGTGTAAATTAACTTAACTGTGTGAAATAATGCCGCCTCTATCAGATTAGCTTGCTGAATGACTTTATCCTTAAATTAAAGCTTGCTGGGGCATAATAGTAAATCATTTAAATGGTGCTCGGCTTTTCAGGTAATGTCTTCATATATTACTGTAATTTCAATTCGCCAAGGCATGCAGATGGCTGTAGTCTCTAGCTCCTTGTCTCCAAAGCCTCTCCCGTGCTGCCATTTTGTAATTACAGAGCAGGCATTCTGCCTGCTGCTGTTAGATTTCCCATGGTGTACTGGCAGCCAAGGCAATGTATTTTAAAATTATTATTCTTGTGTGGCCCTCATAACATACATGTAAATCTTTTATGCTAACGCTGTCAGGGGTTTAGCACCAGGGCTCCAAGGTGTTCTGATGTAGAAATCACCAGCAATCTATCAACAAAATATCATTTGGGATTCTGCAAATGACTCACATTGTGGGAGGACTATAAGCAGTGCATTACTGTAAGGTTAGAGAGAGATGCAGTGATTTGGGCATATGATGCTTGGGAGCCTTGGTTGTCAGGCTTTGGGGGGGGAGAGGGGTTTGTTTGTTTGTTTGTTGTTGTTGTTTTTCGGGGGGGGGGGGAGTTAGTACCACTCTATGTGGTTTTAACTAAGAGATCCTGTCCCAGCTCAGAGACCTCACACAGATGACTGCTTTCAATATGCTGAAGGTAGCATCTGAGCAAATAACATCCTCCAAATTAAAAGCCTTAAAAATATCAACAAGATCAAAGCAAGACAGATAGCTGTTATAAAAGCAATACAGGGACCCAAAGTCTCTTGGGTCTATGCTGTGAGAAAGAACAGCATTGTTTAGCCTTTCATACCCACATGCAAAGGGTTAGTGATTGCTTAGTATTAAAATTCAGTTTTTAATGTCTATTGCTTCATATTTTTTTAATTTGCATTTTATTAAAGGGCAACAAAATGAGAGGCTTGCAAGAATCCAATGATCTATGATATCTCTGTGCAGAAAATATAACTGCTGTTGGTTGGAATGTATGACAGTCTTTTCTTTCACCTAAGCTACAGTACTTGTGAATATAGCTTTGTTACTCAGAGTTTTCTGGAGCGCAGAGACAGTATAAGTTGGAGTAAAGAGGCAGTAATAGGGAGAAAAGGCATTTGCTGTCCTTGTATCTTACTGACAGCACAAGTGTATTGCAAATATGCGTAGAGCATGAGCCATGACCACAAAAGACAGGAAGCTGCATTTTCAAAAGTGACTAGTGATTTTGCATCTGTTCTGGGGTGCCACACTTAAGACACCCTAAAGAGCCCTGACTTTAAAAAATGTGCTGATCGGCTCCCCACTGAATATCTGAACCCCCTGAACATGTCACTCAAAATGAATAGTCACTTTTGAAAATGTAGGTCAGTATGTTTAAAAATAAGGAACAGGGTTTTACTATCATATTGTGCATAAATAGATAAGAGATTTTTCCAATAATATTGTGGTTTTAACTGCATAAGGATAATGATTAAAGACAATCCCTTATGTAGCAGGTTGTAAGAAGAACATAGCTATTTTCACTTTTTCCACCTGAGTACTTTTAAACCAGTAGCATTCAGCTTTGCTTCTCCCAAGGTAATGACAGGCCCCTAGCAAACTGCAGGGAAGACCACATTAATCCCTTTACACAATGCAAGGGTAGACAAAACAATCCTAACATGTTTGTAAGTGATCATGGCATGTTGTAACTCTGTGATTCCCAAGAAAGAACAGGAAAGTGCTAGGTCAATTGCCTCTTGTCTTTTGGCATCCCTCCAAAATTTGCCTTTCTTTTTTGGCAACTGTCCAAATCTACTTGGATAATGTGGACCAGAATATTTTAGTACTAGGGATGGAATGAAACAAAGATGCTAACTCCTGTTTTATATGATGATGTATATGCAGTCTGGTTCTCCTGACCAGATCATTCATCTCCCGGATGGACAATCAGCATGGCAGACTCTTAAAAGGTCCTGCTGAGCCCAGTCCATGTTCCTTTCTGTGCCAGAATATATTAGCCTTACAGCTGGGTAAAACAATGGGCCATGCCAACTAGCTGATTTATTTAAAAACAGAGGGTCTGCAGCAATCAAATCTGTGCTCTCTATATATCTCAATCAAAAAAATAAGGTAGGAGGTTGGCATCCTATCCTCTCCTCTCCAGCCACGGAAACACAGCAGAACTGTTTATTTTACCCTGGAGTCTGCAGTGTCCCACCTCTTCAGAGGACACTAGATTGCAATAATAATAGATTCAATGTGCTGACCCATTCCTGCCCACCTTGCCCCTAACGGAAGGATCTTCCCCAAGATCACAACATTTTTAAACTCTACTTTATTCCCCTTGTCCTTCTGCCTCTCACCCATTGTTCTCATCACCCCTTTTTCTGCATCATAGCAGCCATCCTTCTCATCCTTCCTCCTTCCTCTTCCCTTCCCTCCACTGACTCCATTTCCCCACCTTTGTTACCTTCACCCCTCCCATAGTTCCCACCAGCTCCTCCTCCCTTCTCCATCTTGATCTCCCCCACTCCTTCCACCAGCACAAATCCATATCCCACATCTGCCTCTGCCGCCACCTCCTCCCTTCTGGTGACATTTGCGCCTCTATCTAACTCTCCCTCTATCTCCACCCTTATCCTCGGTGACATTAACTGCCATGCTGATGACCCATTTGACCCCTTAGATGCTCATTTCCTTGCCCTGCATCACATTCAAGCTGCAGCCCTGGTTCAATTCTCTCACTCACCTAAAGGGCCTTTCACTTGACTTGGTCTTCACCCAGCACTGCTCCCTCTCTGATCTCTGTGTTTCTGAGCTCCCCCCTCTCTCCTTTGCCATTGCCCATAAACCTCCCACCAATTAACTGGTCATTCAGCCTTTCCACGACTTGACTTCTCGTCTGCCTTACCTTACTTCCAGTGATGTGGTTATTGATTCTTAACTTGCTTCCCTCTTGTACTTGACTATTTTATCTCTCTCTCCCATTGCAAGGTATACCCTGCCACCCACCAGCCTTGGCTCATCCCCTTTGCTCTCACTCTCTGGCAGAAATCCTGTGCCCAAGCTAAATTCCTTCACTACTACTGGCTTTCTCTTCTCCTTCAGTTCTGCCATCTTCCTAGCTAAACAACTCTACTTCTCCAACTTAACTGAATTAATATAATAATATATGGAGATATACCTATCTCATAGAACTAGAAGGGACCCTGAAAGGTCATTGAGTCCAGCCCCCTGCCTTCACTAGCAGAACCAAGTACTGATTTTGCCCTAGATCCCTAGGTAGCCCCCTCAAAGATTGAACTCACAACCCTGGCTTTAGCAGGCCAATGCTCAAACGACTGAGCTACCCCTCCTCCATGACCCACAATTCCAGACCCACCATCCCAGCTGCCTTTTTGCCACCATTGACTCACTCCTCAAATCCTCCCCTCCTCCTGCCTCCATTTCTCTCTGCGCACGGGCTCTTGCAAATTTCTTCCAAGAGAAAATTGACAAATTGTAATATGACATTCCCCCTCCCCTTGGCTCACCTTCCATTCCCCCTACTTCTTCTACCCTCTACAATTCTCTCTTCCTTTTCCCATTTCACAAATGCAGAAACGTATCATCTGCTCTCCTATCCTAATCCTTGCACTTGCCTCAATGATCCCATCCTATCTCATTTCCTGATTATCCTTGTGCCCACTCTCATCCTTTACCTCATTCTTCTTAACCACTCCCTCTCCTCCGCCTCTTTCCCTTCCCAAAACAAGCATGATTTAGTCTTTCTCATCTTAAAAACAGCAACCCTACCCTCTTGACCCCACTTGCTTCTCCATCTACTGCCCCTTCTCCTTTTCATCTCTAAGCTGATTGAATGACGTGTTTACAATCGCTGCCTGGAGTTCCTCTTCTCCATTTCCATCCTAGACCCTCTCCAATCCAGTGTCCCCCTTTTGCACAGAAACAACTCATGCCAAAGTCTCTAATGACCCCTTCCTAGCAGAAGCTCAGAACCAGTACTGCATCCTCCTCCTCCTTGACCTGGCGGCCATCTTTGACATCACAGACCATGCTGTTCTTATTAAAAACTTGTCCTCCTTTGGCTTCCATGACTCTATCCTTCCACGTTCTCCCCCTACTTCTCTAATCACTCCTCTTGTTTGTCATTTTAGAAGATCCTCCTCATCTCTCCTCCCATTTTCTGGGGGGGATTCCACAGAGCTCTGTCCTTGGTTCCTTTTTCTTCTCCCACTACACCGTATATCTGGGTACTATCTCTATGCCGATGACTCACAGATCTACCTCTTTATTCCACTCTCCTATCTGAAGTAAAATTTCAGCTAACACCTTCTTCAAAATTCTCCTTAAAATTTCCTTTTCCATGATTCCTACAAAAAGCTTGACAATTGGTCTTTTTTGTTTTGTTTTTATACCTCACCTAGCACAATGGGGTCCTGGTCCATGACTGGGACTCTTAGGTGCTACAGTAATACAAATAAATAAGTAATAACCTCTTGTTTTATCTCCAAGCTCATACAACAGAACTGTACTGATTCACTATATACAAGGACTTCTGCTCCAAGGGAAAGAGAGAATTCACCCCTTTAGAGTGCAATGCCCGGCATCAGGTTAAAATGACATTTCTGACCATGTACCAATAGTTTTGTCAGGGGCATTCTAGGTGCAAAATCTAAAGGTATTTGCCTGAAACACTGCACATGATGCATCAAAACTGACATGCCAGTTTCATGTTTGTTGGGCACCTAAGTGCTTAATTCATATGATGTTCATTGTGATATTGTTAACTGAGCTAAAGAGCTAACAACAAGGCATTTCACTTCCATAGGAATCCATTGTCGCATAGCCATTAATTGCTGTGCAACAGCTGGAAAGTGGTGGTGTTTTGTGTTCCCTCTCTGCAGGAAACCTTGTGTGTATGTAATGTAGATACCTGCAAAATTCCTCAGAGTAAAATACTCTTCAGCTGCTGCCAGCTGTACTACTCCTATTTCTTAGCTGTTCTTAGAAATTTAACTAAAGATAGAATACTGTATAATAGACAGTAAAAGCTAATGATCATATTAATGCTGAAATGATACATATACACTCTAATACAGACGATAACATAATATACGTAATAGATCAGATAGGCGCTTTAAAAATGTTTACCCGTTTTAAAATTGGTTAGTTACCATTAGAACAACGCTGCTCTTCTGTGCGAGCTGGTGGCTGAAGAAAAGTAACCCTCCACCTGGGAAAAAAGAGGACAGGAGAAAAGCATCAAGAAGCAGTTTGTATTTTTCCTTTAGAATCAGTAGCTCTGGAAGGTTCAATGAAGCTTAAGATATGCATTATTTCTACAGCAGTTCTCGTGAAGTGTTTTATATAGTCATTGTAATTTAACCAGAGAGGGTGAAACCCTGGTTCCATTGAAGTTAATGGGAGTTTTGCCATTGACTTAAATGGGGCCAGGATTTAACCCAGCGTATTTTCCTGTGGAAATCTAACGTTCAGGTTTTGATCTTAGGATTTTAATAATGATGGTGAATGTTATTCTTTAAGCTATTTGCTAGAGATTCGGGTGGACATAGTTTTATTGCATCTCTTGAGACTGAAGATTGCTAATTGTCAGTTACAGCAAAGGTGTGATTACTCCTTAATTATGTTGCTATGAAAAGGCATCATATGAATTTTCTGTTAATTACCTAGTCAGAGGAAACTTGCTTTGAAATAGGTACGGTAAGTTTCTTCTTTTGGACATATTTGGGTTTGATCCTGTAACAATCTCTGCTCGTTCAAAAGATCCATTGAAGTAAAAGATCATAGAGTTTAAGGCCAGAAGAGACCACTTGATCATCTGGTCTGACCCTTGCATATCACCCAGGCCACCACCACCCGCACACTGAACCCAACAATTGAAATTAGACCAAACTATCATGGACCACAGGAAACTAGACTATGTGCCACAGAGAGCGAATAGGAAGAGCTGAGGTGCACCAGTGCTTGAGGTCCCCATGGTGGCAGGGAAATGATTAAGGGAACTATACCCAGATAATCTTGGCAAGTGACCCACACCCACATGCTGCAGAGGAAGGCAAAAAAAAAAAAAAAATCCCAAAGTCACTGCCAATCTGACCTGCAGGAAAATTCCTTCCCGACTCCACATAGGGCGATCAGTTAGACCCTGAGCATCGGAGCAAGGACCAGCCAGCCAAGCACCTGAGAGAGAGAGAATGCTTGGTGCCATTATGTTTTGCATGAGTAAGGATTAAATGAATGGGGCCATTCATGTGTACTTCCTTTGCTTTTTGGCTTAAGAATCACTCATGTCTTTTGTATTTGCACAATTTTTTGGTAACAGTGATGTTCGGGATTTTCTTTGGAGTAAAACTGAAATTAATCACCTCAGGCTTGTAGTAACCAAAGGTGCTTGCCTTGTGATAGCTGTACTGTGGGCTAGGAAAGAATTGGTGTGCTCAGTCCAGTTTATATTTCTCTCATAAAAATGTAAAAACATGCCCTCAACTAGCACTAATTTTCACTTTTGTGGCAATCTCAGCAGAGACATTGAGTTTTCAGTGGGTGTTGATATTAGATGATATTCTCATATCCCTAGAAGTGACCCATCCAAATCAAGATGGAGAGGTAGTGATAAGGAACTTTGCAAAGTCATTGTACCTCTTCTGTGGCTAGAAGACATTACCCGTGCTGGCACCTTTTCATGAGCTCCAAACTAAATTAAAACATTACTTGAAAAAGCTGCAGTCCTATTTAGTTGTCTTCATTGCATTTAGCATTATATCTCCACTAACACGCTATTAAGGAGGCTTATGTAAAAACAACACACACACACACACACAAATCTTTCACTTAGTTTGTATTCTCCAAAAAGTGTCATTTTTGTCTCTGTCCTTCAAGCATCTGTCTGTAGTGCAAACATCTGCCACAAGAGCCCATGACACTTTCTAGTCTCTCATATCTTAGTCTACTCAGCTTCCCTATCACCTGACCTCGAAGCAGATAAAATTAATCCTTAAGGGGTTGTTACTCTTTGTGTCTCTGAAGCCAAAAGGTATACTGAAGTACTGATGCAGAATTTTCTGGCATCCCCATTTCAGATTTATACTGCAGCTGATGGCACTGAAAGAAAATGAGAAGAACTGTAATCCAGTAGTTTGCAAAATTAGAATGGATTCTCTACATACTTCTCCTTTTAAAAGAAAATACTAGTGCAGGAGCTCTTTGAACTTTTTTTTTAATCTCATCTACTGTACATGTAACAGAAAATTGGTTTCTACTCTAGGTCCATGAATCTTTTACGGTTTTATTAAATATAAAAAATGGTAGTATGTCAAGTTCAAATCTCTTTACTTTCAGATACTTAAGCTAGTAGGACATGATACAGCCGTTATAAGGTTTGTTATAACAAAGCCTTTAAGGAAAAAGTTAAGTCCCTCACAGGGTAATGAATGGGCCAAGAAGTAATTTTTGTAAAATTATGGTAAAGTGAATAACGTAGGAGAAAATCGATGGTGAGAATTAATCTGAAGCAAAAATTAAAAATTGAAGATGTTACATTGGTTGGGTTTCTTTTAGGAATGCACAGAGGTCCAACATCATCAATTCCATATGATTCTAAGGGTGGGATAATAATGGAACTTGGTCCTTCCATTGTCTGCCTCTAGGACAAGCCTGAAGAATGTGTATGTGTCGTTTAATGGAGGCACAGAAGTTTAAAACAGTGGAAAATGAGGGCTCAAGTACAGCTTCAAGACTGTCATAGAACTGGAGCCCTATTGTGCTAATCCTCTTTTCTTTCTATAATCTTCGTTAATAGAGCTGGTTGAAAATGTTTGGATTTTAAAAATTTTGCTGAAATATCTGTGCAAACATTTTTCTTGAGTTTTTGACCGCTTCTAAAGTGATCAAATTTTGCAAAAATTGGAGTTTTGAACCAAAAAGTGTTGTGAAAGTTTTGTGCTTGTCTCGGTCAACTCTATTTATTGCAAGCACTGGAGTTTCAATGGCCAGATAATCTCCTTTAATGATACAATACCAAGATATATTGTCTACAGTTTAATGTTTTGACTCTCCTGTATTGGCCTCTCAGAGTTGGTAAGACAACTCCCACCTGTTCATGCTCTCTGTATGTGTGTATATATATCTCCTCAATATATGTTCCATTCTATATGCATCCGAAGAAGTGGGCTGTAGTCCACGAAAGCTTATGCTCTAATAAATTTGTTAGTCTCTAAGGTGCCACAAGTACTCCTGTTCTTTTTGCAGATACAGACTAACACGGCTGCTACTCTGAAAACTCTCCTGTATGGTATTTTACCTGGTGTGTTCATTTCTCTCTCCCTCTCTCTCTCTCTCTCTCACACACACACAAACAAACAAAGATCTGTAAATCAATGTCTGCAAAAGGAAAGAACTCGAAAAACTTAGATCAGGCTGGTACAATAGGAAGCTATCTAACATAGTGTTAAAAATCATAGCATAAAAGTTTCGTTTCTCTCCTTAACTTCTTCAGATATTACTTTCCTATTAATTACGCTGCACAATATTGTATCAATGTTCATTTTAGATGCTTTCTCAGTCTTTTGTTTTATGTATTGTGACAGACCCAGACCAGTGGGGTACAGGAGTCTGGTAAAGGGCAAATATACTGGTCACTAGATGAGTAGTTTTCTGTTCCCTGAGTGACCAGAGCAGGAGCTGCACTAGAGTAATCAGGAACCTCCTAGAACCAGTTAAGGCAGGCAGGCTAATTAGGACACCTGGATCCAATTAAGAAGAAGCTGCTAGAATCAATTAAGGCAGGCTAATCAGGGCACCTGGGTTTTAAAAGGAGCTCTCTTCAGTTTGTGGTGTGAGTGTGAGGATCTGGGAGCAAGAGGTGCAAGGAGTTGAGAGTGAGAGGGTGTGCTGCTGGAGGACTGAGGAGCACAAGCGTTATCAGACACCAGGAGGAAGGTCCTGTAGTGAGAATAAGGAAGGTGTTTGGAGGAGGCCATGGGGAAGCAGCCCAGGGAGTTGTAGCTGTCATGCAGCTGTTACAGGAGGCACTATAGACAGCTGCAGTCCACAGGGCCCTGGGCTGGAACCTGGAGTAGAGGGTGGGCCCGTGTTCCCCCCAAACCTCCCAATTGACCTGAACTGTGGGTTCTTCCAGAGGAGAAGGTCTGTGGGCTGTTCCCCAACCCACATGGTGAATCTCTGAGACAAGAAAATCTGCCAATAAGTGCAGCACCCACCAAGATAGAGGAGGAACTTTGTCACTTTGTCTTTGAATAATATATTAATGTGACATTTATAACTGATAGAATTTTAAGAGGAATATCTTTCTTGTGACAAAGATTTAACCTATCAGAAGTTGAGTTTCATCTGTTCCGCTGACAAAGCCTTTGAAACTAAGGAGAAAAATATTCACCACTTACCCAGGACTTTAATTAAAGTGCTTTTAGAAGCTTTAATTAAAGAGTAGTTCATCTGTAACTTGTTTTTGTGAGATGCACCAAACTAGATCTAGCTGCTCACATGTAAAGCAGGCATTCCAAGTTTTATCCAGCTCCTAAATCAATGGCAACATAGTTGTCAGAAAAGTCTCACTTCAAAAATAATCTGAGGGGCTAGTGCTACAGTTTGGCTGTAGAAGCTGTGAGTACCTGGAGATAGTGTGTGCTGAGAAAGCTAATTGCTGTATTTCCATTTGGAGTATTATCTACAGAGAGCCATCCCACCACGAGAAACAGCGTGTGTGGGGCAAGGGCACAGTAATAAAGATACCTGCACCCCTCTTATTTTCAGTAGGGTGTGACCTATACATGGATACGATGGAGGTATAATCAGGCCCTATATTGTTGCTGTTTGGCCATTAAATGAAACTGGTAGTGTAGTTTATTTGAAAATAAATCAAAAGATTGGAGAGTTAACTATTTTGTTATGTCAATCTTTCTGATGTTTTTAGATTATATGATTCTCAGTATATTATTGTGCTGAAGAAGATTTTCCAAAGTTAGAATAGTCATCTCTGGATGCTTTAAAGAAGTCAGTTTTGTGTTGACGTAATGTTCTCACACCAGCTGAAGGCAGAACCTACTTTGCCCACCTGTGTTTCTGATATTCATTTGGTGACTGGGCTTTTCAGTGAGCATAGTTTTTATATTGTCAAAGGTGAAAAGAAAGTAAGAGTTAACATTTGAGACAGTCAACATTTAATATTTCTTATGTGCCCCAAAAGGACATGGCTTTAAATTGATCCTTATATGCAAGTGTATCATTCCTTTAACAGTAGCACGTTTTTTCTTTTTTTTTCTTCTTTTTGGGTTTTTTATTAAAATCTCCCAGCATGGCCACATGGGATGAAACTAAATGATTTGGATACACTAAATGTAACTGACAGCATAGACTTAGTGTTTGCAAGCACTATACTCCCTTACCTTTTCTCCCTGAAACTTAGTATTTTTATAGTCTCTTTATATAAGTCTATAGAAGGTATAGCTTCTCAGTGCAGTCTGTAAACACTCTCCTTTTTAGTCAATCATATCTTTAAAAATATGATGCATGATCTTACAAAAACAGTTAGAAATATTCTTTCCACAAAAATCTATATCTAGCCCCATAAATAACAATGTTAAATGATTACCACTTGCTATGTTATACACATACCTGGATGTCATGTCCTTCTTGGTGAATTTTTGTTAAGAAACAAAATACAACTTTTATTGAAATCAATAAAAGATTAAGGTGACAAAGTGATTTATTGACTACAGTGAATGCTCATTTTTCCACCACCAACAACACAACCAACCAACCAGCCAAAAATAATAACAACAATAACAATAATAATGCCATGACTGATTGAATTTAGTTTTGTTTTTACCTTGGGTCATTGGGAAATTGGGAAAAGGCTTGACCCATTCATCAAAACATAAAATAATGCTTAAAACGAATGACTGCTGGTCTGGTCCTCGGACTCAAAAACAACAGGAGACATAGAACCTCATGGAATGAATGGAAACACACTCATTAATTCCAATGCGCAATGGAATAGGATCACATTGCATAAGGAAAGTAAAGGGGAGCCAGTTTTTCATTGCATGCAGGAAGGTGCGGTTAACCATCACATTTTTCTCCTGAGTATTTCAAGAGCGTATGGCAGTCTGCCTTTATGTAAGCAAGACATGAGAAGTGGACAAATTGGAAAGAATCCAGAGAAGAGCAACAAAAATGATTAAAGGTCTAGAAAACATGATCTATGAGGGAAGACTGAAAAAATTGGGGTTTTTTTAGTATGGAAAAGAGAAGACTGAGAGGGGACATAACAGTTTTCAAGTATGTAAAAGGTTGTTACAAGGAGGAGGGAGAAAAATGTTTTTTCTTTACCTCTGAGGATAGGACAAGAAGCAATGGGCTTAAATTGCAGCAAGGGAGGTTTAGGTTGGACATTAGGAAAAAATTCCTAATTGTCGGGGTGGTTAAGCGCTGGAATAAATTGCCTCGGGAGATTGTAGAATCTCCATTATTAAGAGCAGGTTAGACAAACACCTGTCAGGGATGGTCTAGATAATACTTAGTTCTGTCATGAGTGCAGGAGACTGAATGAGATGATATCTCAAGGTCCCTTCCAGTCCTTTGATTCACTCATTTATTCCTGGCTGTCACTGAAGCTCATGTACAGTGGTGGAATTACATGTTGCCTTTCCAGTTGCAAGTCCCAGGTGAGATTCCTGGTATAGCCCATGAGACATCACTAGAAGAGCATTTGTTCCTGTACATTAGATAGCACTATGAAATGTGGAGACTACTAGGGTGGGATTTTCAAGAATATTCCGTGCTGATCTAATTTGACTACCACTGAAGTTATGCTTATTCCTTAATCAGACAAGGTGTTGCTAGTGTTTAAGGGTAAAAGTGAAGGCTCAACTTCTGCCTGGTCCTGAAATATAAATATCTCTGGTGTTAGCAATGGGATGGGAGCCTTGCAGGAATTGGGTTTCATTCTCAGCAGAATCCTGCTGTCTTTACTCTTATTTGGTCCATTATATGTATTCTGACCCAAATGCTTAACCCACCCAAGAAGGTTGAAGTTAGTGTGAACATTAGCCATTGAATGCATATTGCCATTGACTTGGAAATATATATGGGATGTATTTAATGGACTGACTGACCTCAGAGGGGTTTAATGAGTGTGAATGAGAGTGGAGCTTGGACTGTTTCCACTACCAATGTTGTTGGCAAGAATTTGTGTAAAGCCACATTATACTTGAGACATTAGACTAGTGTACTAATTCTTGTGGTATTCTATACCTGTCATGTAAGCAGTAAAATGTAAAAATTATCATCCTTATTCATAGTGTCAAGAACAGTAATAAAAGGCATTTGAGATCCTAAAAATGGGACTCCAATTCTGAATGTAAGCAAGCTTTACTGCTTACATAAAGTGGTGATCTACACCTCAGTAAGCACAGGTTCAATCAACTATATAGCTTACACATAACTATTTACAGTCAGTTATGAATGCAGACATTAACGTGTTCTGTGTTTTAAATACAATTTTAAATTTTTATATGTTCTGTTTTAGATATATCCATTCACTGTTACCCAGAGCCTTGCCACAGCAGTTTATGCTATATTTAATTTAAACTGTAATTGCATCTTATTTTCTCATATGAAACCATTTTGATAGACAATATTTCTACAGGTTTATTTTGGTTGCTTCTGCAGTGCCCTTGAAACTCTTGAAGATACTCATTTAAAATAGAAACGCTGCATTTCATAAACTTTTGGGGCAAGATGTGTCATGGAGATGGGAGAACTTCTGCCATTTTACTGGTCATTGCAGTCTTCTTTGAATATTTCAGATCACTGTTGTTTATTCCTAAATCCTCATGTTCCCTAGCACTGTGATTCCCAGCCTTTTGGGGCTTGACCAGTTGGCCAAACTAAGGATTTTCTCATCCTTCCCCCTATTCTCTGTAGTCTCTCTCCTCCCCATACACTTCTCTTCAGCCAGCGACCTCTTCCCCTTACTGCCTGAAGGCCTGGTTTCTGCCACACACACTCACTCAGAGTAGCAACTTAATGCACAAATGATTTCAATGAGAGTAATCTACCCAGTCTGAGTGAGGGTGGCAGGATCTGGTGCTTACTGAAGAACTCCTGGCCCTGGCTTTGTGCAGAGCTCCTGTGCACGGCTGCCTGCCACTGCCCCCTGTTGGGCTGTGTGTGTTCTAACTCAGAATAGAACTTGGGACTCATCAACGCTGCAACATGACAGATGACGCCAGATGGTTATCTGGAGTTGCTTAACTGAATGATACTCGAGTTCATCATCATTGATCCTGAGTGGTGCTGAACACCCTAATTCCTACTAAAATAAATGGTAATTAAGGTGTTCAGCACCACTCAGGATCCAGTTGTAAAGCAGGCAATGGCCTGGAGATAGGGACCATTTTGTAAGTGGGCATGATCAGCCAGATGCTATTGAGAAAAGCATGAAGAACCAGTACCAGCTGGCAATGCAGTATGTGTGGTTGGAAGAACAAGAAAATGATGTGGCAGCACATTTCTTTCCTTATGTAGCTAATAATAATTGTGGGAGAGAAAGCATTCAGGGTTGTTATACCCTTTGTTCTCATCTGGAGAGAAGAGAGACGAGCATCTTCTACAGTGACAATTCTGAGTGAGAGATTCCATAACTGCCATGTTTCTTGCTTTAATTCAGTTTGATTTAACTGGTCATTTCTGACTCAGTAATTTGAAACCATAACAAGAACTGCCTCTTTTTTTTCTTTTTGGTTCCCAAATTAATAAAAGAGACTGATACGATAATTTTCTCACTACTTATGCCTTCAAAACTCATATTCTTATTTTATTCTTCAATTCAGGTAATAGGGACATAGGAATTGCCATACCAGATTAGACCAGTGGTCCATTTCATCCAGTATACTTTCTGTACACAGCACCAGATTCTTAAAAGGAAGGAGAAAAAAATCTCATAATGCACAATTATGGAATAATCTGCCCATAGGAGAAGCTTCTTCCTATCCTATGCAAGTTAGTGTTTAGTATATGCTCAAAAACACGAGCGTGTAAATGGATTATTGTCTCTATATGTGAACATTTTCATTGTATTTATAACCAGCAAAAGCTTTAATAATCTGAAAAGAGACAAAGTCAAGAACTGTTTTTAAATGATGTGGTGGAGAGATACATTTGCACATCAGTTATTTATTAAGATTTTTTAAAATATTTTTAAGCTATTTAAACTAATCATCTTCACTCAAAAAAAGTGTTGGATTAAAAACCATTTCTCGTTTACACCCGGGCAATCCCAGTGAAGTCCAGTAAGGTCACATTGGGATAAATGAGAGATTGATATAGTCTGTTCTGTTCAAAGAAATACCATGATATTCAGGGACAAGTGTCTGTGTGTCTGACTCATGAATAAAAATAAAGATGAGTGGAAACTTATGTTATTAACCACAATGTTTCCCTCCCCTACCAGAGAAGAAACCACCCAACTACTTAACAATAATTTAGAGGTAACTACATGATTATTAGAAGGACAGTAGATAATTTGTTGTCAGTGTCAGGCCTTCAGTATGAGATTTCACTAGTAGGTCTGCATTTTCCTCTTGATGCGATCTGTTCATAAATGCTGGAACTAGGGATGCTGGGGGTGCTGCCGCACCCCCCGGGTTGAAGTGGTTTCCATCATTTACAGGGTTTACAGTTTGGTTCAATGGCTCTCAATACCTCCACTATAGAAATTGTTCCAGCATCCCTGGATCTGTTACAAAAAGTAGTAAAACCTAGCTACATTTATGGAAGTTAGGTAATGATGCATCCTCTGGACTTCTTTCTTTCTTCCCTCCTCCAAAGCTTTACGCTTATTCTTTCATGTTCTCAGAGTTACAGTTCATCTTAATTTTTGCCCTTGGGCTAAATCAATATTCTCAGGGTTGTGAAGTTTTGTTAAATGGTAGAATTAATGTACGATGTTCAAGTTCCTTCACAGCAGTGTATTGTAGAGCCGAGTCCGGTAGCATGTAGTAGGAATAAAGTCACTCATTTTATTAGCAAATAGGCAACATTTTTATCAGTACAAGCCTGTCAGACAATGTTCCCCAAAGGGGTGCTGTAGCCTAAGGATTTTTGATTTGGGATCTCTGTATTCTTGTATATTTATATTCCGTTATCGAATTTCTGCTGTGATTATTGTACATCACTATGTATCACCTGAATTTACCTCCAGTAGTGTATAGGGTGAGATTCTAAATCTGTTTGTTCATACCTGGATATCTAATTGGACCCTTAGACTATTAGACTAGGCCAGGCCTGGATTAACTAATATGCATTTGGTGCCGTACAGTGTCACCATCTGAGGTGGGGGGGGCGCAAATCGATGAGAGGCGGAACACACCCATACAGACACACAAAAGGGCAGGGTGTTGCTGGGTGGAGGGCGCTAGCTGTATGCTATGGTAAGAGCCAATGGATGGTAGCAGGGAGCTGGACCAGCCTCGCAGAGCAGGAGCTGATGTGGGATGGGGTCACTCTCCAACCCCAGGGCCTCCCACTCCCCAGGGGCAAGACACACCCCTGGGCCTCCCACTCAAGGAGCAGGACTTAAGGTCCCCCCCACAAGAGCCTCTACGTCCTGGGGCAGGGAAGTTGGTGGAGCCACCAATTGCCAGAGTGCACAAGGCCCAAAAACTCTGCAGTCTGGCACTGCAGCTGTGCAAAGCCGCCACAGACCCTCCACCTGTCTTGGGCAGGGGGCCCGAGCAGCCCCTAGCCCTGCCCCTGAGCCTCCCTGCCCAGTGTCCCTGCCCCTCACTCAGGGCAGGTGGAGGGACCCAGGCTACCCACAGCTGCTAGTGTGGCTATCCCTGACCGGGCACTGGCCGAGGAGGGGGGTGGCTCGGAGCCGCAGCCCGGCCATGGTAAGAGCCAGGCAGGCAGCTGTGGGGAGCTGCAGTGGACTCTCCACATGCCCTGGGCATGGGACCCGAGTAGCCCCCAGCCCTTTTCCCTGTTCCCCAGGCCCTCCACCCAAGGCAGGTGGAGGATCTGTGCTGCAGTTCCTCACAGCTGCCCACCCGCTCTTACCGTCAGAGCCCTGTGCGGATACAAAATTTTTATTCTCATCGGTGCTGGTATCCACAGAAATGGTCCACAGATATAAAGTGGATACTGTGGATTTGCAGGGCTATAGTTATAAACAACCTTAAATGACCAGGTTGCCTGCACCCTTCTGTTCCATGCAGTAGAGGGGCGCAAAGAAGCAGGAAGGATAGTCCGGTGGTTAAGGCACAATCTGGGACTCCAGAGACCTGGATTCAATTCTCTGCTCCACTCCGGACTTCCTATGACCTTAGGCAAGTCGCTGTGCCCCTCTTTGAATAGGGACTGGGAGTGGCTGGCTCATTACAAAAGCAGCTTTGCCTCTCCTGGAATTGACACCTCCTCGTCTATTATTGGGAGTGGACTACATCCACCCTGATCGAATTGGCCCTGTCAACACTGGTTCTCCACTTCTGAGGTATGTCCTTTTCCTTCATGTGTCATTATATAATGCCTGCATCTGTAATTTTCACTCCATGCATCTGAAGAAGTGGTATTTTACCCATGAAAGCTTATGCCCAAATAAATCTGTGAGTCTTTAAGGTGCCACCAATCTCCTTGTTGTTTTTGTGGATACGGACTAACACGGCAACTCCTGACACTTGGCCTCTTTGCTTCAGTTTCCCCAGCTGTGAAATGGAGATATGAGCACTGCCCTACCTTTCAGAGGTGAGGATAAACAGAGATTAAGACACACTCAAAAACTATAATAATGGGGGACAATATAGTTATCTGGAAAGATTTCCAGACAAATGTTGTCTAAATCTGCAGAAGTGGTGTTGGCTGTGTTGCATTGCTTCCACCTGAGACTGTGAATGATACTGCTAGGGGCAGAGGGAAAATTCTCGGAATCGTTGTGTGGGTGCTTTGATAGCAGTGGGAGAGAATTTCCTATCTATTCTCTGGCGCAATGCATATACACTGGCCACACCCTTTTCTCCTCCCAATCTTGCAGTCACAAACCCTTCCTCAAGGTCTCAGACGTGGCAGTTTTCTGACGTACTTTTTCTCATTCAGTTTTCCCTTTCCATTATCTTTCAAGCCAAGTTTAGTTCTGTTGGTGGAGAAGATAGCGCTGTTTGTTATGAGTCAAGTTATTTTGTGTGGACACACATATAAGTTAATTTACATGTGTCCTGTGTATTTGGTTTGTGTACTCTGGCATGATTTGGAGCCAATGGGTTAAAATACTTTTGTGGGCTCTTTGTATTGCAATACACATTGTACAGTAACCACAGTGAGTCAGACAGTTTTCATCCCAATGTGGTGCAAACCCAGAGTTACTCTAGTGCTGACAGTAGATATTCTGGCTTTTCATAGAGTTACTGGAACAAAGTGCATCTCTTATCTAGGCTATCCTTTAAATCTTTTCAATATGTAGTTACTTAAAAAGATACCTTTCATAAACCAATGGAATTCAAAGCAATGTACCAGTTCTCAATCAGTGTTTGTATATTTTACTGGTGAAGGGAGAGGAGCTAAGCAAACAACTTCCGTTCCGCTGAAGCAGAGAATAAATCCAAAGTAACACTATTGTAAACAAGCTAAAACCAAAGTGAATATACTACTGCCATTGCCACGATTGCCAAAAGTCACAAATCATCAGTTTATTTTTTAGCCCACCTGATCCAATCACTGAGGAACTCTGATTTAGAGAGATGTCAGCTGGACTTATTACTGCTGTGTATTACACTGTGCCTGCATTAAAGCAGCTTATGGAATGAGTCCAATGGCTCAGATACATGGAAGAAAAGAGAGCAGAGAAAGAAAAACTAGCTGATTTTCAAGAGGTGCAGGATGTAATACTGCTTTGCAGGCATATCCTGTTAAACTTGTTTATAAGGACCGCTCAAAGGATAGACACAAATCACTTTCTTAATGGAGCTGATTTTCTTATAAAGGTGGGTTATGCAACAGGGAGGTCATTTTAAACAGGAGGATGCCTAGTAAGTGTTGCCTCTTTCACACAGGTTTGATTGCAGTAGGATATTTCATCACGGAGACTCTGAATGTGTCTTTCAGCTTACACGCTATATATGTGTGAATCACTTTTATGCACTTGAGGGCAGCCTCTTGTGGGGAAGAATAGCAGCAGGGCACAGTAACACTAGACAATTGTTTAGGGAGGAAGCGATGCAGGATGTGTGTCCAGTCGATACTGCAGGTGTTCAGGTTTTCCATATGCATTTTTTTAGATGTTCATATTTGCTAAACAATAAAACAGTCTCAAGTGGCTGATGACAAAATTTAAAATGGCTGTCAATGCCAAATCCCCATCCTCCCCAAGTGGCCAATATATCCCTCTCCACCCCTTCCTCACCACAGAAAATGCATTGACTCACCCAGGGTCTCCTTCTTTGGGGTAGGGAGTGTGTGCATGTGAGAGAGTGAGTGAGAGATGTTGCCTCTGCAGTATTAGTAGATATGGATGAGTACTGAAGGCAGCATTATCAAGAAGCTCCCCAAAGTGACCCTGAAGAGTTTGTGTCCCCTCTGCCCTGCTCAAGCAGGTTTCCCTGGAGCAAGGTTCAATATGGCTTTTAGTTTGAATATCTCCTTTCCAGACATGCATCTGCTTCTCTTTCATGTTATAATCAGCATTACCTGTTTATCACACATTTTAAAGCAGATTTTCCAGCCACTTGATAACCGTGCAGATGTGGTATATCAGTGTAAAGATAAAAGGTAGAAGGGGAAGAAAGAGGATGAATGTAATAATTGGTTGCAAATCAAGTTGTGAAGCTCAAGCAAAAATACAAGTGGAAGAAAGAGGGAAGGGAGCTTTATAACCTCAGTATCAGCAGGAATTACAATTCACAGGGAACATTTGGTTTCTTTTATACTGAGTGAGTAGATAAGGATATTTATCTGATGTTGTTTGCGCTGCACATAAACTCTTCTGATTTAGATGATAGATAAAAACCATTTATACAGATAAACAGAGTAGGGGTCTAAACATGGATCCCTGTGGAACACCAGATGTGAGTAAATGAACATTTGATTTTCCTCTTGTCTGCTTCTGACAACCTGATGGATAAGAAACCATCCCCCTGAATTCCCTTAAAACCTGATAGCAGTAATGCAGATAATAACACTGAGAGAGATACGGTATTTATTAAATCTGCTCTCTAAATATTAATAGGACAGCATCTGTGATCTTTCTACTCTTTGACTGTACTTCTTAAGCATGGTGTCACTGGCTAACAAAGATAAATGCACTACATAGAAGCAGAGGGTTTAAGACCACAGTGGTTGTCAAATGCTTAAGGTTCATCCAATTTAGAAATTAATATTTTACATCACAATTGATTAAATAAAAGGAGTGTGAGAAGTTTACAAAATTGCTTTTAAAATGGAAACAGATTTTGTGAATGGAATAAAGAGAGGCGATGTTAATTCTTCTTCTCCGATTCTCCCACGTGGGTCTAATGCCAGCCACCAAAGAGCATATTAGCAGAAAGGGCTTCAGCATTTTATAAATTAGAAATATCATCTTTAAAGTGTCAGCATTTTTCTTTCCTTTTTTTCTCCCTCTCCATTTCCTCCATATCTCAAAGATGAAAGCTTTGCGGAGGAAAAGGCCACTGGGGGCCATGTCTTGGCCAGATGCTTTTATTCACCATGTCATGTCTTTTCCAAAGTTAACTGTCAAGTGCACTTGTAGTTCAAGCATTTCTGAAAAACTCTAGTGCTATAACTTCTCTCCTAAAGCTAAAGTAACCAATTTTCCTACCTTACAAAAAACTCAGGATCTGAACTCCCTTGAATTTTAGGGAAGCTTGAAAACCGCATCATGAACCAGTCTCTGGGAGTCAATTACACATGTCCAAATAAACAAAAACCGGAGGGCCAATCCTCCACTCTGCTACCATTTTGAATGCAATGAAGAATGCAAGGGAATTACAACTCTGTTGACACCAGGGGTGATTGCAGAGTGGGAAATAAAGGTATCACTTGGGAAAAATCCCCTCCACAGTGCTAAGGGCCCATGCAAAGATTATGTGCCACTTGAATACCTCCCGGGACCTCAAAATAGGGCATTAGTAGGCACTAAGTGCAGGACCTGTGCAGGCTCTTTGCACAAGTGGGAATTGCACCCCTTCAGAGCTGGACTGTAGAACTGATCTCAGCTTAATATGATTGCACTATTATCTTCTCCTTTTAGCACACAAGCTGTGCAATGCAATTGATGGAGCATGCAGGAACTAAAACAAACAATGGCTCAAATTATAGAATTGAATGTTAAAAGTTAGGCTCCTAACATTATCCTTAGGACCCTAAATAAAAGTAGGCTAATTTTCAGAGGTGCCGAGCACCTGCAGTTTGCATTAACTTCCATGGGAATGATGAGTTCTCCTCACCAACAAAAATCAGGTACTTCCATATGAATTTAGGAACCTAACTATAGGCAGCCAGGTTTGGAAGTTTGGGGAGATGTTATTAATATTTTAACTATGGATTTGAAATGCATTTGGCTAGAGGGTACCCATTTCTTTGCTGGCAGTTTTCCAAACTCTTATGCAGCAAGTTCATCAGCTCAAATTTGAATCTGTTGATTGGTGATTTCATACTTGTCACTAGGCTGACCAGCCACCCTGAAGTGGGCAGGACAGTCCAGTAATGCAGAGTTCAAGTCCCGGTCCTGGGCTGAATAACTCCGGGACAGCATTTGTCTTGGATTCTCTGAGGCACTGCTCTGCGCCTGCCTCAGGCTCAGGGGTGGCACCAGCCTCTTCCCAGTTGGGTAGAGTGGGCTGAGATGGGCCTTAGCCCCCACTCGCCATGAGGCCCTGCCCCTTTCTCCTCTCTCCTCCCCCATGAGGCCCTGGTCAGGCCAGAAGCTGGAGCTGGGCAGTAGTAAGAGCTGCCCAAGGCGCCCAGGCTGCTGTGGGAGCCCCAGAGTCCCCAGACCCTCCACCTGCCCTGGGTGCCATGCCCTGGGGAGTGGGGATATGGGTTGGGAGCTGCTCTCAAGCATCCCAACCCCACACCCAGGGCAGGTGGAGGATCTGGGGCTCTGCACAACAGCTCGGGCTCTCTGAGCAGCTCTTACCACAGCCCAGCTCCGGCTTGGCTGGGAAGTGGGGCCTCAAAGCAAAGAGGAGGAGCAGGGGCAGGGTCACAGAGGGGCTTAAGGCTCCTGCATGTGTCCTGCTTTTGCCTTTTCAAAAAAGGTGGTGACCCTACTTGCCACAGGCTCTTTAAGGGGAGCTGGGCTCAGCCTTGCCTGTGAGGTAGCAGCTATTCCCCAGCTGATCTCAGTGGCTTAATTACCATTAATGATCCCAGCTGTGAAAGGGGCCATGTAGATGACATGGAGAGAGAGGAGAAATCAGTTAGCAGGAGAGACACGGTAGGGAGTTTCCACTCTATGGGAAGGACCTTGTGAAGGCAGGCTGAAGAGATCCCCAGGGATGGAGTTAGTCCCTGTGGTGGCCCTGGAAAGTCAGCATAGCCTAGTGAGGCAGTCCTGTGGGTCAATGTTGCATGGGAGGATTAAGGAGCTGGGAGCACCTAGAGCAGTGGTCCCCCAATTTTTACCTTGCGCTCCGGAGCTGGGGCTGCCAGAACCCAGAGCAAAGGGCCAGAACTGAAGCCACACAGAACCCAGAGTGTAAAAGCCCTGAGGGGTAACCTTAGAGGGGTGAAAAATAGATCTCTTTTTGGGTCAGTTGGACTTTTGTCACCCCAGAAGGGGTCCAGACTAGACACGACTTAGTTGGAGGACTAAAGTGGTGTGAAAAACAGGTCATTACAGGACCAAAATCGTAGTCAATGGGATGCTTGAGGCAACGGTCCTGACAGCACCACACTAACACCAGAGGGCACTATGGTGGTGAGTGCAACTGCTTTCAATACTGAATCCAATAAACACAATGCAGGGTGTTCAGAATAATTCAATTAATAAGAATGAAAAGTTAATGGTCTTCTACAGAAAATGATCCATACTGTTTTTGCCACCCGGCTGGTTAGAAATTGGACTGTGGATAATTGAGATGGTATGAAACACCTTACAATTTTTTAATCCATTAATTCCTGCACTGTCTTGTGCTTACATTGGGAAGCTGTTATGACAGTTTAGTTCATTATAAACAATTCTGCCCCATTTGCTTTGGAATTTTGTGCTTGTTAGTCCATCAGTGTGTGGAATGCAAGTTTGCAAATAAAGGAACTGAGCTAGTGATTCATGTCTCCATGCCACTGTTTTATAAAGGGGCTGGAGAGAGATTTTCTAAATAGCAATGGCACATTTTGATGCAGATGCTAGAATTCTGTTTAGAGACTAGTAGGATTATTTTTGAGGCAAAATGTGAGTAAGGTTTTGTTTCTTTGGATATTTTTTGTGTTTCATTATAGGAATGCTAGCCACAGTTTTGTGACATAATTGCAATTCAGAGGCTCAGTCTTCAAAGTTCATTTGAAGCTTATGAAGATTTTGAGAGCATCATGGTTAAAATTACGCTTCAGTCCTTTGAACTGTTAGCATGTACTGTTGTTACAGGTGCAGAATGACTGCTACCTTCCCACTCTATAAAAAGCTGCTTTTCTGGAGGCATTCAGAGGGAGTGGCATGCTACTTGTTATAGTGCAATTTATACTGCTGTAGCATGTTTGAATTTTGAGTGAAATCATAACAATTAAGTAGCCAAGAGCTAGATTATCATGCGAAGTGAGGGACAAAGATTTCTTTGTCCTACATCAGTCATTTGTACATGCCTTTATAGCATGGCTTTTGTTAAATGATTTCTAGACCTTTCCTCAAATTTCCAAGGTAATTGTTCATAGTTTAGAGATCTGTTAGTTTCTCTCCTGAAGATACACCACGCTGGCTGGTCCATTGTCCTGTAACCAGCAGAGTAACTGATGTGTTCCCTGCACCCTGTTCCATCAGGATAAAATGATCTTGGGTCAGGGAAATCTGACCTAATCTTTCCTCTGCCCCAATAAACTGGGCTAGCCTAAGTGCTCCAATCGAGCTAGCAACAGAGAAATTATTTAGAGGGGGAGTAATTGGGATCCTAAAGTTTATACTGAAGGAGCAAAAATTCTCACAAAATAACAGGGCCACTTCCCTCACAACCACCCCCTTGTTTTTTTTTTTTTTTTTTTTTTACTCACTGGCCAAACCAGCAACCTCTCCAGTGTTGCAGCTGATTTTGTTCACTTTTTATGAAGGAGCCAGAGAGCCTCCATTTTTTCTTGTCTGGATTTGCAAGAGGCTGATCATCCTAATAGGTATAGAGGGCAGGAATAGTGTTGCCAGTGTCTGGTTTTCGACCGGAACACCCAGTCGAAAAGGGACCCTGGCAGCTTCCAGTCAGCACCCTGACTGGGCTGTTAAAAGTCCAGTTGGCATGTGGCTGGCAGGCTCCCTACCTGGCTCTGTGTGGCTCCCAGGAAGCGGAGGGAAATGCCAGCCACTTCCCAGGAGCCACCTGAGGTAAACATCGCATGGAATCTGACCCCTCCCGCCTTCCTGCACTCCAACCCCCTGTCCCAGCCCTGAGCCCCCTCCCACACTCCAAACTCCTCGATCCCAGCCCGGAGCCTCTTCCTGCACCTTAAACCCTCATTCCTGGCCCCATCCCAGAGTCTGCACCCCCAGCTGGAGCCCTCACCCCTTCCTGCACCCCAACCCCTTGCCCCAGCCTGGAGCGCCCTCCCATACCCTGAACCCCTCATTTCTGGCCCCACCCCAGAGCCTGCACCCCCAGCTGGAGCCCTAACCCCCTGCCTCAGCCTGATGAAAATGAGTGAGTGTGGGAGAGAGTGAGCGACGGAGGAAGGGGGAAATGGAGTGAGTGGGGGGTGGGGCCTTGGGGAAGGGGCAGGGCAAGGGTGTTCAGTTTTCTGCGATTAGAAAGTTGACAATCCTAGGCAGGAGTGTTATTCATAGGCACCCCTGTAGGCTCTTTTTATATTTCATTACCAGATTAACATTCCTGCCTTGGTAGATTCATTCGGTGGCAGGAGGATACTACAGGCTATATTTCTGTACTTTCATTTCTTCCTCCATCCTCTTCCCTCAGTGCCTTGGCAAATCCTCGTGTTAAATCATTAATGGTGAAGCAAGGAATGTTATGTAAGCAATTATATTCTGCTTGATGTTTTGTTATATCCCTCTTTTATAGTCAGTCCTATAGCTGACCCTTTGTGTATCCCCTTCATATTCATATTCTATGTTCTTTGGCATTGGTTCATTGCTCCTAGGTAAGAGCACTAACGCAAGGTTTTCTTAATTCTAAATCCTCAACAGAGGCAAGCTATGGTGGTTGAAACTCCCTCATTTGTCTACTCTAGGGTAATTTTGCACACACAAAAATCATTCCCTTCCTTTCAGTTTTGCTGATGCTAGCATGGAGCCCTCATGTAGATGGGCCATTAGCATTGGAAGCACCATGCCTATTAGTCCTGCTCCAAATAGGGTTAGATGACACAATGCTTTAAAAAGACAGGACTTGAGTCACTTCATTATCAAAACATCCAGAGATCAGATGATTTTATACAACATAGATGGTGAAAGCATGGACTAAAATCCTGCCTAGTGAAGAAGACTGGGATATGGAGGGGGGAAATGTTACTTTTCATGTTTCCAGGATGACACAAAAATAACAACAAAATAACAAAAAAAAGGAGCATTTGAAATACCCTGTGATTCTCTGATGGTTGTACAAATACCAAGAACTATGGAACTACTCACTGATCAAGTTTGTTTTGATAGAATCACTGTTTTTAGTTATTTTACAGGAGAAAGCCATCCTGAAACAATCAAGTTCTACATTTTACCCTTACATTATCTAGTGCAAGAGGGGCACTGCATAGGGCACGCTGGGCCTGAACAGGCCCCTGGTTGAATCGATGGGTCCACCTGATAAAGTATGTTGTAGGATTGGGGCTTAAGTGAGTGAACTGATATGTTTTCAGTGCCTGTGTAAAATAAACAAACTCCTCAGCCCGGAGGGTGCTGGAAATGCTGACGTTTAAACATAGGAGCATGATTGGAATGGAACTTGTAATGGAATTGCTCCATTGTTAATATTGAACGGCAACTTAATGTTAAACTGTATCCATGTGCTTAGAAAATTAGCAACCAGAAAGGAAAGGAAAATGTCAATATTGGGTTTCAATTAAGAAAAGAGCTTTACTGGCTATTATGGACACCACGCAACAATGTGATGCATTTTGCTTTTTAAAATCAGAAAAGGAGATCTTGAAATATTACTGCCAAATTTCCCCCCATTTACCTCCCCAAAATCCAGGGATGCTCCTTTGAGTGTTAAAATGAATTTGTCTTGCCCATGCTCACTATTCTTAGGTTGGTGTTATCCCTTAAAAAACAGGAGGCTAGAGTAGAAAATACAGCTACACTGGACAAAGTAGTAAAAGGATCACAGAGGAGTGAATATTTCTGTAATGTTCCCATTTGTTCATTTTGGATGGGATGGTGGGAGAAAGAGGAAGGGATGCCCCCACTCAAACCCTCCTAAATGAAAGCCTAGTCCCACCTATCTATTTTAGGTATTGGTGTGGCTCCTATTACCATAGTATCTGAGCACCTCGCATCCTTTGATTGTGTTTAGCCTTACAACACCCCTGTGAGGGAGGGAGTACTGCTCTTTCTATTTTACAGATGCGAAACTGTGGCCTAGAGAGACTAAATGACTTGTCTAAGGAAGTATGCATCAGAGCAGAAAACTGAACCAGGGTCTCCTGAGTCCTAGGCTAGTGCCCTAACCACTGGGCCTTCCCTCCTTTCTTCATCACTCTCCTAGTCTTTCATTTTGAAAATCCAAACAACCTGCAGGCGGGAAAGTTAGGAGGCAGCAGAGTGGTAAGGTAAAGGAAAGGCTGGGATACATGCAGGCCCACCATGTTATTTTAGGTCCCAGCCTTCACTGGTCATGAAGTATGCCAACTCCTTGGTTTACTTGGGAATCCTAGATTGGGAGCTGACCTGTCCCTCAGTGTGGGGTAGCAGTAGGATGTGTACATTTGTTAGTTTGCTGCCCTGGCCATATTCACATGGTCAGTCAGACATATACCCACTCAGATGAGAATGTTTCACCTGTGCATTTCAGAGTAGTTAGCAGTGCTGACTTTTATTCTCTGTGTTTTTGTTTTTATCTGTAAGTGCTAAAATATTCAGTGTCCTAATTCCTGATGATATAAACATCCTGTGCAAGGTTCTGTAATAGGGCCAAATTGGACTGCACGAGTACAAAGGAGAGCAGAATTTGGCTCAAATGTATAAAGACCACCTGTAGAATAAAAAGTAACAGAGAAGGATTGCTCCTTTAAGCTTCCAAAAAATAATTCCCATGCAATTCAGCAGATTATGAAAATTCAGGTATGTATCATGTTATAATTATCAGTGGTAGAAACGTTTATTAATCAAATGCACTTCATGTGGAACTTGAATTGTTCTTCAACCAACCTTATAGCTATAGTGTTTAAAGTACGACTGTAGGCCCTGGTTTTCAGAGGTGCTGAGTACTTGCAAATCCCATACAGGTGTACTCAGTATTTAACAAAATTAGGTCCAGGGTTTCTAGAAATATTGTGGGTGTTTGCTGTTTTCTTTTGACATGAAACAGTATTTGAATAGCAGTTTTGGAGCAAGGAAGTTCAAAAATCTCTCTTCACTCTGGATTCTCATGGAGATGAGTCTTTCCTTTAGAATCTGTGAGCACTATAGGGGCAAAATTCACCCCCTCCCCAGAGTTTGACCTTATTACTGATAAGTTGAATGATAAGACAACATGAAGTCTAACCTAGGCTTAGCTGCTCAGCCCACCCGTAGGTCCTTTGTAGTTCACAAGAATCTTTTCCAGGGTTTGACTCCTAAAAAAAGAAGTGCTGAAACATATTTCCAGTACTGTCATTCATAAGCAATGGTACCATATTGATATTCTGGTTCCCCAAAAAAGTGCCAGAATGATATTCCGGACTGTTCCAACCTAACTTGAGTCCTGATCTTTTCCCAAGGCAGCTCAGCACTCTGGTGAAACTGGTTTCTGCCTCTGTCTCTAGAACAAATCAGTAACCTCTTCCTGCCCAGATCCAATGGGAGTTTTGTCACTCCATCAAAGTAACAAAGGAGTATTTTAGTCACTCTGGTAACTCCAGATTCAACAAGGTTCTTACCCATGTGTATAGTCCCACTGATGTCCATGAGACAAGTCACATGCTCTAAGTTAAGCACATAAATGTCTTACTGAATTCAGAGCATACAACCTGATCCTGTGCCCATTTAATTCGATGGAAGGACTCCTATTGACTCAGAGGTATTAGGATTCCAATTCAGCACTGCACTTAAGTGCATGCTTAAGTTCTATTGCCTTCAGTGGGACTTAAGCATGTGCTTAAATGTTCCCTGAATTGGGAGCCTAGATCAGGCTAATAGAGGAATAAAAGATGGAGTTGGTGTGCGGGGAGAGGTGTCAGAGCACATGACCCAGATAGGTAACAAATATGGATGTCAAAAAGTAAAGATAGAGGGGGTTATTAGAAAACAAATGTTGATGCCTGAAAATGCCTATTTCAGGAAACCAGAGTTGAAGGACTGAAAGTAACTGCCACTCTTATTTCAATTTCACAGTGAAAATTATCTATATCAAGACACAATAGCAGCATATGGTAAACCTACTCCTGTGCTCTCCTGGCCATTGACTAATGTGTTCTAACTCTGTTAGCATCAGGAGCCCAGTGTCATTATGGAGACCCTCAGTACACAGCACAAGCAATAAAATCACAAGTGAGAGCATGTGGGGCAGGAAAATCCCGTAACACATGCTCCCATTGTATTGCAAACCTGTATGCTGGGCAAGCTTGCCTTTTATTATTATAGGTAATCAAGTTTTGCAGGCAGAGCAGCTCAGGGACCTGGGGACAGTATGCTCAGCAGCACTCCTTATAGCTAATTTAGAAATGAACTGTGCATTATGCCATAGCCTTCTCCTGGGCCCCAACAGGTGAACATAGCGGGGAAGAGCCTGGCCTTCTGCCCTGGGGGCAAAGAAGAGTTGCTGGAACCTATTAGCCAAGTCCCCTGCTCAGTGCCCAAGGTCACTGTTCCACTTGGCTTATGCAAGAATGGAAGAAAGAGCAAACAGAAAGTCTTTTTCTCTGGTGTGAACATGTGCACTCACACACACGACAAGGCAGAGTTTAGCCATCAGGATGAGCTCAATTAAAGTCAATGGAGAGGAGAAAAGCAAGCACTTAAAATGCTACAGTATTTGGAGGCTCAAAAACCTGGAATAAATGAAAATATGAAATATTTAGCTGCTGCTGTAGGAGTTTCGGTGGTGAATGTTTTATTGGTCAATCCGTGCTTCTCTCTCTCTCCTCTTTACTTCCACCAGATATTTTGGGATGAAAAGGTCAATTCCAATTAGTTGAATGATTCTGTGTATTTTTTTTCTCCTCTCTCTGTCACACAAGCACACTCCAAAAGCCTCAAATGCAGAATGAAACCAACCCGAGACAAAGTCTCCTCTTGAGCTTGGCAATGTTTGAATTGCCCATTGCCGAGACATTGCATTGCCAACTTCTTTGGAGAAGGCTCACTTGCCTATCAGCAGTCTATTTAGTGACCTCCAGCTTGCAGAGAAAAGTGGGTAGTAGCAGTAAATGTGAGAGATTTTAGGAGCTTGACAATGCTCTTTGGAGAGGGAATGGAAGAGAGGCAACATGAGGTGGGACATGTAGTTCTGGTTCAGAAGAAAAACAGACATTTCCTCATTTTTCTAGTAGAGTCATAAGATTAACAGGAATTAAGTCAATTTTTTTCTCCATTGTGAGATGAACAAATATTCACTGCCCACTATTTACCAATGCATTAAACTAAAGAAATGTGTTATCTACTAAAAGTATAATGTTCCTTTCTTTATGACGACAGGCAGCCTAGTCCAGTGATGAGTGTGTTGGCTGGAGACTCAGCAGATCTGGGTTCTCTTCCTGCCACAGGTATGATCCTGAGCAAGTCACTTCTTCCCTGTTTCCCTCCCATCTATTTATCTGTCTTGTGCATTTAGCTAAAAAACATTTGAGGCAGGGACTCTCTCTCGCTATGTGCCTAGCACAGGGGTCGGCAACGTTCGGCACACGGCTAGCCAGGGTAACCACCCTGGCGGGCCGGGCCAGTTTTATTTACTTGCTGATGCGACAGGTTCAGCTGATTGCGGCCCCCACTGGCTGCGGTTCGCCGTCCCGGGCCAATGGGGGCGGCGGCGAGAAGCAGCGTGGGCAAGCGATGTGCTGGCCGCAGCGTCTCGCCGCCCCCATTGGCCCAGGACAGCGAACCGCGGCCAGTGGGGGGCCGTGATCGGCCGAACCTGCCACGTCAGCAGGTAAATAAAACTGGCCCAGCCCACCAGGGTGCTTACCCTGGCGAGCCGTGTGCCGAACGTTGCCGACCCCTGGCCTAGCACAATGGAGCCCTGATTTCGGTTGGTGCCTCTAAATGCAACTGTAAATCAGATAATTATTATTACAACAACTGCTAGAGTTTCTGAATCCAGATCCAAATGTTGCAGTTCTGCTTCATCTCCATCATTAACCTGGTAACAGGGTGTCCTCACCCCCCAAGCAAATTCCTAGCATGAAAAGCAAAGGAATCGCTTGCATTGCCTATTATTCTAAACTTAAATTTCACGGTAATTGAATCTGCTCCTGGAACTGCAGTTCTGTTAGTTAATTTTTGGATATTGGAACTAAAATGGCAGGAAAGCAAATCTTTTACCATTTGCCATAAAGGAACAGAGTGTAAATGTAGGCAGCGTAGGGAAGTCTGAGCGTCAAGCTGCCCATAATCACACATTAACCTTTCTGATCATGCTACAAATTCTATCGACTCTGTCTCACAGGCTTTCTTGCGTTCATGGATGGGACACATTTACAAGCTTCTATGAATTTGCCTGCTAAATCAAACCCAAAATGTCTTGTATGCTGAGATGTAATTTATATTATCAAAACTGCAGGACCCACTAAACCCAGAGCAAATGAAAAGTGACTCAAACAGTTTTTATGTAGAGGCACAGTGCAGAGCAAAAAATAAAACACAGATTAACAATTGACGATGGGCAGTCAAGCTAAACCTACGCAGGCCATGCACAGAGGCACATGTTTCAGGGTGGAAGAAAAAGAAAATAAATGCAATTGGGAAAGGAAAGGCAAGAATACTAAATCTTAAAGGTACTGCATCAGACAATAGGTGAGTTGTATAGTAGTGAAAGGGTGGAATTGTACATTAGGTAGGTCTGTTTGAAACTATAGGTGTTGGTTTATCTGGAGTCCCTAAAAAATTTATTAATTATTGCTACTATTGTGTGTGCAGTAATATCTTCAATATGCCAAATGTAAAAGGGCTGGTTCCTACCTCAAGGAGCTTGCAGTCCAGGGATGGGCAGACAGATAACAGCAGGGCCGCCCAGAGGGGGAGGCAAGTGGGGCAATTTGCCCCAGGCCCCACAGGGGCCCCGAGAGTTTTTTGGGGCCCCTGGAGCGGGGTCCTTCACTTGCTCCAGGGGCCCCAGAAAACTCTCGTGGGGCCCGGGCCCCCGGAGCTTCTTCCGCTCCTGGTCTTCGGCGGCAATTCAGCGGCAGTGGGTCCTTCCGCTCCGGAACCCGCCATCGAAGTGCCCTGAAGACCTGCGGCGGGGGGTCCTTCTGCCCCGGGTCCCGCCGCTGAAGTGCCGGGTCTTCGGCGGCAATTCGGTGGCGGGGGCCTCCCGCCACCGAAGACCCCACACTCCCTGAATCCTCTGGGCAGCCTGGATAAGAGAAGGGAAAGGCAATAATGAACTGGAATTTTTTCTTCGAGTGTTTGCTCATGTCCATTTCACATTAGGGTGCGTGCACCACATGCACCATTACCGAAGAGTTTTCCCTCAATGGTATCCATCAGGCCAGCTCTAGAGCCCTCTGGTGCTGCATGCTTATGCGCCAATATAAGGTGCACTTCAAGCCCCACACCCCCTCATTTCTTTCTTATTGACAGTGATGGTTATTGGAACATCTCTTCTCACTTTGGCAAGGCGTTTTCAGTGGTTTTTCTCTTCAGCATTTTTTGGTGCAAATGGACACAAAGCTCCACGGTCAGAAGGACGCCAGGGCTACCCTCAGGTCCCTGGGCCTCTATGCTCTAGCTCCTTCGAGGAAGCATTTCAAGCCCCAACAGCCATCCCGCTTCTCAGAAAAGGAGTAGGGGTTACAAGCATCGGCAACCACCGCCATCCACCTCAACTTCGCTACCTGGATCGCATAGATACTCGGGAAGCCCCAAATAGAACTTTTGAAGGTGCGCCCATGGGTGCTATATCAGTTCCTGCATTGGATCCTGGCCTCCTTTTCTTTTCGGACCGACTTTTCCACTTCAGCCCGGTGTGGTCCTTCATCACTTCAGAGCACTGAGCACTGAGTAGAGTGGTGGACAGTTAAACCTTTGTTTTCCTCCACCCTTCCCTTCCATGCCCCTTCCCTGTCCCTTTTCGAAGACCCTTCTCACGAGCAACTTCTAGCCCAAGAGGTACAAGCCCTCCTATGGGTGGGGGCTGTGAAAGAGGTGCCTCAAAACTTGAGCGGGAAGGGGTTTTACTCCCGATATTTCCTAATCCAGAAGGCCAAGCAGGTCTGGACCTGTGCTGCCTCAACAGTTATCTCAAGAAACTGAGGGTCCACATGGTCTCCATGGTCCCCATCATTCCCCCCCCCCGGATCCAGGGGACTGGTATACTGCACTCAACTTAAAGAACACCTACGTTCACATTTCTATCTTCTTCTCCCTACACATAAATGTCAGAGAGCATAGACCAGTCCACTTAGCTTGCCAAGTGTTTCTTTCCAAGATTATGGGCAAAGTAGTACTAGTGCTTATGGACAACACGGCAGCCATGTTCTACATCAACAAACAAGGAGGAGTGCACTCCTCCACCCTGTGCCAGGAGGCTGTCTGTCTGTGGGACTTCTGCATGAAGCACTCCATTCACCTCAAGGGTACCCATTTTCCAGGAGCCCAGAATGCCCTGGCAGATCACCTCAGCATATCTTTCTCCTCATCATGAATGGTTCCTTCACCCAGAAGTTACCAGAGACATCTTCCAGAGGTGGGAATCTCCCCAGGTTGCCCTGTTTGCAACCAGACAGAACAGGAAATGTCATCAGTTTTGCTCGCTTTGTGGTCACAGCCCGGGGACTCCCTTTCCAACACCTTCCTGCTTCCATGGACAAAGCTCCTATTCTATGCATTTCCTTCCCTTCCTCTGCTGCACAAAGTCCTTCTGAAAATTAAGCAGGACAAAGCGAGAATTATTCTTATAGCTCCAGCATGGCTGCACCAACACTGGTTTGGCATGCTACTAGACTTGTCAGTAGTATCCCGCTGCTGCTTCCACCCCTCCCGACCTGACCTCACAAGACCACAGCTGTTTACTCCACCTGAACTTCAGGACCCTTCACATGAACACACATGGAAACTCCATGGTTGAATCCAGAGGAACAAACCCATTCAGAGCAAGTCTGCCAGGAAGCCGTCTACTAGGGCTAGCCACCTGGTCACATGGAAATGTTTATCAATCTGGTCTTCTTAATGAGGTTTTTCTCCAAATTGGTCTTCCCTTCAATCTATACTGGAATACCTGCTCCATCTAAAACAAAAAGGTCTGGCCCTCACATCTCTCAAGGTACTCTTAGCAATGATCTCAGCCTTCCCCCAGCCAGTGAGCAGTAGATCAGTCTTGTTACACGAGATGTCCTTTTGCTTTCTTAAAGGATTAGAGAGATTTTGCCCTCAGATTCATGAGCCAATTCCACCATGGGACTTAAACCTGGTCTTGTCAAAACTCACAGGCCTTTGAGCCTCTAGCATTGTGCCCTTTGCTGTATGTCTTGAAAGGTCGCCTTCCTGGTAGCGATTACCTCGGCCATAAGGGTCTTGGAAATTAAGGCCCTTACATCAGAATCACTGTATATGGTGTTCTTCAAAGACAAGGTTCAACTGCACCCCCACCCGGCCTTCCTTCCAAAGGTGGTCTTGCAGTTCCATAGTAACCAGGCCATTTTCCTGCTAGTTTTCTTCCCAAAACAACACAGGAATTCAGAAATGCAGCATCTTCATTATTTGAACATTAGACATACCCTGGCCTTCTACACTGAGAGGACCAATCCGTTCCGTAGATCTATGCAACTCTTAGTGGCAATAGCAAAAAGGATGAAAAGCCTGCTGGTTTCAGCCCAGATCATCTCATTCTGGATAACCTTCTGTATTCAGGTATACTACAAGCAGGTGGACATCCCACCTCCTGCTATCTTGACTATCCTACTTCATTTGACAAAAAGGCCTCACCAGCGGCTTTCCTGGCTCAGGTTGCAAACCAAGACATCTGCAAGGCTGCAACCTGGTCCTTGGTGCATACCTTCTCCTCTAACTACGCCATCACCCAGCAGGCTTGAGATGATACCAAGTTTGGGAGAACAATGTTGCAATCTGCATATCCATGAACTCCTAGCCCACCTCCTTGGGTACCACTTGTGAGTCACCTAACGTGAAATGGACATGACCAAGCACTCAAAGAAGAAAAAATGGTTACTAACCTTTCTGTGACTGTTGTCCTTCAAGACGTGTTGCTTATTTCCATTTCATGACCTAGCCTCCACTGTTGGAGTTTGCCAGCAAGAAGGAACTGAGCAGGTGTGGAGCCGGCATAAGTGTGAGGCACCACTGGGTGCTTGAGCTGCCCTGACAGATACCAAAGAGGGAAAAATCTCCAGCAACACACCCGTACACACCTAACGTGGAATGGACATGAGCAACACATCTCGAACAACAACATTTACAGATATTTTAGTAACCATTTTTTCTATACAGATAACCAATATTTATTGTAGGTATTGTTTTGTGGGTTCAAATCTAATTCAGCCCAAAGTGATGACATTTGCCTGCTGCTCAACTCCAGAAGCTTGTCTGTCTCATTCAAAGTTTAGCCCATGTCTCAAAGTTCTACCCAATCAGACTAAATAATACTACTTCCGTTCTTCCATGATCATAATGGTCTTTTGCACCTTAGATTATCCATTTAGATTGTAAGCTCTTCAGGGTAGGGACTTTGTGTGTGTACAGACGCCAGCAGAATGGGGTCCCAATCTTAGTTGATGCCTCTAGGTGCTACTGGGATACAAATAATTAATAATGCAAACCTAGCTCTAGAAATAACACCCCTGTCAAGATATATTTATATTTTTAATCTAAGTGAGGCCTATTGTCAGCTATCACTCAAAGGGATAACAAAAATCAGTTACTTGGAGGAGGTGATTATTTTTAATAAAAGCAGAGCAGCTCTATGTAGATGATGTACATTGGGAAGGTCTCCTTAGAATGGAAGTTGCATAACATAAAGCATCACTTGCACAGGCTGCCATGCACTTGCTTCTGAAAGTGAGGATAGAAGTCATGAAATGTTTAACTTTTGTTTAAATATTTAATTTAAAAAGAAGAGTGGCAGGGGCAACACCCCCTCTGCACCAAAAACTGCAGTCTTGGAGTTTATGGGTATCTCAAGGTTGCTTGGCATAGCTAACAAGTCAGTCCAGTGCTCCAGCCCCAATTGCATGGCAGTACTACAATGAAGCCATGCTGTAACGGAGTTGCCCACCAGCTGCTGGTCCCAAAACACTCCAGAATGGTATTCAGAGCACGGAAGGGAGCTCACACAAATTAATGTTAATTTGGAGATCAGATGGTCTTTTGGGGGCCTTAAAAATCTATTAATCTATACCCAGCGCTACCAGAAGCTCAATGATCACTGATAACAATCCAACTGCTGTGCTTCTGTTGAACCTATCAACATATTTGGACTATTATTTGGTGTCATAAGGTGTTAAGAAGGATTAAATCAAATCCTGCCTTTTGTTGTTGGGTGGTGGTCAGCTAATTTTTCCTCCTTAAATAGTTTCATGAAGATGTTCCATACATGCAGGGCTACTTCTGAAAAATTCCTGGCTGCACTAAAATGTGGTAGACTTTTCTGGGAGCCCTCCCCAACTCTTTCCAAAAGTATCACATGACAATCTGTACAGTAGATCCACATTCTGAGTTCCTAATGATTTATGAATGACTATGATTTCCATTAGGCTGCAGAAAGGGGATAGTGTGTCTCTCCCAGTGCTCAGAACCCCATTTGTTTCTGTTCCTGTCAGCAGTTTGCATAAGTGAGTGATTTTATTTCATGTGAGAGAGGAGGCAAACACACAAGTTATCCCAGCAGTGGAAGATTTGTCAAATAAAGCTTTTAATAATGGTGGTGTTTGACAGTTTTATAGTGCTTCAACTTTTGAGCAGTTTGAAGGTGGTAGGTTTTCAATAAAAATTAAGTCCTTCTCTGGAGGAAATTCAGTCCCCTGTTGTTTTTAAAAGAACTAGTCCTGAGTGTATTGAAACACCTTAATCCACTCTAGAAAATAAATCTCAATCCTTTTCCGTATTAATAAATCTTGCAATCCATCATCAGTAGGTGTTGTTTGTAATTTTCCCCCTAGTATGTCAAGAGGGCCTGATAAACCACCTTCCTAACCAAACTTGCTGGGTGATCATTATGTTGTTCACAAGTATAAATTATCCAGTGTAGTTCTCTGTAGTTTACTTAAATAGTCCAGTGATGTTTCCAGTCACTTTTAATTACTAATTTAATTCATTTAAACAGTTTGGTAAGTTATTCAGGTGAGGGGAGAAGGGAATGGGAAGGTGCTGGTTTTCACAAGGGATGTTACTCACCCACCCCTGTCCATAAATAATTGTACATCATAGGACAACCACCATAGTGACTGAGGACATGTTAATAGAAAACCAAGAGTTCTGCACTGTAAGAAACTCTGTGGTTTCAGGCTGGGATTTTCACATGAACCTAAGGGAGTTAGATGCTCAACTTTAAGTAGAACACAATGGAGATCGAAAGATTAATACATAGTACGTATATAATGGTTATTTATCTGTGATTCTTTTACAAAAATTAACTGGCCCTCACAAGTATGCAGTGAAGTAAGTAAAAATTAAATATTATCCCCATTTTACTGATGGGGAATCGGAGGAAAAGAGAACAAGGGCTTGATTGTGCCAACCTAGCTCATTGTATGTTACACCTTGCCCTGAACAACTGGTGGAACGAAGTACTACTCAACCACAGTAAGGGTGACTTATGCGACTTACAGCCAGAGAGGGAGTCAGTGTTAGAATCAGGATTTGAACACAGGAGTTCCTGGATCCTAGTTTTGTACTTATACCACTAGCTTACTCCATTACCCAAATGGCTGTCTCTTAGCTCCTGTGGTTCATTCAGTTAATATTTACAGGAAGAACAGGGTAACCAGGTAGCAAGTAATCTGAAAAATTCACTTCCATTCGCTGGCATGTATTTATAGTAGGGCTGTCGATTAATCGCAGTTAACTAATGCAATTAACTCAAAAAAATTAATCATGATTAATCGCACTGTTAAACAATAGAATACCATTTGAAATGTATTACATATTTTTGGATATTTTTCTACATGTTCAAATATATTTATTTCTATTACAACAGTGTACTGTGCTCACTTTATTTTATTGGTTTTGATTACAAATATATGCACTGTAAAAACAAAAGAAATAGTATTTTTCAATTCACCTCATACAAGTACTGTAGTGCAATCTCTTTATTGTGAAAGTGTAACTTACAAATGTAGATTTTTTTTGTTACGTAACTGCACTCAAAAACAAAACAATGTGAAACTTTAGAGCCTACAAGTCCACTCAGTCCTACTTCTTGTTCAGCCAATCACTAAGACAAACAAGTTTGTTTACACTTATGGGGGATAATGCTGCCTCCTTCTTATTTATAATGTCATCTGAAAGTGAGAATAGGCATTCGCATGGAACTGTTGTAGCTGGCATCGCAAAATATTTACATGCCAGATACGCTAAACATTCATATGTCCCTTTATGGTTCGGCCACCATTCCAGAGGACATGCTTCCATGCTGATGATGCTCATTTAAAAAAAATGCATTAATTTAATTTGAGACTGAACTCCTTGGGGGAGAATTATATGTCTCCTGCTCTGTTTTACCCACATTCTGCATATATTTCATGTTCTAGCAATCTCGGATGATGACCCAGCACATGTTCATTTTAAGAACACTTTCACAGCAGATTTGACAAAACGCAAAAAAAAATACCAATGTGAGATTTCTAAAAATAGCTACAGCACTCGACCCAAGGTTTAAGAATCTGAAATACCTTGCAAAATCTGAGAAGGACGAGTTGTAGAGCATGCTTTCAGAAGTCTTAAAAGAGCAACACTCAGATGCAGAAACTACAGAACCCGAGCCACCAAAAAAGAAAATCAACCTTCTGCTGGTGGCATCTGACTCAGATGGTGAAAATGAACATGCATCGGTCTGTTCCGCTTTGGATCATTATTGAGCACAACCAGGGCCGGTGCAAGGAAGTTTCGCGCCCTAGGCGAAACTTCCACCTTGCGCCCCCCCCC
>NC_048307.1:26120506-26183835 GCF_013100865.1 Trachemys scripta elegans | reverse complement strand
GAGCATGCTTCCCCCGCTCTAATTCTCCTCCCCTCTCAGGCTTGCGGGACCAAACAGTTGATTGGCACTGCAAGCCTGGGAGGCGGGAGAAGTGGAGCGGCGACCGCATGCTCGGGGAGGGGGCGTAGGAACGCTGTAAAAAAAAAAAATTGGGGGCACCGCTTTTTGGTGCCCCCAAATCTTGGCGCCCTAGGCAACCGCCTAGTTTCCTAAATGGTAGCACCGGCCCTGAGCACAACCCATCATCAGCATGGACACATATTCTCTGGAATGGTGTTGAAGCACGAAGGATATATGAATCTTTAGCACATCTGGCACATAAATATCTTGTAACGCCAGATACAACAGATCCATGTGAATGCCTGTTCTCACTTTCGGGTGACATTGTAAACAAGAAGCAGGCAGCATTATCTCCTGCAAATTGTAACCAAACTTGTCTGAGCATTTGGCTGACGTAGGACTGAGTGGACTTGTAGGCTCTAAAGTTTTACATTGTTTTATTTTTGAATGCTGTTATTTTTTGTACATAATTCTACATTTGTAAGTTCAACTTTCATGATAAAGAGATTGCACTACAATACTTGTGATGGGGGAATTGAAAAATACTATTTCTTTTGTTTTTTTACAGTGCAAATATTTGCAATCAAAAATAAATATAAAGTGAGCACCGTACACTTCCTATTCTGTGTTGTAATTGAAATCAATATATTTGAAAATGTAGAAAACATCCAAAAATATTTAAATAAATGGTGTTCTATTATTGTTTAACAGCATGATTAATTGCATGATTAATTTTTTTTAATTGCTTGACAGGCCTAATATATAGCTTTCATTTTTGTTTTTCCTTTCTTCTGGTAGGACCTGATCACCAGGGATCCTAGAAATCTATTTGCCACAGAAAAATGCATAGTTTGCATTTTTACGAAGAGTCTTTAGTTTTTACAATTTGTGTATAAAAAAAAAAATATACAGCAGAACCCCATTTAGCCGAGCCTCCATTATCCAGCTCTCCATATTAACAAAACCAGGATTGACAGCCCGAGCCTGGGCCGGTGGGAGCCCAGGCTGTCAATCCCTGGGCTCAATGCGGGTTCCCACCAACCAGGGCTGGCAGCAGGAGCCCTGCTGCTCTCCAGATTATCAATTTTTTTAATTATCTGATCTGGTCTCAATCCCAATTAAATCTGATAAATGGAGTTCCACTGTATATCGATAAAACATTGTGTTAAACAGATACATATATTTATTGTGACTAGGGAAACTAAAGTTCAGCAATTGTGGGAAAATGCAGATTTTTATGCGTTTCTTTATTGGAGAATTTTTTATTTTTATCATAGAAAACTAAGTTCCCTGCTGATCACCTACTGCTGAGCTTCCTCATTTAGTATTTTTTGGTGGTGGTGGTTTTCACAGCACCGAAAAGTGTGTAAGGTGCATTATAAAAGAAATAGAGAGATGGTCTGTATTCAAAAAATTCTAGAAGCAGGTCTAGTAAATGTAACAGACAGTAGCAAAGTGAGGTGAAGGAAAAACAGCAACAAGATTGTCTGATGCAGTTTAGCTGTGTGCACACAGATGTTTCCAATTAAAGTTTTTTAAAAAATAATTAGAACTGATTGAAAATGAATTTTTTTCATGAACATTTTTTATAATGCCCTTTTTTGATGGAAAATTTTGAAATTTGAACATTTTGACAATTTCTAATAATAATAATCAACTTCATGTTCCGAGTGTGTATCTACTGCTTTCTCTTATTGAGGTAGTACCTACCTCTACAAGTAGCCTCATTGATTTTTGTAGCAGAGTTACCACTTGTTGAGCAGTCCCTCAAGGCCAGAATTCCCTTTGCTCTGTTCTCCCTCTTCAGGGCCCCTTACCTAACTTCCACAGCCATTCTTACAAGTCCTACAACCCTCTGCTTGAGACTGGTTCCAAACAGTCCCACCAATAAAGTTCATCACTGCAATCCAAAAATTCATGCTTATCTCTCTCTCTTCTGCCATCCATACAGTGATCTTCCCCTGACACAGTCTGCTCTTCACAGGATCACCTCTCATGGCTGTCTTTCCCTGGTGATTAGCCTCTGGGCTCTGACTTCCTTTTCTCACCAGTGTCTCCCCATCCTTGGAGTAAGGTACTACTAGGTGGGAGGAAGTGTGGAAGAACCTTATGTACCTGATCCTCTAAAAACTAGAGGACCATAATGTGAATAAGTCTCCTAATGGGACACTCAACATTAGCTAGCTAGATGACTGGTTACCCAGTGCCAGATTCTTCCCCATTTACACTGAGGAGCACCTTACTCCTGGAATATTCCATTAGAAGACTATGAGTAAGGGTGACAGAATCTGGACCCTAGATAGTTGTGGCAAGTCCCATAGACATCAGTGGGAATTGGCTCAGACCTTCGGCTCCTGATTTTCCTTGTTGTAGCCTCAAATTTAATGTATCACTGTTTCCGTTTTATACTCAGTCTATTCAGTATGTCTCCTTTTTCCTTATATCAGAGTGTCCAACTCCGTTGTCTCCTCTGATGAAAATCCAGCAAGATCTTTCTCCTCCAGCTGCTCTCTCCTCTCTGTCTGTCTCTTTCTCCATGGTCTCCTCCTGCTCCCTATTGTTCTCTACTTCCCTCCGTCTCTCTCCTGCTGTTCTCAGGTGGCTTGCTTTGCTCAAGGTCTGCAGACTGGCATGAGAGCATGCATGGAACAAGATGTTCCCATTAAATTTACTCTCTCTGATTCCTTCCCAAAATTAAATTGAATTTTTGTTTGTTCAAATCGCATAATCAAAATCTCTCTGGGTGCGATCACTTTTAATCAAAAACCTTGCCAACATTTACAATGATAGAGCGCTATTAAAAAGGCCTTTTCCAATATTTTGTACAGGGACAAATAAATATGCTCCTTAAAATGAGGAGCTTATTTACAATTAAATTAACCATTAAAACCCGTGTGAGGGTTCCCCCTCCTCATAAGTCAGGGCTGGGTAACTGGTGGCCAGGGGCCACATCTGGCCTGCTAGATCATTTTACTTGGCCCACCCATCAGAGGAGACAGCTCTGCCAGTGCCTGGAGTGAGGGAAGAGGTGAGCGGCTCTGCCAGGATGATGTGGATTACAGCGAAAGGGGGCATGAGGCAGCTCTTCCCACTGCTTTGAGGAAAGAAGGCTGCTCCCTGACACCTGCTGGAGTAAGGGCAGGAGGCATCAGCTCCCTGATGGCAGTGGAGTTGCTCTGGAATGGCCCTGGAGGACAGCAAATGTAAATAAATGTGGGTGGTCAGGCCTAGTGGTCAGAGCAGAGATACTCAAGCCTAGTGGTTGGATCAGAGGTGGTCAGGCCTAACTGGCATCAGCGGCCAGGAACAGTGCTGAAGATCAGAGTCCGAGTCAGGAACCAGGTGTCACAGCCCAAGTCAGGAACCAAGCAGGGAAGCAGGCCTGGAGCAAACTGAGCAGGATTGGAGCAAAGCTGGGAAGAAAGCTGGAGCAAGGTTAGAGGCAGGGCAGGCATAGGAGAAATTGCAGCTGCAGGCATGTGCATTGAAATCAGTTGCTGCTTAACAGCTCAGCCAGTCAGGTGGAGTGGTCAATCAGGTGGCCCTGCTGCATCTCAGTTGTGCTCATAGGCTGCCCAGAGACTGAGCAGGTGCAGCTGGAAGTCCTCATCCCTGAAGGATGCAGGACATTGTGGTTGGGGTGAATAATAGACTCATTATCACATATTTACATTGGCTCAGACTTCCTTGTTCTAAATCCCATAGTGGCCACCCAAAATCATGGGTGTAAACATTTCAAACTAACACCACATTGTCTGTTTCCTAGTGGCACGTAGAACTAAGCACTAGAGTGGGCCTCGCCACATATAATATTATTTTAAAGGCCCTAGTCAGGATTGGGGGCCCCATTGTGCTATCGACAGTACAAACACAGAAAAGAGATAAACCTAAAGCTGGGGGACTTACAACCTAAACACACAGATGAAGTGGAAGGGATGGGGTCATAACATACAAGCAATGGACTTGGTGAAGAATTGGCCCAGCTTTGTTCATTATTTGTCCTCTTTTTTTCTTTGGGCATAAAGGAAAGGAATCAAAAAAAGGAAAGAAGAGGATGAAGATATAATCACAGCTTGTTGCCTGCTTACATGTAATCATCAGTCTGGCTGCAGGTTGCAGGATCAAGAAGCATCATGGTAGAGGTGAGTCTTAAGAGGTGGGATTTGAAAGAGGATAAGGTAATGGTTTTTCCAATTTTATCAGATAGGTTTTCCAATGCACGAGGGGCAGTGTGAGAGAAAGCACTGGGATGTCCCTGGGTGAAGTTGACTGGTAGGCAGGGAAAGTTGGTGGAGCAAAGGCAAGGACTGACATCCAGCAACATTAGAATATATAACAGCAACGTGTGTGTTTATAGGCGATATAGTGCATTTATTCTATTAAATTTCGCAGATGGGTTACCTAAATAATCCCAGCACTTCTCCCCTCAGACACATGCACATCCTGCAGAAGATTTCCCTTTGTGTGGCAACATTCCAAGGTTTTCAACATATTTAAAGTGACCTTAATCACTCTGGGCTAGTTCCTGAAGTTCTTACGTGGGGCTACATTGTGCCTTTACTCACAGCCGGCCCTAGAGCAAGAGGTGTTTTGCACAAACTGTACCATTACAGGCATAGCACCAGAAGACATTGTTCCTCAGAGACATCCTTCTGAGACACAGCTCCCCCATTACTCAAAGTGGGGTTGTAATTTATGATAGCCCCTACCAGCAACAGATTATGCCTGCCTTCCACTGACTCAGCTGTGCTGGCTGGTGGATTGACAGGTGGGTGTGAAGCCAAGGCTATCTACTCCCCCTCCCACCTGCAACTGATTCCTGTGAACCTGCAGCCAAGGTCAAGATAGCCCCCTTATGGCAGTAAAGAGGTTTCTTACTCTCTGGTACCCCCTGCCCAAGTCAGTGGTCCAAGTCACATTGCAGGCAAAAAAAACTCCATGTGACTTTACAGAAATGTTTTTGCCTGCATGAAAACAAAGGGGACGGAAATTGAGGAAGGTCTTCAGGATTCGGCCCTGAGATATTGAATAAAATAATATGCAAGTGCAAAATCTCAGACAAAGCAAGAATAGTATTTAATGGGTTTTCTGCGTAGACGTGCTTTGCTATATTAATTGTCACAAAATGAGTTTTAATATCGAGAAGGCTAATAAAACACATGGTTTAGACCAGAAGAAAATAAGAATGATTCCATTAATTGACTCTTGAATAAAAATAATTCCACACTGGGATGAGCTGTAGTCTCAGACAGGCTTTTTGGCATCTTTCTGGTCAGGCATTCTTCTGAGCCTTTACAATCAGCTGGCTGTTTCCACAATGTGAGAACATGGGAAGGGGCTGGGAGTTCTCAGGTGAAACTGGGAGTGTGAACCTTTCCTCTGCAATTTCTGGAATTTTAACTGCAAGAATAAATAGTTCTCTATGTGAGCAAAACACAAAGGAAAAGGGAGTCAGACAACTGAGCTGGTACTTGGATTTAAGGAGAGAAAGAGAGGATGATGTGGCCTGTTATCATATAATCTGTAAGGCCCAAATAAGATAAAATATCCATTCTCACTGAAATTCTGTCTCTTGCTTCACTTTAATAGAAAGGCTTAGAAATAGCCAGGTGGGTGCCAACTCGAGAGAGCTGGGCAATGCAACCAGTTTGTTTTCTAGACAACAGGAAAACCGATCACATTTTTAAAAAATAAACCTAGTTGACAAGAGAGCTGATTCACATTTACTTTTTTTATATATATATTTTGCCTTGATATTAATGTGGAGGACATAGCCCAGCTAAGGTTATTTATTTGCACAAAGCCAAGTTGTAAACAGAGAACAAACAAAGTCAGCAACACTGTAAAGAAACTACAGCTAAATAGTTCAAGTGAACAGAACAAAGCTTTGGTGGGAGGAATCAAAGGGTAGAATCATAAACTGCTGTTGTAGGAGACAGGCTAATGATGTACCACTGATTTGTATTATCTAGGGTTGTAAGACCTTGAGGGACCTTTTGGTCTTCTCTAGGATCTTAAATATTACCACAGTACCTCCCTATCCACTAGGAACAGAATGGCAAAGGATTAGCTCTCCATCACCTTAGAGATAAATCTTGAGACCTTGGCAACCTTTGGGGAAAAAATATAATTGTCTTCCTAATTAAAATTGATTTTTTTCCCAGTGAATGTGCCCTTCTATAGTTCTCCCTGTTGTATAGGCTGCTTGTACATCCCTTATTATAGCACGCATTTATGGTCAGCCAACTGACAGCATACTCAACATTGTACCCAGCCTGTATGATATTGGCATTGGCATCTATCCCAGGGTAGTTAACCCTTTCAGAATATATATACCTTGTTAATTACTGCCCAGGATGGCTGTATGGCATTGTTTCCTTTTGGTTTTGATTAAAGCCTTCTTACTGGACTATGTACATAAGAGTTATCTGGATCACATTTTAAGAATGAATTTTGGCTAAGGGTGTTAGTGCCTAGATCTATTGAAAGTCAATAAAAGTTGGGTGCCCAACTCTATTAGGTCCCCTTTGAAAATCCCAGATTTAGTTATTTAGTCATGAATAAATGTTTGCAGGATTGGGATGTTAGATTTCATCCAATTTCCACTGCCAGCCTTATTAATCTCACTTGCATTGTATAACTTACCATCTCTGCAGACTTCCACAACCTTCTACCACCACTCCTGAAGAGGGGTTGTGCAAGTGTCATCTGGTGATTATGTAATAAGAAAAGACCCCAGTTTGATCCTCAGTTCCCAGAGGTGGCACTTAGGAAAACAAAACCCAAACCAAATCCCTTTATTTGCAAACTGATGAAAAATCCTATGAAAACACTGAGCACTAGTAAGCACGGACCCCTACGATGCCATGTTAGTGTTACCTTCAGCAGTAAAAGCATAAAACTCTATCACTTGAGCTCAGTTATCTAATATCAATAGTAATCTCTCATCTTTTGTGGAGGAGCCATGAGAGGGGGACACAACACATCTTGAACCAATGGGTTGAGCAGGGATGGTGCCTTGGCTCTGACATAGTCTTCATGGGTTCTAATAAACAGTTATAACCATAGTGCCATTGGGATGGACTCTGTTGTGGCTGACACACTGGGGATTGAACTAGGGATTTCCACAGTGTGACCTAATGAGCCAAGACTCTGTAGCTGGCTCTCTGACAGACTCATATCCTATGCAGTTTGGGTATAGAGGGGGATATGTAATGCATTTGCCATGATAGGGAAGCCCCTTTTCCTGATTATTAATTGGTAGAGTACTCCTTACTACAGCAGGTAAGTAAATTTGAAATCTACTTCTCAGATTAGATGAAAGCTGTATTGATATTCTCAGATGCAGTGCACTGGAGGTGAGAGAGAAAAAACTTAGTAGCTTGGTTTAAAAAAAAAAAACCTAAGTGAACATATTAATCATCAAATATTTAAACCATCAATATCACACACAGATGTGCAAAATGTTTAATTATGTATATTTTCAGTTATTATTCATGTTAGATCTTAGACCTTAAGATGTACATACATTTTGAAAAAAAGATTTCAGGAAATATATCCAGGGTGTAGAGCAGCATGAAAAATCTGCAACATTACCATGCACTTTCATCTGGTGAGCGAGCAACAGAGTCAAGGGCTGAGTGTTTTGGTTTTTGGTTTTGGTTTTCTAGATTATTAAATACATTTGGAGAGTCCTGTGTGAACAATATGTCTACCTTTAGTGAATGTTTCTGCTCATACGCTGACCTTTCAAAGGAAGATCTTTGAAGTTTTAAGCTGACTGGCTCCATAGGTTCTACATATGTTCTTTTACTGCCTCCATCACTGTAGTATCTTTGTGTCTTCCCGTTGCATTAAGTGATGCAACTAACATTTGTCATATGTGGTTTATTTTTTCTTTCTTCTACCCTCTTCAGTGGGAGAATTGCTGATGATTAGTTTTGTTAGGGTTTTATTTTGTTAAATGTAGAGAAGGTGGGGTTCAAGGACTGCCCCTGGCACTTGGAGTGGAAGGTGGTGGGCTATGTGATGGCCCTTAGTTTCAGGGGGATTCCTGATGCTGCAGATACTCTTATTTGGGAAAGCATTTTCAGGATCGGGCCTTAAACTCTTAGATTGCAAAAGAGAAGAATTTTAGAAGCACTGTGCTCAACATGCATGACCTGTTTGTACCAGCAGTGCCTATGGTACAGCTTCATTCCCCCAGACTAAGCTGGGATGTTCAGAATCTGCACAGAATCAATGGAAATGAGTGTCTAGATAGCAGGACTATGGCTCACAAAGATGGCCGGGACCAGGAGGCAAGAGTGGGCAAAGTTGGGTGTTCACATTTTAATGGGGAATTGTAAAAATAGGTGTGTAGCGGGGTGGTTACCCCGCTCCTGCCCTGAAGGTCTTAAAACAGCCCTGGGGGAAGGTTTTGGCTGGGAGCTGTTAAGTTGGGCTGATTGGGAAGTGGCTGCAGCTGGGCCTGTATATAAAGGCTGGGAGCCAGGAGTTCAGGGGTGTCTCTCTGCATTCAGAGAGAGAAGGGCCTGGCTGATAGGAGCTAGAGACAGAGTACCTGAGTGGAGCAGGGCTGGGGACCAGCTGGGGAACTCCAGCCAGGAAAGTCCCAGGCTGCGGCCTAGCAGAAGGCCAAGTGGTACTAGGGGTTGCAGAGGGCAACCCAGGGGTAGGCCAAGGCAGCAGGTCCAAACCCAACCTTGCCAGTGATGAGTAGGCTGATACTGCAGTCTGCCCTAGGGTGTGGGGCTAGACGATGACTGGTAGTAGCCTTATACTGAGGTGAGGTGGGAATAGTGGGTGGAGGTTCCCTAGGGAGGAGAGACCCAAAGACTGAGGGGTTACTGCTAGGGGGCAGCACCCCCAGGCAAAAGGGCACTGGAGTCCAGGGAGGGACACGGGGGCCAGAGGACAAGCGGATCACTGGCCTGCAGAGGGAGCTCCTCGGTCGAAGAGCTAATTCACAAGGATGACCAGCAGGAGGCGCCGCTGGGTGAGTCCGCACTCCTCTACCCGGTGGGATTAAAAAATGCTGTGAAATATATTTATTGGGAAATACTCTTTTTTTGCTAAATAGAAATTTTAAAAGTCACATGTTAAAGTCCCTAAACAGATCAGCTTCAGGACTGCAGGGAGTAAGACCAGAACTTGGCTTTCAGGACAGAATTCAGTCCTTTGTGTTGAGGAATCTCCTGCTATACAGTCTGATTAACAGGCATGTTCAATTTAATTGTATGCAGAAACAGTGTTATCCAGTGCCCATTTCTATTAAGGCCAGTAAATGTTTTTTATGGCTATCAAAGGGCCTACTTATACTACCATCTCTTCCTCAACATGCATGAAGAAAAATAGTCATTGACACTGAATATAGACATCATCTTGTAATTGACATCTGACTCCAACTATGTGCTCTTCATTAAAAAAAAAAAAAAAACACATCAGCCAGACCTTCTGTACATGTGGTATAATATTTCTCTAGCACATTAGTCACTCTGTGAAGGCCACAATAAACAAATAAAGGCCATTCCATCTCTTATGTTGATGTTACAATGAGGTGGCCAGCAAGAGGCCAAGTTTTGGAAAGTCCTGATGTCTCTCCCTGTTTTAGAGAACCATATGTGACTGAGGTGTAACCCTAACAGCATCCCAGTGCAAGAGGGCAAGGGACTCATTGGTATCTGGTAGTAAGTTTTAGCTAGCCTGACCAGTCGAATATACCACTAATGTCATCATCTGTATCTAAAGGTATCAAGATATCAATTAACATTCTGATTGTTAATATTATTGTGTGGTGTATGTACAGAGGACAAATTCAAAATTACGAACATATTAAAACTATGTGTCTGCAAGGCAGGGCTAAAGTTACTCCATCCTAGACAAAGGAATGAGGTTCAGCCACCTGCAAGGCATCTCAATTAAGAGACAATGAAAATGCAAATTATATAGACGGTAACAGGACCTTCTGTGTAACAGGGAGAGGAAATTGCATGAAACTGATAAATTTGCATATTAGTAAGCACCAGCGGGGGAAGAAACCAGCCAGGCTCCAGGCTGCCTTCCTCATAGCTTTAATGAACTTTACTTTGGGGGTGAGGGGTAATCTTCAGAAGAATCCATTTCAAAGATTGACTGGACTATAAGAGAAGGGGGCAAAGAGCCCCAAGTTATCCTTCACCAAAGAAGACAAAGGATCTGAGCACTTTGGACTTTGTGGGAGATCCTAACCAGAAGAGTGGTCAGCCATCTTGCTGAAAGGTAGACTTGTAAGAAAACTACCTTGAACAAAGACTGTAGCTTATTTGTTTAGTCTTAGCCTCTAGAAAGCATTTTTCACTTTTATTTGCTTGTAACCATTTTGCACTCTATACTTGAACTCACTTAAAATCCTATCTCCTTTTGTTAGTAAACCCGTTTTATTTTTAATTTAAACCAGCCCAGTGCTGTTTGATTTACAATGAACGTTAATTCCAGCTAATGGTGCATGCTGTTGGATTTTTTTCCTCTTCAAAAGGGCAAACAAATCTTATTTCTCTGAATGTCCCAAGAGAGGGCTGGACATTTCAGCTAACACAGTTTGGGGACAATTTAGGGACTGAGTGTGTGTTGGCAAAAAGAACAGGAGTACTTGTGGCACCTTAGAGACTAACAAATTTATTAGAGCATAAGCTTTCGTGGACTACAGCATATCATATGCATCCGAAGAAGTGGGCTGTAGCCCACGAAAGCTTATGCTCTAATAAATTTGTTAGTCTCTAAAGTGCCACAAGTACTCCTGTTCTTTTTGCGGATACAGACTAACACGGCTGCTACTCTGAAAAGTGTGTGTTGGGGTCGTCTTACCAGGTGTAATCGGGGTGTGGAGGTGTAAGCAGAAGCAAGCTGCTGGATTCAGAATTGTTGAGTCAGAGCTGCGTCCGTGCAGGCTTGTATGCTGGCTGGAATATCCAGACAAGAGAACCACAGCAGCAGAGCCTTCTGAGATACTTGGGATTACATGGCAGGCAGTGACCCAACCCTCACTGGTCGGGATTGCACCCCAGAACATGACCCCATCAAAGTCTTATAATCAATCAGTCATACAAGAAGATGCAGCCTAAGAAAGCACTAAAATCCAGATTTGCAAAAGTGCCTCAGATTTTGAGCACCCATCTTGAGACTCTTATTGGTTGATTTTTCAGAAGCTCCATTGATTTCTTTTGGATTAGTTGCTCAGAGGCTCTGAAAAACAGCCTCTGTGTGTGACGTCTAAATATTAAGGCACCCGAATTTAGTGGATCCTTTTGAAAATTATGGCCTGAATCATAGCTGGCTGGCTGTTTGGCATGGACTCTCCGATGGCTGCAGGAGGAAGCCAGTGCTTGTGATGGGTAATAGAAGAAGTGATCCTGAGAGCCCCATTTCCTCCTACATATTCTCACTCACCATCTTCCACAGAGATAAAATGGCTTGATCACAGGCCTGGATGCCATATTCCACCACAGACCAGAGTCAACATACCCCTCCACACGGTGTCCCCCATTTCGAGGCCATTTTCATCTGTGAGGCAAAGGGGGGTGCTTTTTGGCACAGCTAAACATTTTTGCCCAGCAGGCAAGATCAGAGGCTATCTATGAGACAGGACAGTGAATTTCCAGCATCCCAAACAATGGGACCATTCATCCTAATCTTACATCCCAAATCACTGCCTAGAAGTGCGGTAACTGCCCCACATGTGGCATACACTCTGATAGGGACTGGATGGGCAAAGTGAACCCTTTTTCTCTCTTCAATGACACACATGCTCAGAAAGTATGTAAAGTAAAAGCAGAAAGTAAACCAGATATAGTAAACTACAAGCCCGCAGGCTATCTACCATTCCAGCACCTGAAATAATCTTTGCCATTTATTTGTGAATAAAGTTTGTTTCCTTGTGAATGTAGCTTTATTTGTATATTCCTTGATTTCAAAGCATCCAATAGATTTATCCACATCGAAAAGTGGCTTTTTAGGAAGCACCTGCTGGAGTCAATAGGAACAGAACTGGGTCCCCAATGATTATACTGAATTCTAAACATGCTCCATTTTATATTGTGCTACAGTATACCTGTTTGTGCCTTTCAGATTGAAAGCCTGTTTGTGGTAAACATTTATTGATTTGGTCAGTTCACTTGTTGAATAGTTGTGATCACTCTGTTATATATATTGCAGGATGCATGTAGGGCTTTGTTGACATGAGTTTGGGGTGACCATGTTTCTCAGGGATATTGAAGAGATGAAATGGAATACTCTCAGCTTGGTTCTGCTCTGAGATTTCAGGCTCATTTAAAACTCAAAGCAAGTGCACCGGGGGTTGTGAACTTATATGGAGGAAAGGTTCTACGGATCCTCTTTCAACCACAACTGTCAAGACTCACATAGGTCTCCTGTCATCCTAGCTGGAGTGCATGACACTATTTCTATTCTCTGCTTTCCAGGCCCATAGGGAACCACCGGCAGCGGAGTGTTGACGTAAACAGTCCCTGCATATGGCCTTAGAATATGGGGTATGTGAAGGTGGCTTAGTCACCTTGTTCTTCCACTCCTATCCCTGCCCCAAGTAGAGGAACTGAGAATCGGGACCAATGTTTACCAGTATTACAAAGGAACTTTTTTGTTTTTGTTTGAACTTTCCTGTCACCTGTGTCTCCCTCTCTGGAGGGAAATGTGTTGAGAGACCTTCAGATCTGAAATCCCTTAAAATCAGAAATTTCCATGCCTTTGCGCTCAGTTTGATAACTGCTTTCTGATAGGCTGGCTCAGTGCTGGGGGAGTGAGGTCTTTAATACCCTTCCTGCAGCCTCTCTGGAGAAAAAGCATATGGTGGAAGTTGAATATCATGTGATTCAGCTCAGTCTTGGAAACATTGACTCCATAGGTTGCTTAAATGGGCTTCACATTTGTTTTCAGTATCACATTCTTACCAATCCTAATTTTTATAGGACTCGGAAGCAAAACAAACACCATGATTTCCACCAATAATAACGGGGGCCATCCTTCTTAATGTAACCAAGTTCTCAGACAGAGCTCATAGAGTTTATGAATTCCACTCAGCAGCATGGGAGATTGAACTTTTGCCCTAAAATTCAACAAATAGCATTACAAAACAATAACTTAACTACCATATTGTTTCAGTCAAGCATGCATGAAGCTACATGGAAATGCCATCATACTTTAATGCATTCTCTCAGTAGTTATTTAGATAAGTTAAAGTTGACAATGGCACAAAATTATGTTAAGCCAGTGCACAGAACAAATAGTACATGTATTTTTGGTGATCTGCCAATTCAGGGTTTCCTGCTGTGAAGTATGTTGAGTATTTTGCTATAAATGGGTTATATTTCCCCCTTTTTTTATGCTAAAAGTACTTTTCATACTTGGGAATTCTGCTGCTACTTTACACTCAGTGTACCTGTTAACATCTTGCTTTTGGTTCACTTAGCATCTGTCTGTCACCCATTCACCCCCAAACATGATTTTTACTTTTTCCTAACTGTATTATGGAGAGATGGAGTCTCTCCCCAGTTAAGGGCTTGACTACTTTTGTGTGATAATCCTAGTTTTTGAATCCTCTTTTCCTCCCTAAATCTTTCCATACTGAACAAACCTGCCAATCTCCCAGTGTTAACGCCTTTACTAGGAAAGAGGAAAAATGGGAAGATTTTGGATAAATTGTGAAATTTGACAGTTTGAAAACTCAGAGTCATTTCACTTTTTGAACATTGTTCTAACTTTTTTTAAAACACCACATAACCTCTGAAGAAGTGTATAACCACCACATGGGATCCTGCAGAGATTATAAAACTGGCACATCTAGATTCAAACCAGGACCACAAGCAGAAATGATTAATCTCCTAGATAAAGCTGTTATCACGAGATGTCCAGCACAATTTTTTAAATCCAAGAAATTCAGTTTAGACTAGCTTTATTTTTGATAGCCATCAGAACCTGTCAGTACTTAAGGAATTATTATTACAGTAGAACCTAGATGTTTCAATTGAGATCAGGCCCCACTGTGCCAGGCACTGCACAAACACTGGTTAAAAAACAATCCCTACAATCTAAATAGACAAGGTAGACACAAGGGTGGGTGAATGGGGGTATTATTAGTCCCATTTTGAAAATAGGGAACAGCGAGAATAAGTGCCTTGTCCAAAGTCACAATGGAATTCTTTGTCAAAGCAGGGAATTGAACCCAGATCTCTAGAGACTTAGTCTGCTGCCTGAGGAACATCTTCCTTATTGTCTGTTGATTTATAGTGCCTCAAAATTTACTTGATGCTTTACAGAACAGATAAAAACACTACACATGACATAGGCTCTACCCTAAAGAGCTCAGGGTGTGATTTGATTTGTTACCGTGACATATATTCAACTTGACTTCAGGAGTGATATTTTCAAGCGGTGCAGGCCAGAGGGATGTGCTGGCCGCTGCTTTCCACAGCTCCCATTGGCCAGGAACGGTGAACCACAGCCACAGAGAGCTGCGGGCGGCCATGGCTGCAGCCAGTCAATGTAAACAAACTGTCTTGTGGCCTGCCAGCGGATTACCCTGATGGGCCGCATGCAGGCCGCAAGTTGCCCATCACTGGACTAAACTCTTTGTCTTTTAAGATTCACCTGTCACTAGAAGAGGCTTTTCTGTCGGTGAAGGAACACCACCTCCCCAAACAACGGTAGCTATGTCAATGGAAGCACTCTTTTGCTGACATAGCTGTGACTACGCTGGGGGTTATGTTGGCGTAGCCACATCAGTCAGGGGTGTGGGTTTTTGTCAATATACCTTTTCAGTGTAGAACAGGCTTGTGTAAATCATTACAGCTTCCTTCCATGATGGCATAAAATCCCTGTGGCAACTAAAGCAATTGCTTGTATAGAAAAGTAACATTGTGAAAGAATTTTTAATGTCTTTTGAGCTTCTTCCAACGTAGTTGAGCAGATGGAATCAAAATGGTGAGCTAGCACCAAGTCACCAGGTAGCTTGTGACAGACCATGAGCTAATGCTCCCTGGGTCACAGTTTGAAAACCTCTGTACAAAAACATGGTTTTATGCTACCTACCATTGCATCCCCTCGAAGATCAATGCAATAATTCTAACAAAACTCCTTCTATTTCTGGAGTGATGTTACCATTTACTAGAGCAAATGTTTGTGCACAGGTGTATCAATCTGTTCTATTTGACTCCAGTAGTGTCCTATAATCTGTTGTACAAATGCAAATGAAGGCCCCATCCCTTTCCAAAGAGCTCCTCATCTAAGAAGTAAAGCAATAGTATGTTTATTATCTGGACGGTGCAGAACATAGGATGCCCTTAACTACTGAGTTCCTTTTCTTTAGGGAATTGATCCTGCAAGGTGCTGAGCTCCCTCAACTCCCAGCACTCAGCAGGATAGAGCCACTTGGGTTTTGTAAATGAAATGATGAATAGCTACATTATTGTTACTAATCCTCCAGCTGGCTTTTGAAACACTGTTTCAAGTCACAGTATATTACAAATCTTTAACAGCAAAACTATAGCAAAGCAACCAGGGTAGTGATATGCCGGCAGCAACTAGCACAATTAATTACTGCCGGCCTGATGATGATCACACTTAAGGGTATATCTCCCTAGAGGTATCTATTATTTCTGCCCATGTCCAACATTATCTTGCCAATTGTGCTTCTGAGGGATAGAGTGGACTTGTACCTTTTCACCATTTGAAGTGGGGAGGTGTATGTATGACTACAGACACACACACACACACACATTATACATAATATGAGATGTTTGTAATTTAGTACAGGGTACTAAAAATCAGATACTTCATTTTTCATTTCCTTTTCCATGTTCTAACAGGACTCAGTTATTGTAACACAATAGGAGTGTGCAAGGACTAAAAAAAATGTTGAGGTCATAATTATATTGATTTTGGTTCTGGAATATTAATTACAGCAAGTAAGATTTGCGATCAGCATAAGCAGAAAGCTGCATTAAGGTTTGGTTTGTAGGTCAAAGATCAATGCATTTAGTTATTTCTAAATCAATTGACGAGTTTCAGGTCTAGGGAGAAAACAATGGCTTATATAAGCTGAAATCTTCATTATTAATTTGTGTTAAAAATCTGGCTTCTCTTCCCTTTTTCAAGCTCTCAGGTAGCTTTTGTTTTATTATGGCAGGGCCCAGGGGATTTCACATTTATTTCTAAGCAGCTAATAGTGTGTTTGCTAGAGGAGATGAAACACTTTTTGGACACTTTGAATGCTCTAGAGATATTAATCTCTAAAGCATCTAGGTATAATGGCATTAGCTACCTTTGCACCTCAGTAAATTGTTTCACTGTATTAAACAGTCAATTTTCTGTTGACAGGGCATGAATTTCTCCTGATGGGAGTGGAAAGCTTTGTATTATCCCAAGCAAAATACTGGCCTAAACTTTCAATTCCAAGATATATCTTTGGATCAAGACTTTGTAGATTATATATGGCAGCCAGGGGACTGGATCTCACTTTCATAGTTTGGTGAGGCAATTGATTTAACAACAGGTAGCATCTACATTGTGTTGTAGGGGGAAGTGTTACCTTCATCCTAGTGAAATTTCAAGTGAAAGGCCAGACATCTAAGATAAATTAATTTTTGGTACACATAACAATTACTCATATAACACAAAGAAGGCCCACTCTTGTTTCCACTAAACTCAACAGAACCTTTGTCATTGGCTTCAAATGCAGTTAAACCTTAATAAGACACACTGTGTATGTGAATGCACATAATGTGTACTACCTGACACTCAGAATTAGGAGGGCAATTTTGAATTATATCTCAAAATAAATGGGGAACCTGTAGAGATGTTTGTTGGAGTGATACTACTTTGTTCCAGACCACTCTCTCTTTTTTAGATTAAAGGAGGCTTGCTTTATCTTCCTTTCAAGATGATATCCTACCTCTTATCTTCACAATTTGACAGTGTTACTTCTTGACCTTTTTATTCTTCTGCCTCTGAAGATGCCAATGGCAACTCTCACGACCTTGGTCTGTCTAATTCTCCTATATGTTACTAAGGTGATAACATACACTATTTCAAAATCTGAGCTCAGTTTTCTTGGTGTGTAGGCAAAGCCTCCTTTCATATTACTACAAACATTTACTCATGACAACTGCCTCTTCTCCTTTCTGATGTCCAGTAGGTGAGACCAGCACTTTCCTGACCTTCCAAATTCATCATCTAAAGAGATATTTAAACCAACCGTCCAATTAATCTTCACTGTTTCTTTTGCCAACAAAATGAACAATCTTGAGAGCTGTTATTTACTGTGAAGAACCTCTGAATCCAAAATCTAATGGGCAATAAAAGATAGTAGCCTATAAATTTTAAAAGTGGGAAATTAATATAGTATTTACTTTAGTGAGATGTTTGTTTCTGTTTTGCTAAAATCAAACTGCCAGAGGGAAAGACATAAGGTGGAAGTATAGGAAGAGAACTAACCGTCGTAGACTAGGATTCCACATGTGAACGTACACAGTTAGTGCCAGCTTACTTTGAAATGTGTTCAGTTGCCTGTGAAAGTGTTCAACTGCCTGTTTGCATTCATCCAGTTCTAAATTTGTAGAAATTTGAAATACTATTGCATTTAAAAACAAACCCCAAAAGCCTACATTAAAGGCTGTGCTAAGGTCACAAAGTCAAGGACTCAAAAGTTAGGAAATGTCAAAATTCAAGTTACCAAGCACTGCATGATTAAAAAAAACCCCACACTTTATCATAATGCACAAGGAGGCAGAATAAAGGTTGCATGTGGATTTGACAGATTTTTTTCTGTGAGGCAGTATGACTAATAAATGGGATTTGGGTCTGCCACATTGGAGACCTGGGTTCTAGTCCCAGTCTGTGTAACTTCTCAGTGTCATATGAGGTCTTGGCCAACAAGGGCTGTGTAGGACAGAATTATTCAAACCACTCACTAGGAGATGTGAGTTCATGGTCTTTAGCTCAGTGTACTTTCATCTAGGTCAAAAGTGTATTTTGATGTGAAAGGGAACATGCTGTTGTTGCCACCCTTCTCTCCCTCTTCCTATTGTCTGTGCTGCCATCGGGAGGTTCAGATCCGTGTGGCATGATGCAGCAAGACAATGGAGACTGTGTGCTCATTTTGGATGGAGGGTTGAGTGATTATAAGAGCAAGCCTCTGGCAACTTTTACAAGCGTAATGCAGACTGCTTATATAGTTTATAACATGGCCAAATCTGAATGGATTTTCATAGGGATGGTAAAAGGCACCTACCTGATGCCAAGAATCTGCCCCTGCTTTATTTCAAAGTCCTGCTGCACACCTGCATTTAGAGGTATTTTAAAAAAATGGAAAAATATTTATAATGTGAGCTGCTAGATAACCTTAACATTGGGATATAATGGGTTGCTACCACTCCCCCATTGTAAATTGAATGCATAATTATGACAGAGCTCAGCTATGAGATGAGTGCTGATGTAACTTTCTACTAGCTGACTACTAGTTGACTGTGAACTTTCCTTTTTTGATATGATACTAATGTAGCTATATATTTGCTATATGGAATACTGAGACAAACTGACCATTTTAAATATTGTGAACTTTACAAAATGAATTTCTCAGGACTGAATTGCCAAATTTAGATCTAATGCATGTCCAACTTCCCCAAAATGTAGCTGTGTTTGGCTATGATGTTTTGCTTCTACACAATCAAGTTGAGAAGAGCTTACTACTAGATGTAAAGTATTCATGAGTGTTCAGATGTGGGATTTTGGTTCTGGGTCCATCACTACTCAGCACATTAATGGGACAGTACAAATCCGAGAAGCATTCACCTTCAAAACCCATAAGTAGGTTTCTAATGCACAGAACGTGAGGTCATGTGTGGCATCAGTTGTCAGGTAGCATGCCCCATTGCGTTTATTGAGGAATTCTGCATAAAAAACTGATAGTGTGACATGGCCTTTGGCAATTACTTGGGTGGCATAGACTACTGTGAAAAAACTAGGTTAGGGATTCCGATGTGTAAAAGAAGTTGATGCATTACATTTTAAACTACTCTTTACATATTACAGTGGAAAAAACAATTTAAATGGAACAAACTTTACAGAAGAAACATCAGGGGCCAATCCTGTATGGAGCTCCCTTTGGTCCCAGGTATCTGAGTCCATCTTCCAGTGAGTGATGTATTTCCTATCCACAATATATTCTGCTGATTTCTTTGTAAAGAAAGAACAGCTGTTGAGCAAGAAGTCTGCCTTTGGCAATATCTGTTAATTGATGTTTCCTTAAAAATGCAACAAAAGAATTGTGATGTGTCTAATTTCTACATACATAGCATGACCCTAGACTCTGCTAAAAGAAGCAAGAGCTTAAGAACAACCTTTTTGTTGTTGCTGTTTGTCAAAGATGCAAATACACAAAATCCCAAAGAACGAGGAGAAAAGTAAATTGGGAGCTTTGGAAAAGATCCAATACTTACTGTTTTACAAATAGGACTCAGTGGGTCAGAATAACTGCCTGAATTCAGCCAGCTTCTGACAGATTGTGGGGCAACATTTTAGCAATTCCACCTGGAGTGGGGTACTGCTCTGCAACCAACCCTTCCTCTGCCAGGGCAAATGGAGCCAACCAGTGCAGCTCACTAATGAGTAGATCTAACTGAGGGGGACAAGGCCAGAACATGTGGGAGGTTGCTGACTCAGTGCATCTCCTCTGGAGTCTCTGCGAGTTAAAGCTGCTAAGTTAAACCTGTTACGTTGCGCTACCCTGACAAATTACCCCACACCTACTGGGTGAAGCAAACCCACTGGCTAGGCAGCCAGTGTTATGCAAGAATATAATTATGCAGATTTATAGAGCAACACCATGTCCCTGAAAGAAAAATAGGAGAGTTTTAAAAAAAGCTTACCATACGCAGTACCTAAGTGTAAAGTTTCACTGTCTCAACTTGTGGGTCAGTTTATTCACTGCAGTGGGAAGATGAAAGGCAGCCTAAATCAAAATGACATTACAAATCTTACTGATCTATGCATAGCTCTAAAATCAAATGCATAAGAGGGGTGGGTGAGGTAAATTAGCCTTTCAGAAAATTGATCCAAACTTGCTTATAGGTAAAAGGACCTGAATTTGGGCAGTATTTCTATTAAAATAAAGCATCACATGGAATATAAAATGGCTGAAGTTTTGTTCTTTTATTGGATTTGTGCCAAAAGGTAACAAGATTTTTCTACCCATTATCATTGTGCTTAAAGTTGGAAGGGTGAAGATCAAAGGATGTGCCACATGGTCTCATCTCCATGTGAACTGGGCATCTGTTATTGCATAATTCACATACACCTTGGGAACCGCAGTATGATGGGGCAGAGAATCCTAGATGTTAGATAAGATGGCCATTTCTATCTTACAGCCTGTTCAAGACTGTTAACTACAGCATATTTTAAACCTTGTCTAGTTTTAAATGACCCAAGCAATAAAGTTTTCATCACTCCCCTTGCAGGGACTATTCTGCAGTCTAATTGGCCTAACCCTTAGCAAAGGTTTCCTGACACTTAATCAAAATGTTCCATTTCTTAATCTTATTGTGTACATGTGGAAGCAGAGAAAAAAATGCAGCTTATCAATGCTACCTATCTGCATCTGATTTTTGCTTTGGAAATTAGCAGTGTAATTTTTATTAGGACAAGGCAAATTCATTTTAGCCTCATTTCAAACCCACTGTGGGGTCAACATTAGGAAAGACTCTTAAGGGATTCACATTCCAACTGTACGTTGATGGCCCACTAGTTCTCCAGTGCTGCATGTTCTTGTGATAGTTCTTACCTAATCAGGAAAAGGAAGGACCAGAAGTCTCATGAGAGAATCTGTTCTTGTGAAATTCCTATCCCAATTTTACTGATACAAGTGGTTCAGATAAGCTTCAGATAACCATTCAGGCTTATAAGTGCTCATCTTCACCATCACAAGGTGATTTTGAGATTCACTCACCACGAATAAAAAAGATGTGATTGAAGGCAAGAGATGGTATTAAGTACCCTCTCCCCTACACCAGGTGCTCTCATTCACTGTATTGGGAAGAACAATGCTAGCCACTTTTCTGTCCTGCACTTCAGTAATAACGCGCTAGCTATCAACACACCAATTCCACTCCCAGAAAACGGAGAGCCATTTCATTTTTAGTAGATTGTATACAACTAATTGTTAATAAAAGACTTCACAAAAAATCATAGCAGAATTCCCAACTGATGGCAGAGGTTCAAAGCTATACATGATGCAGTGAAATCTCATGCTCAAAACACTTCTTGTTAAAATGTTTGTTTTGTCATGGAAAGCCCAAGTGTCCTCCAGCTTTAACTATAACTTTGGTTTCTGAGAAGTGAAATGCATGTCAGCAGTAAACGGGTGTGCTGTACAGAACATGGCCTCAACTTAAAGCTCTGTGTGTGTCCATTTGTCCATCTGTTCATCCATCCCCATGATGGCTGCCATGAGCCTAATAGGGGGATATCTCTGTAAGAGATGTATTGGGTGTGTGGGGGGGGAGGGAGTTGTGTCTGATTCATTGTTGCTAGGCAGATGTGCAGTTAGCACTCAACACTCAGAAGTTTCTGGAATTGGGTGTGGTAATGGTGGGTATGCTCAGTAGATTCCCTGTTGCTAGACTCAGATGCCATGAGGGCAAGTAGTAAGGGCAGCTGCTTTACAGAAGGCCATATGCCCTGTGCGGGCTGGAAGAAGCTGAACCACAGGAGCAGAAAGCAGGCTGTTTTCCCCTAACTCTCAAGCATTTTGCAGCAGGGTTTTTTAAAATCTATATACCTAAACAGAGTGATTAGTTAATTAGTTAGCTGAGTCATTAACTGAGTGATTTCAGATGAGGAAGAGTCTGCATGGATTCCAGCTGGAGATTGTTACAAGCAAGCGGAGGGAAGATGTGACTCTAGTACTTTTCACTCATCAGACTGTATAGACTTTGGTGATCAAAGATTGTTACTGAGACTCAGGTGAACTCAAAGCTTTTGAGAACTCTGAGTTACTTCTCCCTGTGTTTCTGTGGAAATTGACCTGTTTAGATTTAATTTGTTTTCTTTGTGTTTTTGTATAACTGTGAAGATAATGTATGTGGATTATAAAGTAGCCTTGTTATCTTGCAGAGAAATTAAGATGATGGTGATGTTATGTTTCTTTAGCATAAGATTTTATAAAGTTGGTGTTGTCAGTTGTTCAGCTGCGCGCATGTGTGTGTGTGTTTGTTTTCTCTGTGTGCTGCCCCAGTTGTGTGCAGACAACTGGCACAGGAGACCATGAGCCAACTGCCCAATGTCCACAAGATTTGTTAAGGTATGAAGGCGCTCAGCCAGGTTTCTTGTCAACGAAGCATGATCCTAGCTCCCTGGATCAATGTCTGTAGTTACACTAGCACATGTATGGCTCTGACAATGGATGCAGATCAGTGAATGGCGGGACTTTCCATTCCTCCCTCGGCTGGCCAAAGACACTCCCTCTGAGACTCCATTTTGTACACCAATACAAACAAGTTACGTATTGCCCCGCTGACATAGTTACTGCCCCCTGACGTGGGTTGTTACCACCATTACCTTGTACGTGTTGGTTTGATCAAAACATCTCTATACTGTCATCCTGACCTTATCTTTAAGAGAGGTCAGCATGTTCCTGTAATATTTGGAGTGGGAGGGGGTTGTACCATACTTGGTATTGGGCTGTTCTGGTACCAGCCTTCTGGATGTGTATGCATTAGTGCAAGGCCGCCCAGAGGATTCAGGGGGCCTGGGACAAAGTGGGGGAGTGGACATACTTACCGGGTGGCGCTCTGAGGCGGCGGTGGCGGGTCCTTCACTTGCTCCGCGTCTTCGGCAGCACTGAAGGACCCGCCGCCAAAATGCCACCGAAGATCCGGACCGCCACTGGGTAAGTAAAACTTAAAAAGGCGCCTCTAGCCAGGAACGGGATTCTCGGCCAGGGCTCGCGGGGCCCCTGCAGGACCCAGGGCCTGGGCCAAATTGCTCCACTTGCCTCTTTCTCCCCCCTTCCCTCCCCCCGGGCGGCCCTGTGTTAGTGTCCTGTGCCTTGCATTTCTTAGGAATGTGTGTGTTTTTGCAATACCTCCCCTGTTCTTGTCAGGCTCTGTGAGTGTGTACGCAGGCAGAGCCTGACTTCTGCTTACAGCCTGTCTCTTGCTGACTTTGCTTTATATTAGCAAAGCTTTGACCACTACTTTAGCTCAGGCCTCACACCAGGTCTCTGATACAAGGGCTTATGTCTCAGGCTCTCTTCCTACTACAGTTGGTACTTAAGAATTAAGTTCATTCCTTTTGTTCTTTTTGGACTTGATTGTGGGGAGGTTGACCCTGTGAAATCCTTGCTGAAAATCCTCAATGACTGAATCCTGGGGCTCCATGTGCTTTTCTATGGGAGTTGTTTTTAGGCAGTAGGAGAAGGGCAGTGAAGTAAACTCTAGCCCACCCAAAGGCTACATTGGCACTGGGGAAATTCTCTCCCAACCCCTCAGCATGCCCTGCGTGTCACCACGGCAGGGGGGAAAAAAATCCACCCTATAAAACCTGACTTGCACTAATAGCCATGCAGTGAGTTGCCACACCGGCTTTTATGCACTTAGCACTAATGCACACACGCTGCTGGACGTTGGAACCTCTTCCATTAAGAAACAGAGGCTGGAGTTTTTCTCTGTTCCTTTTCAGAAAGTGTCCTAATATCTTTAACCTCCCCCTAGGCAGCCACCACAGTTAGCCATGTAGGTGCATAGAAGTATCCATATTTAAACCCTATGATGGGTGGATCTTCCCCAGCATCACTCAGCAAACACCCAATATCAACTGAGAATACTGCCTGGTTTACCCTTGTTCATTCTTTACACTCTTTGGGTTTGTTGTTTTCTTTCTGTGGTTCTGTGCCAACATGTTTAAGCTTAACCAGTTCCTGCAGGCAGCATGGAAACAAAGGACTAGGGTTCCTATGTGAGCTCCTTTTCTTATCAATGAGCTAAAACAAAATTGCATTCTAGTTTTGTAAGCAGCCACAGTTAAAGAAAAAACATATTTCTTTATATTGGCCCATCCATCCTACTCAGGTCCCTTTCCACTTTTCCTCTTCCGGATTTCCCTGTAATGCTAAAAGGGATTGATAGTTACTCTGAGTGAGTTTCTTTTACCACAATGACACTTCTCAGCCTCTCTCCAGAGCATGATCATATTTTCAAACTGTGTCTACTTACCAATTTCCCATCTAAAATATTTCCACAGGTGTATGCTCCTGGGGATTTACAAAAAAGCCTCTAAATGAGTCCAGTGTACCACATGAGGGGAGAATTATTTTTCAACTTTATACCCCAATAAAGTGTGCCCAGTATGGAAGCAAGCTGTGGGAAGGTCATAGGCTGTATTAGCATCCCCACAACACTGGGGAAGACAAGATTAGAACCTTGCAGCAGGATTGGGATCTGACAGGTTCCGCAGGACCTGCTGCCATAATAGCAGGAGTACTTAAAATGTACTTCACTGGGGATGGGCAAAAAAAACAGACTGCGGTCATTTGCGGGAAAATGCTAAATCTCTCATCAATTTGTCATAAATAGAATGTCAGCAATGTAAAGCAAGTTTTTCTTTTTTTAAATAGAGGTTCTAATACTTAAATTTAAGCAAGGTATGGAAAGAGATTTGATGTCTATAATAACAGGAGTTAAAGTATTTTTACATGGTTCAAGCAAGACTTATTTTATTCTTATAGTGGTAAAATTTTCTGAATTCCACACTCTCTCTCTCTCTCTCTCTCTCTCTCTCTCTATATATATATATATATATATATATATAAACTGAACATATATTTTTTTTAAGGTTGCATGGAGGAATCTGTCTCATTTGTGGGACCTAAGGTTTTTTGGGTGGGAGCAGGATAAAAATACAAGAAACAATGCAGGAGCAGGGGGGAGTAGGAGTGGTACTGCAGGGCAGGACAGGTGCACGATTAAAAAAATAGACCCATGCAGGAATCTAGAAAGGATCCTACCCTGCCTATGGCAACCAGAAATATTTTTAAAATACCAGAATTTTATAAAGTACAGTAATAGGCTATGCAAGGCATTGCTGTTAATTAGGATAATATTAATGAAAGGTCTTGGGAGAACTTAACTAACTGAAATGATAATAGATCTGTAAGCCTGATTGTTCAGCTATGCTTTGTGCAGGAAAGGGGTTGTGTGTGTTTGGTTTTAACCCAACTTTGCACCTCGCTGGATTCTCACTCTAGTTAAGGGTCTGCACAGCCCCCAGTGCAAGTTAGATCAGTCTCAAGGTTTAACAGCTCGCAAGGAACTGTTCTGCAAGGTGAGAATAGCCAGAATGCAGTAGTGCTGCAGCCATTGTCTGCCACTGTCTCTGGCCACACCCCTGGAGCTGTGCTGGAGCTGCAGTGGAAGGGGACATATAGAGGGATTCCCTTGTAGTGGAGTCTGCCAGTCCTTAAAGTCCCTTTACACTACATGGGTACTGCAATGGGCTGCATCATAAGAGAATCAAGCTTTCTGATTATTTTAAATGATGGGACCAAGAACACATCTCACTGTACAAGCCATTGAACAACTGAAAGCTGATGATTTTCTTGTAAAGACCTAATGATAGATGTGAATGGTTGTTGAATTAAAGTGTAGTTTACGCATGATGTTTGAAATTGCTATGGAACATTGAATGTTTTCTTTTTTGTTCATAATGCCACCCCTCTGCCGATTATTAGGAGATGTTAGAACCTTGTAGGTTGCCTTCCTGTGGCAGGAGAAATCACTGATGCAGCATCTGAGTGTATCCTTAGTGCAACTAGTCTCATTTACATGATATATACACCAGTCCTGGAGGAGAGGTGGTCACAAATGGCATGCAGGCAATTCCTTCTTTCAGGAATCTCAGTCCAAATTCCCAATGGCCAGTTTCCAGAAAGCAAATCTATCTCACAAATTGACTATAGTTAGAGAGATTGATGCACAGTGAAAATTCTCTTGCTCCTTGCCACAGCTTCCTGAAACTAACAATACAAGTATTTCTTCAGACTGAACAATGGTCATGTGCTAAGAAAAAGAACTTGTAAGATTATGTGTAACAGCATCACTGGTGACTCCTCCCAAAACAATAGTTTAAAATCCATACTCTAGTGACCATGGGCATGTCAGTCAATGTGCCTCAGTTCCCCACCTGTGAAATAGGGATAACAACATTCCCTTCTCTCACCCTTTTTATGCATCATCTATTTAGATTTTAAGATCTTTGGGTCTGGGCTGACCCAAAAGGTATATGTGTATGTATACTACCTAGCTCAATGGGACCCCCTTCCCAGTTGGAGCTTCTAGGTGCTTGTGTATTACAGATAATTAATAGTAATAATCAAAAATTTCATATGGCTGGCTCACCCAGGCAAAATAATGGTATATTCTTGAATGTTTCTTTAGTAGGTAAATGGGGTAAGTCAGAGACTATTTTGCACAGTGGTGATAGCTTCAGACATTCACATGTAGACTCACCCATCCGCCTTACTCTGATCAAGGTTATGGGGAAAAATGTAGTTCGAACCCTTTGGGATCAGGCAGAAGGTTCAGTTTGGTAGATTTTGGTTGGTTGTTCTATGTGGTAGAGAACCAGTGTCTCCACATCTAATTAGGGTGACCATATTTCTCAAAGGGAAATGGGACACCGCATGGCACTAGCCCAAGCCCTCCCCCTCGCCCCAGCACAGGGCTAGACTGAGCCGCTTGCCTGAGCTCTCCTCCTTGCGCAGGACTGATGTTGCTCCTTTCCCGAGACCTGCCTGCTCCCCGCACGAGGCTGGGGCTGACATCACTGCTCACCCAAGCCCTGTCTCCCCCATCGCGAGGCCTGTCTCTCCCACTCTGTGGGGGCAGCATCACCGCTTGCCCCCTTCACATTCCTTTGCACCTCACTTTTTTGGCAAAAGTGGGCGTTTGTCCCATTTGCTCTTGCCAACTGGTTAAGAGGCAAGAGCAAACAGGACAAATGCCCACTTCTGCCAAAAAAGTCGGGATAGCTGGGACAGGGCTTAAAAAAGGGACTGTCCCGGCCAAAATGGGACACATGGTCACCCTAAACCTAATAAGACACTAAATATTTCCTGGAAAATATTCTACTTAATGACTGCTCTAGCTTCAGACACTGCATAGGAAGGAAGATTTAGATTTAAATCTTTTTGTAATGAGGTTTAGCTCACAGCTGTTGAAAATCACATGGTCAGCCTTTGAATGAGCAGTTCAGTGAAAACCTCCAGGGTTAAGATGGTGAAGTGAGGAGGACAACACAGGCAGATTCTGCAAATAAATAGGCAATAGCCTATATTGATGAGCAGATATAGGGCCTCCAATGGCTTGTGCTCAATGTGGGCCAGTTGAATACAGTATGTAAAGAATAGTATATATGATAAGATACTAACAATTCAATTTGTTGAAAGGCATGTAGGCCAAAATTGTCAAAAGTATATGCTAATTTTGGAGGCTTCCATTTTTGGGTGGGCAACTTGATACAATTGAGGGCCTGATTTTCAGAGGCGCGGAGTCTCTGCAGCTCCCATTAATTTTCCTTGGAGTCATGGATGCTGAGTAACCTTGGGTGTCTCAAGTTGGACATTTAAAATTAATGGGAACTCTTTAAAATTGGGACCAAAATGTGTAGCCTCTTCAGTATACTCTTAGACAATCTGTACATTATATCACCATGATTCAACAGGTAATAATGTAATTTGAAGCAGCAGTCCTTTGGTTCAGCTACATGCAATGGGACTTGGTATTAAGGGGGAAACCCCACTTTTGATTTTGTTATTGTAAAGAATCCATATGGGTATTCAAGTTGAAAGCATAGTCTTGGCATGGAACCATATATTTTAAAAATGGGATTTGTTTCACCATCTGATTAATAGTTATTGCAATTTAGGCGAGCTGTAATTAGTCATGTTAGATGCAATATTCCTGCTAAAAAAATAAATGTAGCTTTAATTGAATTTAAGGAATGCAAACCAGAAAATTTTTGCTGGATTTTATTAGTTATGTTGTTATTCATTCTTTACTGATGACCAAAAAGTACCTACAGAATACAAAATGGTATCATCAGCATAAAAATGAACCGAAAAGCTTGCAGCACTATATTATTACTATAACTGAAAAGTCATATTGGGACTAAAATAGACTCTTCTGCAACTCCATTAGTAATCAAATTTGGCTGGGAAATAAAACTGTCTGATTTAACACACTGTTTAAAGATAGCTCTGGAAAAAGATCAAATAACCTGTAAGTCTATTTAATAAAACAATATGGTCCACTGTAGCCAGCATTTTAGACCAGGCTATGAAGGCAGTTCCACAGACTGATGGAACAGAACTGGAAATGGATCTGTCCAGTCACAGAGTGGAGCTTGTTAAAATAAAGACCCCAGTTCTCTGATGTGGTCATGAAGATATTTACAGAAGTTGGTTGGCTCAGAACTATATACCAACTTTATGTCCCCCGTCCTGCTGGTCCAGTTCCCAGAATAAATTACCGGCTGCTTTTTAGGTCAGCTGTTGTTGACCCACAGGAGTTGTTCTGGCAGAGGACGATCAGCCAGACACCAAGATACTCCAAAACACCCTTTTCCTTGGCCACTCCCCTAGTGCCAACAGTCAGGATGAGGTGAACAGTGATAACGGCTATTGCAGTTCTGCTCCACCACAGGATCCACTGAAGCACGGGAATCCTTCATTGGACAGCTTAGCTGGGTTTAGGGCTGACAGAACAGCACCACATAGCTTTAATGTATTAGTGAATCAAGTCCAAAGTTCATTGCACATACACATGTACAACAGTCTCCACATACTAGCCATTACCCCAGCAGTGATAACATAGGAAATAACTGTGCTATCTGAAAACCTCTGTGTGATAACAATTGATAAAAATTGACTCTTTAAGGCCGTGCACCATAAATAATCAGAATCAATATATTTGTGTCTATTTAAAACTACAATCAGCTGTCAAACACTACAAGGAAAAACATACTGTAGTCCCTCAGTAGGTCCATACTCTAGAGCAGGCCTACTCCAGAGAGGCCAGTATATCCCTAACAATCAATAAACCATCAGGAATGGTTAGCAGAAACATTCTGCACTGCTAAGATTTCTAGAGCCAGATCTTATTCTCCACACCAAGCCTTCAATCTGGTGGAAGTAAATCCCCTATGATGGATCAGGAAGTGTTATTTATGATAAATGATATGGCAACTCAAAAGACTTGGGGAGGGAGTTGGGACGTAAGGCTGGCTTTTAAGGATATTAGGAGAAGGAAGCCAATATTAGTGACATGAGGAGAAACAAGCAAAGATGAGGAAGGCTCGGCCCAGGGAGAAGTAGAAGAGGCAGCCGTCATTGCAGGCAGCTACCATGAAAGGCATAATCAAACATCATGCTTCTGTACAATCTTTAGATCTGAAGGACTGGCTCTCATAACCAATGAGGGTACTTACAACGCTGGGAATAGAGCTGCACAGAGGACAGAAAATCCATTTTGTAAAGGATTTCAAAATTTTGGCATTTGTTTTTGTTCAGATTAGGAACAAAACCAGTAAATTTAGAAATTCTCAGTGAAAGAATATTCTGAAAAAAATTGTTTTGGGTTGATTCAAAATGTACCATTTCAACCAAATTAAAATATGTTTTATTTTGCCTTTTTATGTTATATTGTATAAAACTAATGAGATAGCTGGCTGTGTTATATTTGGACCCAGCAGAGAAGGAGAGGGAGGCAGAGGGAGCTGATAGAAACACTGTCCTCTCCTAAGAGTAGCAAAAAAATATGCAATTCAAGGTAGTGGATGCTGGCCTGCATATAAAACTAGATTCAGTGTCGCTTTGAAATCTTCACAAATTTGGATGTAGCGATCCTTCTTGATCATCAGTCTGATGGGCGTAGCCCTCTCACTATGTGCAACTGGTGACAAGACTCCAGTGTTCACTAAACAGTCCAAATCAACTTCCCCCAGAGGGTTCAGAACAGAAGGCACCACTCCGGGCTTGCAATATTTTGGTTGGCTGTCAGGCTTAACAATGAGTTTCACTGACACGCCGCTTATCTCTCCAACTTCTTTTTCAAAAACCTGGAGTGACTGCCTAGTATTTCTTGAAGATTTCAAGTTGCTTCCATGATTGCCTTGATCTTGGTCCAAGTGACATAAGCTTCTCAAGCCAACATCTGCCAAATAATGGTGGATACTTCCCTTCAGTCACATACAAGGATAAAATGACTGACTGTCCATCTAGGTGAACTTTTACCCAGAGAATCCCTTTTGGGGCTAACTTTTCCCCAGTATAAGCCTTCAGAACTATGGAGGGTTCTTCCAGGGGAACTTGTGATAAAGTCTGGTGATATGTAGATGCAGAAATCAATGAAAGAGCAGCTCCAATATAAAGCTTCATTCTTGTAGAAACGTCTTCGATCAATGATGTGACCCAGATGTCATCTCTCACTCCAGCTTCCAATAACATGTGCAGTGCTATGTTTTTGATCAATGTTACTAGAGCACTTGTTTTTTTCCCCACATTATGAATTCCCTACTTCTCCTTTCTTAGGTTCAGCTTCATGGGTGCCTTCTCGGATGGATGGTTATTCTGTGTTGCTGGTTGTTGAACTGTGTGACAGGTCACAGTGATGTGTTCTTTCCTCTGGCACTTTCTGTAAATAACCTTGCATTCCCAGCCTGCATAGTTTGTGCACAATGGACATGTGGAAATTCCTTACATTCTTATGGTTGTGTGTCACACTGATTCACAAGATGCACTTCTCAGTTCACACTAAATTCTCTGTGGTTTCCATTGCAATTGCTACTTCAACAGCCTTTTTGAATGTAAACACTGATACAGTTAGTAACTTCTTCCGGATCTGGTCATTGCATAATCCAGAGAGTAACTGGTCATGCAGGGCATCACTGAATGTTTGTCCAAACTGACAGTGATGCCCTGTCACTTCTGACAACTTCCTTAGAGCATCAACAAATGATGCTACCATCTTTCCATTTCCCTGATGTTGATGATGAAACCAATATTGTTCTGCTATCATCGACAGGGTAGGAGAAAAATAGTCCTGCATTGAATTGAGTAATTGAAGCATATGTGGTAGTTCCAGGCACAGCTGGGGACAATAGATTATGCAGCAGTCCGTGTGCCTTCGGATCCATCACTGTCAGCAAAGTTGAAACTTGTCCATCTGCTATGGTGTTTCAGGTTACAAATTGCTCAAAACGTTGGAGGTACACCACCCATGATTCACGATTGTTGTCTAATCCACCAATGTTGCCCACAAAAATTGTCCTTTCTTTGCTCTCCTGTTGGACTTCATGCTTCCTGGACATCTTCTCTGCCACAGGGAAACTGTCTTTTTGTTACTGCACCATCTGCACTAGCTCTGCCTCTTCTGGCTACCTGCTTATGCTGCAAACCGAAGAATTCTTCCTTTGGCTGTACTCGGGCTCCCTCTGCTGGCTATAGACCCTCCGTGCAAGCTAATCTGCTTGTTTCTCTCTGATTGCACATGGGTCAGTCAATATGGCTGCTTGCTTTGCCCCCAATTGCTTTGTTTGAACAGCTCAGGTAGTAATTGCAGGACACATCTCCTTTGTTCTGTTTTTATTTGCATATTTCCCCTTTCTTGCTAGCTGGCTCACGCTCTCCCAGCAGCAAAAATCAGTAGTTTGCATCTTCTATTCCTACATAAACTTTTCCTTTTTTTCTTTATATTATCTGCTTACTACTACTTGTTGTTGTTGTTGTTGTTGTTCAGGCAATGGAAGCACCTGCCACTTGTAGGACAGAAATTCTCCATTGCCAAATGTTATATTTGGACCCACCCAACAGAAAAGGAGATAGACACAGAGGAAGTGGATAGAAACCCAGCTGTCTGCTGTGCTACCTGTATTGTTCAGGCTGCAAAACTGAAACCAACATGAACATGTTTCAGAGTGGTAGCCGTGTTAGTCTGTATCAGCAAAAAGAACAAGGAGTCCTTGAGGCACCTTAGAGACTAACAAATTTATTTGGGCATAAGCTTTCGTGGGCTAAAACCCACTGCCCACAAAAGGTTATGCCCAAATAAATTTGTTAGTCTTTAAGGTGCCACAAGGACTCCTCGTTCTTTCAACATGAACATGAGGCTTTGCACAGGGGTAGGTAGGGAGTGCTCAAATATTTCAAGACAAGACATCACAAGATTGTTTCAACATCGTTGAAACTTTTCCCCCATTTGTTCTGGTAAGTGAAATTTCAGCAGAATTGGCACGATTTCACGGTGTTTTGACTTTGACAGAACTGCATTCTTCAATGTACTATGGGTTGGTGATGTTTTTCTGATCAGCTGTCAGTTTGGAAAACCTATATAAAGTGTAAACCAAATGCTAACCTCAGATCCTTGTATATTCAGTTCCAGTGGCAGTTAGGAAAATGGGTGAGTATAACAAGCTTATCACACCTTCCTGTGAATAAATATTATGGTCAAGAAATAAGCTTGAGACCACGATATCTTAAGATTCTGGAGAATCTAAAGAATTTTGGGGGGGCCTCTCTTGCCTTTTTCAACACCCACTTGAAGTAAGTGGGAGACTTTCCACTGACTTCCCTAGATTTTGGATCAGACCCTAGGCAGAACAACCAGGGCAAGGTTTTTACTAAATCTGTGCTGGTCATTCCATGAAACAAGCAGGGAGCAGCTTGGGGACTCATTCCCCGGTGGAACAAAGAAAAGTGAGTTAGGGAAACCCTGGAAAATAAAACAATTATACAATTCCAAAAATAAAATGAAAAATGTTTCATGCTGGATAACGTAGCCTGACAATAGAGCCTTTCAAAACCCTTTGTGATCTTTTCTTATTCCATAAACCAAAACTTCTACTTGACAAATGTGATTCTCTGCATAATCCAAATAACTCCTTCACTGCAGCAGTGATTATTATCCTATTTCAATAAAAGACCTGTGTTTCTGTAGTAATTATCATACTATATCCCTAATTAATTATTACTCAAAAATATCTGTTAAAATTCTTGCCAGCCATTTAGAAACAAGCACAAATTATTCCCTTTGATCAGACTTGCATTGCTAAAGGCACATTAAAAACACAAAGTCTGGAAAAGCCTTGGAAAATCAGCCATCCAGCCAAAATTATGTTAACTACAGCAGCAGTCCTTACTCTGCATAGTCTAAATTTGATTGTATACAAAGGGAATTGTTCTCTTTGGACAGGATTTCAAAAAAAATTAAGTTGTCTATAGTTTATAAGATAAAGCAATCAGAAGCTAATGGGAATGAATGGTGAATAAAATAATAAAAGTAGAGATTCAAAGTCTTGTTTGAGCCCCAAAGCACATCATAGATATCAGCCTGGTACAATTGCTGAGACTCAGCTACCTCTGGGATAGAAAGCAGAAGCCATCTGGTGTTCAGCACACTGCTCAATAGTCAAAGGAAGGGACAACTTGGCCAGGAACAGTTGGGGGATTAACCCCTAATCTCACAAAATGCTCCAGGAAACTTAAATGTCATCACAGAATAGAGGAAATCTTAGATTTTCAGGTTTCTTCTGAAAATTGCAGGGCTCTGAGATAAGCTACTTTGCCACAATTCAGATCCGGGGTTCCAGGTTTGCTCTTCAAAACTCCAATTCTTACATCCCCACCAGGCCCTCCCCTTCTTGTGTAATTTCCTATCAGTTCTCATCTTGAAGAGCAATAAAGGATTTTCTCCTTACATGTTTTCATTTTAGTATTTAAATATGGACAATCCATAGATACACTTTCTTGCTGGAGGTGGTTGTTGTTGTTTCCTCCCAAGGTGAGTTACACCAACCTCAACTATGTTAAAGAGCTAGTTAGGAAATGGGGAAGGAGGGAGAATAAGGTTTTTTTTAAAGAATGTTTCCCCTTTTTTAAAATGTCAGTTGTTACTAAATTAGCTGGAGTGGACCAAATGCAAACATGATATGTAAGGACGGGTACGTTGCCTAAAGGTAAGTATGTGAGAGTCTATCAGAATCTCGCTGAATGAAATTTATCTCTGTGCTGCTGTAGAATTTGGAGATGGGACCATGGTGTTGGAGGCTATTGTCCTCTCCTAACCTTTCTGGCATTGTTGGGGTACAGTTTGGTCCCTTGCACAAGCTAAGGCAGCCTCCAGGGCTCCACTAACTTGTTCCCCTTCTACAATGGCCTCTGCACTGGAAGTATTCTCCAAAGGGTCTTTAAGTCCATAAGTAGCCATTTTGCGGTGAGATAATTGGTACAAAGTGTCCATTGCATAGGGATGAATTCCTCATGCTGAGCTTGATTCTCCTCTCACTTGCTTTGGTGTAAATCAAGAGTAACTCCATTGAAGTCAGTGAAGTAACACTGGTGTAAAAGTGAGGCAAGAGGAGTCTAAGGATCTGTCTACCCAGCAGCTAGGGGGTGTGATTGCACATCATGTAGACATCCCTGAAATAGCTTATTCTAGCTAGCATGCACACCAATAACAGTGAAGAGCATGGATTTCAGTGTGGTCTGTACATGCCTGACTGAGACTCTGGGTAATTTCTCATGTGGCTAGCCAAGATGAAGTCTATGCTGTGTGGCTTCACTGCTGGCGGTATGCAAACTAGCTAGAATAAGCTATATCGCATATGCCAACATGTGCTGCAATTACACCCGCTGACTGCAGTGTAGATGTGCCCTAACTTACACTTAAGGAACCAGACTTAGCCCTGAATTTGGCCCCATGACTTCTAGGCCAGGGCCACCAACAAACTATGTGTGATTTCCAAAACTGACTACCAAACAAAATAAATCTTGTATTTAGTGGTAACACTTGGAGTTAGTTTCCCAGACCTGAAGAGCTCTGTGTAGCTCGAAAGCTTGTTTCACTCACCAAAAGAAGTTGGTCCAATAAAAGATATTACCTCACCCATCTGTCTCTCTACCGAACAAGGGGACAGGACCAGTTCTATGGATGGACAAGCAGTGCCAACTTCCAGGGATTATTCTGCCTCCCCCCCCCCCCCACACACACACACACTGTTTAATTGGCTAGCTGTTTTTGTGCTGCTGTTTGGCTGGGGGAGAGGTGGACTTGCCAAAAACTGTCTCCGCCCTGGCTGGCAAAATGCCTGTGGCTCTTCGTGCTAGGGGAAACACATGCAATATCTAATTTGGTTTAAACTTCTGGGCCAGGGTAGCAAAATCTTCCAACATTGCCTTCCACATGCTGACTGATTCTGACTTTAGATCAGACATCATTCCATTCACAAGAGAAAGAAGGCATTTCTTCAAACTACAGAGCCCCGAAAAATATTTTATAGTACCTCACAAATACACTACAGATTACCCAGCAACATTCTTTAGCTCTTCCCCCTTATTACTGATCTAATAAAACTATCTAAAAAAATCACGTATGGAAAAGTACTGTAGAATTTAAAAGAATATGAGAGATCACCTTTCTGTAGGATTATTGTACCTTCCTACAGAATTTAACAGAAAATGATAGCTCTTCTGTAGGATGAAAATAACCATTGGCTCCGCGGCCAGTGGGAGCTGCGATCGGCCAAACCTGCGGACGCGGCAGGTAAACAAACCAGCCCAGCCCACCAGGGAACTTACCCATGGTGGGCCATGTGCCAAAGGTTGCCGATCCCTGACCTAGACACAGGATCTAAGTCTCAGTTCAATAGGTTTTTCAGAGTAATTTCTAAAGAACCCTGTTGGTTTCATTTGATACATTCTGCCTTTCTATAAAGGCATGACCCCATACACTAAATCAATGAGGAATGCTATCCTACTAGTTTATAAGAAAAATGATAAATTATTTCCATATCTTGCTTGGAAATGCTTGGGAATCTTGCACTAGAAAATTCTAGGGAATCCGCTTTAGTAAATATAACTGAGCAAAAGATGAACAAGAAATCAGAAATGTGTTCATAACATGAAGGTTCACTCCAGTAACCCAGTCTTTAGATTTTTTTCCTCATATAGACACATACCATTAACTCATTTAAAAGTATGTAGGACAAGTCTACAACCAAAAATGTAGGGCCTTTTCTCCCCTTGCTACATACGTGTGCTAGTAATGGGATTTTTGTGCACTTCAAGAGGAAAATAAAAGTAATTCCCATATGCTCTAATTACCACAGGGAGTTTGTAAGACTCATTGATAATAAATTAGCCAATTGCGTATACATTTTTAAAAACAGAATCAGACCATAAAAATCCCACATATAATTACCCAAGCCGTCATTTCTCAGTTTGTCTCTTCGCTGATATTAAAGTCTGAATGTTGTTCACTAGAGAGCGACTGATATTAAAGAAGTGATTGACAAACTTATTACTTTGGCTTTAAAAATAAGTTTGCCCAACTCAGGAGTCCTTTCAAGTCCCCTGAGATATGTGGTTTCTTCTTCATAGTAAAAGGCTTTAATTGGAAAAGATATACACAGAGGAAAAAATAGACTTGATTACCAGTGGGTCTGTATTATTGTATTTAAAGTTTGTAAACTCAGTATATGAGTCTTATTGTAACTATCTAAGGGCTTGGAGGGGGCAGCATAGTTTAGTGGTTAGGGTGCTGGATTGGGAGTCAGGAGACCTGGATTCTGTTCCTAGCTCTGCCACTGCATGGCTGTGTGACCTTGGACAAGTCATCACTCTGCTCTGTTCCTCTGTTTCCCTACCTGTAAAGCAGTAATAATGATACTGACCTTGCCTTGTAAACTACTCCAAGATCTATGGCTCAAAAGGGCTGTGTGTCAGCCAAGTGATATTAATATGTTTTACTCTCTGTCCTAGCTAATACACGCTTTGCTTACTGCAGTATAATATTTGTAAAAGCCCTAATGCCCCCTGGATCAAGCCCTGTGGCTTTAAAGAATGTTTTTTCTTGAAGTTGTAATAAGTAAACTGCTTAAGGTCAGTATTTCTCTGTTTGACTGAGTGGGCTACTCATGCTTGTAAAGTCAAGCATGTGCGTAAGAGCCATGGCCTTATTAGTAAGCACAACACTTTCCATCACAAATAATCCCACTAGATTCAATGGCCCTACTCACAGTCAGCAGTAAGTGTTTGTAGGATCAGGCCCAATGCCTCCAAATACAAAACTGTAATTGATCGCTGGACAGTAAGGACTTGATCCAAAGCCCATTGAAGTTGATGCAAACACTTACAGTCACTGTTCAGCTTTTAGGCAGAGCCTCCAGTGAAATCAGTGGGAGTTTTGCTTCAGCCCCAATCCTGCAGACACTTATTAACACACTTAACTTTAAGCAGAGAGGCCAGAATTCAGGAAAGCATATGCTTAAGTCTCATTGGAATCAGTAGTGCTTTGCTCGCTGTAAGCAGTTCTACTAAAGCCAATGCAACGATTCACTCTCAAAGTTAACTGAGTGTGCAGGAGCAAGGTTAAATAAGGACTTTAATATCCAACCTGAGGATAATTTACTGAAACTTAATCATTTAATCATTTTATAAAACTGAATGTACAGAAATAAGAAATCAAGGCCACCGTTTCATTAACACAAATTCTACTAATGAGAACAAACTAGCCAGTTGTACCTTCCATGTGCCTACGTCCATGCTTCTCTTCAAAATAACTAAATTAGATAATATCTGAAGAGCTGCCTTAAAAAAAAAATCCTGGGCCAGATCAAAATCTAACTGTGAGCTTTGTGCTGGTAACCTTCCATTTCTGTCAGAACCATTTGCTCTCAGAATGAAATCCTCAATCATGAACTTACACACTATTACCTGACGCTGCTGCTTTTCTCCTAGCTGACTTTTTAAACTATTGAAGCTTTTTTTTTTTAGTCAGGGTCATCTTTTTCTTTTCTTTTTCTCCTCACCACTAACTCTTGTGTTTAGGATGTTAGATATGTTAATTTATCCCACCATTGGATTCATCCATCTCTGAAAAAAACACATCTGCTGCTTCAGATGGGCACTCTAGCAAGTTCCCAATCTATCTGGCCACTTATTGAATTGCGGCTTGTTCTGATTTGAGATGTTAACTAGCATTCTGGTGCCAAGATGTTTAGCCAGATAACAAAACTGAACTCTGTGTTCCTTTCCTCCAATTTATTTGGGATTCTGAATAAGCTGTACAACGTACTATGACACAGTGCTGGGAATCAGCAACAGAACCAGCACGCTGGTACCTGTTTAATCCATTAGTCCCCGGGGAGGGCCTAATTAAGGAGAGGAATTCCTGATTAACATATCAGATAGGTGAGGGGAAGCTAATGAACTCTTTAACAAAGAGACTGGGTAAAGGAGCACAGGAAGGAAGACCAAGGAGGGAGAAGTAGGAAAGAGAGAGGGGCTTGACGAGAGGGAATTTTCTGGGAGGAGACCCCTTCCCCTAAGAAGGGATAGTAAAGCTGAATAGCATTGTGAATACTGTGAATGCACTAGGATGTGAAGGTGGAGTGAGACATTGTAAATAAATTTCTTGGTGGTATCTGCATGAGGAAAGGTCTCTAAGCAGTCTGTGTGAAGCAAAGAGGATGGGGTAGTGGGTGTCCCATCAAACATACCCACATGTACAAAATTTCTTGGCATGATAGATAGATAGCTTAGGTATAAAACGTTTTTAACCATCCACTGAACATGACCATTTTCTTCCCAGGTGGATAACGTGCAAAATAATGTTATATGTTCTATAGGGGTAAGGAATTCTACTAACAGGTCCAACCCCATGCTATGCTGGTTGCAGCACCTTGCAGGATCATGCTTTGAACACTGTCCCTTTGAAGAAATTGTGCACCAATGAAACAATATGGAGTAGCTCTATATCGGCATAGGCTATGGTGGATGTTGGCACTACTTCCATCTCCTTCCCCAAGCCTTTCACCCTCCCTGACCTCCTTCCCCACCAGAATCACGCTTCTTTCTTCACACACACTTTGTGTTTCCCCTAGCCATCTGCCCAGCATTGTGTGAGATGCCATCACGGTGCAGGTTAATCAAGGAGCGATGGGATTAAACATCATCACTTTGTGCGTCTGCTACCAGCCCAGGTACAGATATACTCACCCTAATTCATAGATGTTAAGGCCTGAATGAACCATTAGATCACCTACTCTGACATAAAACAGGCCATAGAACCTGACCCAGTAATTTCTGCAGCAAGCCTGTAACATCTGTCTGAGCTATAGCATGGCTTTTAGAAAGACACCCAGTCTTGACTTACAGAGTGCAAGTAATGGTAAATCCATCATGTCCCTAGGCAATTTGAAAACGCTGGGCCTGACTCTTCACCCTCTTTGTACTTTCATGCTGCCTTACACTAGTGCGAAATGAGTATAGGATGCTTCCATTCTGGCTTGGAATGGTGGCATCAGCTGTAAGATATCACATGAGATGCAGAACAAAAGAGAATCAGGCTCTTGCTGTCCAAATATATGTCACTACTTCCCTCCTCTGATGCACACCCCAAGCATCAGTTCTTGTCTTTGGAACAAGCCACTGGACAGAGCAAAATAGGTTCTGTTTTCTTTAAAATTTTGGGACATACTAAGCATCATAATGCAAAAGAAAAAAAAAAGAAAAAAAAAACCAAGCAGGAGCAGAGAATAGTTTAGGTAATAATAGTTTAAGACAACTTCTTGTGAAAATGCCCCAATCATTTAGAAGATGAAATCCTAAATCATGCAGGTTTTAAAATTTGAGAGACAGCAGCTTGTGTGTATGTGTGTAGTGGAGATTCCCTGCTGTCAAAGCATGTTATTATGGGACCTGGCTTTCTTTGAATGGTGCCTGATGCCGGTGCAGATGAAATCAGCAGATTGTAGTGTAATACGGTAACTGCTTACAGAAAGTGGTGCAAACAGGGAAGCAGCGGCTAATCGGATTAAGGGGAAGTCTATCACAGCCACAGCTGTCAGTGGATTTTAGCAGATTTTTTTTTATCGCTATTTGTGGAGGAAGCACATGATAGAGGGAATCTAATGAAGGAGATTGAACTAATAAACAGAAGCACTCTTTGATCTGATAGCTGCTCTTCTGAGTAAAGTGCTCTGGAGGGTGAACAGAAAGTTTTGCCATAACTCTTGTATAACGGAAGTAACCTGTAGCCTGTGTTAAGGAATGGAGAATACAGTGATCCTGACCTTTCCTCCCCACCCCAAAGTTATTACAGAAGTGGACTATTCTTAAATCCAGCTATTCTTAAATCGCCTTTTAGTCTTTTAAAAGGACCCGATAAATGAGGGCTAAGGTTTGTTACTGACTTTTTATAACAGCCATTTAGCAGCATGAATGATGGGAGGGAGGAAGCGTATGCAGAATTAAATTTACTAGTAATATATGGGCCTGCTTCGTGCCATGGCCCTTGTGTCATCATTCACATCTGCACAGAGGGGGCGGACAACTGCTTGGTAGCACTTGGCATGCACTGCACTCCATTTGCACAGGTGTAGATGATGACCCCGGGCCATCCCTCACAGCCCCGCTTGGTGCACCGGGCCATCCCTCATGGTCCTTTGCTTCCGCCAGGTAGTTCCTCATCATTCTCTGCTCCTGCCAGGTGGTCCCTCTGGATCCCCTTGCCACACTGAGGGGATCCTTTGGGGTCCCCTTGTCACCTCAGGTGGACCCTCGCTCTTCTCTTTTCATCCTGGGATGTGCCCTGTGCTCTGCTATCATCTCAGGGTGATCCCTCATGCTCCTTTACCTGCTCCAGGTGATTATTCATTGTTGTTCTGCTCCTCTTGCTCCCTGGGATTCATTGCAGTCCCCAAAGCCATGCATCATTGCTTCTCCACGGGGCCTTGTGTGGCTCCTATTTTTTTTGGTCTGTCACTTCTCTCTCCGCTGAGCCTTTCTTCTCTCTCCCTAGTTGTCTCTACCCCCAGTGCAGTTTTTAAATTAATTTAGTCCAGATTTCCTAGGCTCACCTGCCTCTGCTGCTGTCTCTGGTCAGAATTTTATGAGGCTCAGGTAACAACAGCCTGAGCTACTGAGGTCACAACACTGTTGCATCATCTTCAGTGATGAGGTACACGAGGGACTCAGGAGGGTCACAGCTGGGCTTGAACACTTTGTGTGTCCCACCAGTCCCCTGCCTCACTCAGTGCAAGGGGTACCGGTACAATTTGTATAGTGGGAGTGCTGAGAGTCATTGAACCAAACTGTAAACCCTGTATATAACGGAAACTACCCCTCCAACCCCAACACACACACACACACCTCTAGTTCCAGCACTTCTGCGTGGTGCAGGGAATGGACAGGGCTCAGAAACTGGGGCAGCTGCTCAATATTCCTGTTCAGCCTAACCTTTCAGATACCAGGCGATAGACACTGAACAGACTAGAATGTGTCGTGCTGGCCTCACCCATGGCGTACAGAGGCACAGAAATTGGAATAATTTGGCCTTACTGTCTACTCACCCCAGGCGGTCCCTCGTGGTCCCCGTCTCTTTCTGAGCACCTAATCTGAGACTTTTAGGGCCTGATTTGTCAGATGATTTAGCATTATCTAGCACTTCATATATTCAGAGCAAAGCACCCATTGTCTTTATTGTCAGTATGAGAGCTCGAATCAGACCCATGGGTCTTGAATCAGGCACCCAAAAATTGAGGAACACACAATTAGTGACCAGCTGGGATAAGTCCGGTTTAAGTGATGTTCCAGGGCTGACATAAGAACTCTATAACAAAGGCAGGGATGGAATCCAGTTCTTCAGAGAAGAATTCAGCTGCCCTAATCATGAGACCCTCTCTCCTTTCTGTTCCTGCAATCCCCTGCATCACAACACACCTTCCAACTTCTGCAACAAATAAGGCAGAGTCCTGCAGACAAACTGGACCCTCATCTACTCTCTAGTTCGTGACTTTTCAACCTGGGGTTTGTAACTCCAACCAGGTCATGACCACCTTCCCTTTGTTAATGCCTAGGAGAGAGTGGAATGTCAAAACAATGGGAGGAAGGTGTAACATCAGGTCACAGAATGGAAAAGATTGAGATTTCCTATTTAATAAATAAAATTGGGAGCCTATCTATCATCATTGAACAAAATGGAGTGACACCTGATTTGCATCTGTGTAAATGAGATGGGAATCAGGCTCTGTATTTAAAAATTTAGATCATGGTGGAAAGAGATCAAAGGAATTTCTTGGGTTTTGTTAGTTTATGTTGTAACTTTCATCTTGAACTGGGTTTTAATTCATTCAAATTCACTGTTGTGCGTGAGTTGGGGGGAACATTCTTTAACCTTCCAATTCCCCCCTTTATCATATATTGACATCAGAACTCAGTGCTAACTAACTGGGATTATTTGAGGCAGAAAAGCAGTTGGGATTTGCTGGATACTCGCTGTGAATGCAGGTTTTTCTTCCACAAGCCATGTCAGAATCCTTTAATCCAACCGTGGCTTTTTTTTTTAATGCATGCAAAACAAACTGCTGTATCAGTGTGTTCAGTTCTGGAACTAATTGAATGGAAGGGATTTACTCTGAGCTATGAGTGAATTAGAAAAAAACAACTTGTGAAATAAGTTTATTGTTTTAAAAAGAGAATCAGTGATCAGAGGCAGCGTGAGGGAAATGTTGTTTTCTGAGATGTAAAATATTTTTAGTAGGTTCTTCATAATCATTTTGAACATTGGTTATATTCGTTAAGGGAAATTAGTGTAATAGTTTCAAACCAATCTTCATCGTCTTGCTGTTACTGGGGCACCTCTATCTTTTTGTGGTATCCACTTGTTGTCTCTTATCATATATTTTGGCCCCAATCCTGTAAAGACTTATGCACATGCTTAACTATAGGCACTTAGTTGAAATCAATAGCATTACTCCTGGTGTGTTAAGTTAGCTATGTCAGAAGCCTTTGCTGGATGGGGCCTGGACAAGGGATTGTCCTTCCATGATACGTGTGTACAGCACCAAGCAATATAACACCTCAACTTCTGATTGAAGGTCTGGGATGGAGTCACTGGGCTTCTGCTTTTTAGGACAATATGTGACCCGGCATGAAAAGGGGCATGCCACGTTAGGCTTGGAGCAACCATCAATGGGGGTACTGAGCCAAAAAGTCTGCTATGCCACGTTCAGCCATGAGGGGGGTATATCACAAGTGAGTGTTATGCTTCAAAATGTCCCTTAAAATGAAGCCTATTTAGGTATATAGACTTCTCAGATGAACTAAAGTCATTATTAGAATGCACTTGTGGCTCCTACACCAAGTAGGTGCTTTTGGGCATTTTACCCCTAATTTTGGTGGTGGCTCTACTGGGAACATAGTTAACAATTCAGATGAGGACAGATGAGCTACAACAGAATTTCGCTCATTCTTAAAAGATAGCAAAGTTAGTGGGAGCAAAAAGTTGTTCAAATGTATTTTTATCAGAAAAAATAAACGTTTATCACTCTGAAAACATACACAGAGCAGGGTAAGTAAGAGTGAGTACTAGGTAAAAAGGGACCAGTTTGACATTTACCTATACCTGCACTGTGAAATCATTCTTCACTGAAGATCTCAGAGAATAGCTAATAGGGTGACCAGACGTCCCAATTTTATTGGGACTGTCCCAATATTTGCGATGTTCGGTTGGGACACTGGACAAACAACAATTTTGCCCTCTGCTCCGGTTCACAGGCGGAGCCCGGAGGGGCTCTTGCCCCCCCGCCCCTACTCTGCTCCTCCTTCCCCCATTGGATCCCTCCCCAAATCCCTGCCCTGGCCCCGCCTCTTCCCCAACCACGCGGCATTCCTCCTCCCTCCCAGGCTTGCACATGGGCCATGGCTGGGGCCGGGAGCGCAGCGTGGAGGCTTCTCCAGCCCTGCAGCCCCGGGGCAGCGCGGTGCGTCTGGGGGCAGCACGGAGCGGGCAGGGCGTGGAGACACACGTGGGAAGGACACGCTCCTGCCAGGAGGGGCCAGGCCCAGCTGCATGGTTTTCCCCCTGCCTGGTTGGGTCCCCGAGCTCCCTGCGGCCGGAGAGGGGCTGCCCGGGGCTGTGGGGGCAAGTGTCCCAGGCGGGGTGGAGCGGAGCAGCGTCTGCTGCGGGGATGGTGCAACGGAGCCTGGGAGCTGCACAGCTCTGAGCCCAGGCTGGGCCCGGGAGCGAGGGGATGGGGGAGCTGGGAGTGTATCGGGGGTCGGAGACGAGAGTTGGGTGGAGACGGGGCTGTGCCACTCTGGCTTTTTTTCTTTTGCTCAGCCCGCGCGTCCCGATATTTAATCTTTGTCATCTGGTCACCCTAATAGCTAATGAGATCCCCTTATTAAGCCACTTTGCCAGCAGGAACCAGCATTTACAAAACCGTAGTACAGAATAAACTACAATGGAGAGTTCAGTCCCTAGTGCACTAAGGCTGCTTTCAGTTGCAGTTTGCACCAGTGTAGTTTACCTCAAGTTTCAAGTAGGGGTAAACTGCACTTGTGCAAATTATAGCTTTGCCTGCCTCTGCTAGGGAGCTGCACTCCTGTAGCTTGCACTGAGGGCTGTAACTGAGGTGAATCCCCAGTTTAGAAAAGGCCTTACTGGTTCAGATGTTTATAGTATCCAATAACCAAGCATTAATGTCTCTATTTACCTTGGGGTAACCTTAGCAGCTCTCTCATCTGTGGCTGTTACACATCAACAGTGGGAGGGAGTTGTTTTCAATAGAGGTGAGTGATAGCATAAGCTTAAAATGCTCCCCGGATCTTTGGTGGTTCTTAAGTTTGACCCTGGTTCAGCTCGCTCTGTCCTATCTGAGTAAATTATTGGTACACAGTGGGGCTTATTAGCCTCTCAGCACTGGACAGAGGGTCTGTCATGAGTAGCCATTGTAAGGCAGGGTCCTAGCTCTCCTTTCCCTTTGCTTTTGCATGCCTGTGCGTAGCTGCACACTTACACATTTAAGCAAACTTGGGGGTGTATCAAATTGACAAACATGATAAATAACATTGGTCTACAATTTTTGAGAAGTCGTGTGCTTCAGAGATAAAATGTGCTATTTATTATATATTTTGATGTGCTGAATTCAAATATGACAATTAAAACAACTGATTGGCTACTGTTTCTAAGATATTTAAGTTTTTACATTTTATGTCTATGTATATTGTGTAGATAGTAGAGTTTTAATCAAAAATTGTAAACCTAGGTCTTTTCATGTGTTTATGGTTGCTTTATATGATAATATTTCACCTGTCCTGTTTATGTAACACTTTAAAAATCAGCAAAAGGGTTATATAAATAAAATTTATTATGAAACAAAAGGCAAAAAACTATTATGTACATAGTTTAGTCCTATTCAGTGTCTACTCGGCGCTTCTTGGCTTATCTCTTGTATTCATTAAATGGAGCATCTCTTGTCACTGTCCAGCAATAGTCTGCAAGCATTGATGGGCTCCATTTGCCCTGATAGCGTTTCTCCATTGTTGCAATGTCCTGGTGAAATCGCTCGCCGTACTCGTCGCTCACTGCTCCGCAGTTCGGTGGAAAAAAAATCTAGAGAGTGCAAAAAATATATATTTAGTGACATATTGCAACCAAGGCTTTTGTATGCCTTGAGGAGGTTTTCCACCAACAACCTGTAGTTGTCTGCCTTGTTGTTTCTGAGGAAATTTATTGCCACTAACTGGAAGGCTTTCCATGCCATCTTTTCCTTGCCATGCAGTGCATGGTCAAATGCATCATCTCGAAGAAGTTCACGAATCTGAGGACCAACAAAGACACCTTCCTTGATCTTAGCTTCACTTAACCTTGGAAATTTTCCACAGAGGTACTTGAAAGCTGCTTGTGTTTTGTCAATGGCCTTGATAAAGTTCTTCATCAGACACAGCTTGATGTGTAAGGGTGGTAACAAAATCTTCCTTGATTCAACAAGTGGTGGAAGCTGAACACTTTTCCTCCCAGGCTCCAATGACTGTCAGAGTGGCCAATCTTTCTTGATGTAGTGGGAATCTCTTGCATGACTATCCCATTCGCAGAGAAAACAGCAGTACTTTGTGTATCCAGTCTGCAGACCAAGCAAGAGAGCAACAACCTTCAAATCGCCACAAAGCTGCCACTGGTGTTGGTCATAGTTTATGCACCTCAAAAGTTGTTTCATGTTGTCATAGGTTTCCTTCATATGGACTGCATGACCAACTGGAATTGATGGCAAAATATTGCCATTATGCAGTAAAACAGCTTTTAAGACTCATCTTCGATGAATCAATGAACAGTCTCCACTCATCTGGATCGTGAACGATGTTGAGGGCTGCCATCACACCATCGATGTTGTTGCAGGCTACAAGATCACCTTCCATGAAGAAGAATGGGACAAGATCCTTTTGACGGTCACGGAACATGGAAACCCTAACATCACCTGCCAGGAGATTCCACTGCTGTAGTCTGGAGCCCAACAGCTCTGCCTTACTCTTGGGTAGTTCCAAATCCCTGACAAGGTCATTCAGTTCACCTTGTGTTATGAGGTGTGGTTCAGAGGAGGAGGATGGGAGAAAATGTGGGTCCTGTGACATTGATGGTTCAGGACCAGAAGTTTCATTCTCTTCCTCTTCCTCGTCTGACTCAAGTGAGAATGATTCTGGTGCATCAGGAACCGGCAGTCCTTCTCTGTGGGGTACTGGGCGTATAGTTGATGGAATGTTTGGATAATGCGCAGTCCACTTTTTCTTCTTTGACACACCTTTCCCAACTGGAGGCACCATGCAGAAGTAACAATTGCTGGTATGATCTGTTGGCTCTCTCCAAATCATTGGCACTGCAAAAGGCATAGAGTTCCTTTCCTGTTCAACCACTGGCGAAGATTTGTTTCACACGTGTTGCAGCATATGTGTGGGGCCCACCTCTTGTCCTGAGCTCCAATTTTGCAGCCAAAATAAAGGTGATAGGCTTTCTTAACCATAGTGGTTATACTGCACTTTTGTGATGCAAAAGTCACTTCACCACAAACATAGCAGCAGTTATCTGCACTGTTCACACAAGTACGAGGCATCTCTGCTCACTTTGGCTAAACAGAAATGTGTCCCTTTGCAAAATCAAACACTGACAAATAAGAGAGCACGACACTGTATGATTTCTAGAGCTGATATAGGGCAATTTGTTCAGCAGAGTGATGTAAGCTTCGTTATGATTGCATCATCCATGATTTCTAGGAATAACATGATGCAATTCATATCATGTATGACGCAATACCAGCTTCCGATTGTATCATTCATTGTTTTGCCTAAAAAGCAAGTACTGTCCAAACCCAGTCATAGATTTATTCAGAGATCCAGTCAAAGATGTATTTTAGTCATTTCTGGTTTAAATTGAGATCCCTTCCCTTTATAACTCACTTATCCTCTGCCATTCCCAAGTCAAGGGTCATATATACTGACCCAATAGCATATCTTGAAAAGTAGAGCCAATCAATAATTTTAAGCATCATTTTCATTCTCAGTGACCCAGAATTAGTAAAGTTTGACTATATTTATTTCAGAAGCATTTTGTCTGTAGAGCAGATTATAATCAGCCCCACAAGTATCGCTTCAAGTACTTGATTTCTTTGCTCAGTTTGGTCTAACCTCACAGTTTCCTTCAGCTTCCCCCACAGGATCCTTAACAAGACTAATCTTCATCCCCCACGCCCTCTTCATAATTCAGTCCCCTCCCTCATATTGCATCAGCTGGTTGACAAGTGAGAGCGGTTCAGCACTCAACAACCCTTCAGGGCACAACTCATTCAATCAGGATGCCACCGATTTATGGCTCCTTCACTTGGGTCCCAATTTCCTGTGTTGACACTCTTATTTGTTTTGGAGACATTAGGGGTTTGCAGAGGATATTGTTTGCTCACTCAGAAGGTATGTGAAGTGGTTTGTTATGCAAACAGCCTGCAACTGCATTATGCAGGGATAGATGGAGGTCTTCGCCAGAAAAGGCAGGCCTGCTTCTGTCTGGTGTCTGGTCCTTCCCTGCAGGAAGAATATTTTTTGTTTAAGCTACCAAATATATATGCTAGTTTTCCATTTTCTAGCAAGGAAATATCGTAATTTACTTTGTGGGCCGTGTTTGTGCCTATGTTGCATTAAGCTACCAAATATATATGTATGTGTATATATAATATGTATATGCTTCCCCTCCATTATCCATCATCCTGTCAGCTGTGTGTAAAGTACATGCCATCTTGTGTTGACAAGCCTAAAAAACAGCTATGATTTTCAGTATGGTTTGAAATTAAGTCTTCTGTTATATATGAAAAGCAGGCAAATATAAAAGATCACAGGAAAGGTCTGATATTGCCCAAGTTTCATCTGCTAACTCCTCTGCAAATTGCATGGGGAAAACATGTATATGACCATATCGATCCAAAAACTTCTGGGGCCTCAGAAAGAGCTTTTATTGTCTAGAACTTCACAGGCAGTAAGAGAAGAGACCTGTGTTTTTCCTAGAATTTGTCAGTCAAACAGTAATAATGGGTGGGATGAAAAATCTTTTAAAAATAGCATTCAGGGGAGTATTAAATAGAGACAATCTGTCTCTCTCTTTCCCTTTCATGTACTGCTCCAAATTTAGAAGAAAATACACCACACTAAGGGTATGTCTACGCTACAAAATTAGGTCAATTTTATAGAAGTCGATCTTTAGAAAGCAATTTTATACAGTCGATTGTGTATGTCCCCACTAAGCGCATTAAGTCAGCAGAGTGCATCCTCAATACTGTGGCTAGCATCAACTCTCAGAGTGGTGCACTGTGGGTAGCTATCCCACAGTCCCCACAGTCTCCACTGCCCATTGGAATTCTGGGTGAAGCTCCCAGTGCCTGATGGGGCAAAAACATTACTGCAGGTGGTTTGGGGCACATGTTGTCAGGCCCCCTGCCCTCTGTGAAAGCAATGGCAGACAATGGTTTCGCGCCTTTTTTCCTGGGTTAACCATGCAGACGCCATAGCACGGCAAGCACGGAGCCTGCTCAGCTCACCACTGCTGTTGAGAGCATTGTAAACACCTCATGCATTATCCTGCAGTATGTGCAGAGCCTGGCTAGGAGTCGCCAGCATGAGGACGATTGTGAGAAGGACATGGACACAGACATTCCTGAAAGCACAGACATTCCTGAAAGCACAGGATGTGGCAATTGGGACATCATGGTGGGAGTGGGACAGGTTGATACAATGGAACGATTCTGGGCCCGGCAAACAAGCACAGACTGGTGGGACCGCATAGTGTTGCAGGTATGGGATGATTCCCAGTGGCTGCAAAACTTTCGCGTGCGTAAGGCCACTTTCCTGGAACTTTGTGAGTTCCTTTCCCCCGCCCTGAAGCGCAGGAATACCAAAATGAGAGCTGCCCTGATGGTTGAGAAGTGAGTGGCGATAGCCCTGTGGAAGCTTGCAATGCCTGACTGCCACCAGTCACTTGGGAATCAATTTGGAATGGGCAAATCTACTGTGGGGGCTGCTGTGATCCAAGTACTAATGCAATCACTGACCTTCTGCTAACAAGGGTAGTGACTCTGGGAAATGTGCAGGTCATAGTGAATGGCTTTGCTGCAATGGGAGTTCCCTAACTGTGGTGGGGCGATAGACAGAATGCATATCCCTATTTTGGCACTGGACCACCTTGCCAACCAGTACATAGACCATAGGGGGTACTTCTCAATGGTGCTGCAAGCACTGGTGGATCACAAGGGATGTTTCACTGACATCAGTGTGGGACGGCTGGAAAAGGTGCATGATGCTTGCATCTTTAGGAACTCCGGGCTGTTCGAGCAGCTGCACGAAGGGACTTACTTCCCAGACCAGAAAATTACCGTTGGGGAAGTTGAAATACCAATAGTTATCTTTGGGGACCCAGCCTACTCCTTGCTCCCATGGCTCATGAAGCCTGGACAGTAGTAAGGAGCAGTTCAACTATAGGCTGAGGAAGTGCAGAATGGTGGTAGAATGTGCCTTTGGATGTTTAAAAGCTCGCTGGTGCTGTTTGCTGACTAGGTTAGATCTCAGTGCAACCATTATTCCCATTGTTATTGTTGTGTGCTCCATAATATCTGGGAGAGTAAGGGGGAGATGTTTATTCTTTCTTTATTAATTAAAAAAAAAAGTGAGATAACTGACAAGGTAGCCCGGGTGGGGTGGGGAGGAGGGAAGGACAAGGCCACATTGCTTATTGTAGCCACACTACAAATCAAAACTGTTTGAATGACAGCCTTCTGTTGCTTGGGCCATGCTCGGGAGTGGAGTGGCTGGGTGCCCAGAGCCTCCCCCCTCAGCATTCTTGGGCATCTGGGTGAGGAAGATATGGAACTTGGGGAGGAGGGCAGGCGGTTATACAGTGGATGCAGTGGTGGACTGTGCTCTTGTTGCCTTTCCTGCAGCTCCACCAGACACCTGAGCATGTCTGTTTGCTTCCCCATTAGCCTCAGCATCGTCTCCTGCCTCTTCTCATCACACTCACTTAATGCTTTCCTGGCCTCTGTCACTGAATGTCTCCATGCATTCAGCTGTGCCCTATCAATGTGGGAAGACTGAATGAGTTTGGAAAACATGTCATCGCAAGTTCATTTTTTTCGCCTTCTAATCTGCAATAACCTCTGGGACAGAGATGATAGGTGGAGCACAGAAACATTTCCTCCTGCAGGGGGATAAAAAGGGAGAGTAGAATTTAAGAAGATACATTTCTGACAATAAAAGGGAGACTCTTTCACAGTGAATCAAGCAATTCACAGCAGACAGTACATGTGCTTTAGGTACAAGGTCGCATTTTGCCTTTTATATTGAGCACCTGCCAGTATGGTGACACATCACACACGGCTGGGCAACAGAATTTGGTTTCCAGGCAGCCATGGTAAGCCAAAGGGTACGTGGGGTTGGCTTCTTCCGCCTTCATAACATGTGGGAATGGTTTCAAACTGCATCACCCTCTTTTCCCATAGCAATCAATGCTGGTTGGGTTTGCTATTTAAAAGAAGGGGCTGCAGTTTTGGGGTGGATGTGTAGCACACCCCTCCCCTCCCCCCACTGCGTGGCTATTCTCAGGGATGATCCCTTTTAGCTAAGCACAAACAGCCCAGCAGGAACGGGGTCCTTTTACTGTTCCCTTACAAAAAATCCCCTATTTCAACCAGGTGACCATGAATGATATCACTCTCCTGAGGCTAACACTGAAAGATATAGACTGAATGTTGCTTGAATGCAACCAAAACCCAGGTTTGACTCCCCCATAATTTCCCACAACTGAAAATTTAAATTGATAAAGATGGAAAAAAATGCTTAAAAATAAACATTGATATTATCCATCAAACTTATTTTTTAAATGAATTCTGCCAAGCCTATTCATATGACACTTTGTCCTACTTGTTGAGAGCTTCCATCAGCAAGTGCCCCAACACCTCCCTCTTGGCCTCCATTAGTTAGGAAGGACATGGATCTAAATCTAAGGAGGTGGGAGGAAGATCTGCTGATACCTCTAGACCCTCAATGAAAAACGTAAGGAGGAGGCAGTTCCTGGGAGCGGTGGACAGCTGCAGAAGATTTATGAATTTATATGAGTGCCCCATTTTTACCTTCTAACCCTAGCTCCCCTCCTCCCGTGCTGAGGACCCATAGCCATTTAGATACTGTCAGGGGCCCAAGGATAGTGAGGTGCTGCAGAGGCAGTAGAACCTTTCTAAACATGGTTCTCAGGAGGATGTTGATACCCCATTGAAACACTTGCGCTCAGGGGAACAAATTCACAAAGCTGTAATCTGTGGCTGTTAGATTATGTGACAAAATGTTCTGTTCACTCAGTGATTTCTACAGCTACCAAGTTTAAAAAAAAAATAGAAAGACTCTGAGAAAGCGATTTCAATGTTTTCATTTTTCTTTGTGAAAATACTAGCTGGTGTTATCAAGTGTCATTAGCAGGTCCTAAGGTAACATCGTAAATACAATCAAGGGGAGAAGTGAAAAGATTGTTCTTTGAGCATATATTTTAAGAATGCAATTACCAAACAAAATGACATGAGATGGAGAATTGAAAGTCTTCTGTATTTTACTGCATATTTTATAATTTATTTTAAGGTGTTCTCAAGTGTCTTGGATTGATAAATTTATAACATTAATATCTAGCCTGTTCATTGCTATATCATGTCAAGGTAAAAAAAAAACTTAGCGCATGCTTTCAAGTTTCATTTTAAAAAATCTGTAAAAGAATTTGATTGAGGGATTTGCCCATTAGAAGTCTGAGACTTGAAAGAGTGCAAGTGACTTCAGTGTAGCCATTATTATCTGCCTATAAACAGAGTCTGATTTTCCAAAGTGCTGAGCACCTAGCAGCTTCCAATGAATTGAGTGGGAACTACTCTATGTTCTGCCCCTCTGAAAATCAGACACCTTTACTGAGATGCCTGACTATGGATTTAAGAGCCTAACTTTTGTCACCCATTTTTGAAAAATTTGGCCAGCATGGGTATTATTTAAGATTTTATAAGTGATTATTTCATAGATCATGAGGACAGAAGGGATCGTTGTGATCATCTAGTCTGAACTTCTACATAACACCGGCCATAGGACTTTCCTGAATTAATAATTACTTCAAGTCCACTAGCTGTTGTTGAATCAAATTCCTTAGGGAATAAGAACAGCCATACTGGGTCAGACAGAAGGTCCATCTAGCCCAGTATCCTGACTTCTGACACTGGCCAATGCCAGGTGCCCCAGAGGGAATGAACAGAACAGGTAATCATCAAGTGATCCATCCCCTGTCACCGATTCCCAGTGTCTGGCACACAGATTATGAGCCTCAAGGCAATTCTCTGTTAGCTAAAATATGAAAAGGCCCCAAAGCCATTCTTCATACCTCCAGAAGTCGCCAGCAGGCTCAAGTGAATGCCTGATCCATGCCATCTCACCCCAACCCACTTCCTGCTATCCCAGAGCCACATGGAAAACCCTCCACAGGGGTCTTGAGGTAAGGGTGTGTGTGTGTTGGGGAGCGGGGGTTAAATCTGCCTGAATTAGGCTTGGTTTCTATAGCTTACTCCTTATTGGCATTTTTCCAGATCAATGGGGTGAGGTAAGCAATGCTGTTACAACTCATGTCACGTGATAGACAACTAAGGGTAAGGAGGTGTACTGGGCTCTCTCTATCCCATGGCGATTGGTGACAAGAGGCCAGGCTGCATTACCTTGTCCACATAGGATATTATCTCCCAGGTGTCCTGGGGGGTCTTGGCAATGTGCTAGCAGAGGGCAAGGTATCCAGGGGGCCTGACCTGGTGTGACTGTTTGGGGAAATCTCTGTGGACAATTTATGAATTCTGGTTGATTTTAGGAAGCTGCTGAATCATGGAGTCAGCCATCTGCTGTCAGGGCTATTGCATGCCCTGCCCAGACCAGGGACAATGATGGCTCATGAGATGCTAATGGTCACCTATTCAGGTGAAATCACCCTGATGCAAAGGCTTAGGTGCAGCCAGGAGAACCACTTTTCTCCAACTTCTCTGAGGGAGGCTGGAGTTGATGCTGCCTTTAAAACCACAGAGACTGAGTGGGTCAGGGAGACTCCCAGACACACACACAGGAAGCTTTGGCTGGAAAGAAGGACATGTTTTTGTAGCAGTGGGTCCTGTTTAACTGTGGGACCAGCCGAGGTCAAAGGAAGGCAAGCTGAGAGTGAGTGTCTCATGCTCCATGGTTCAGAGAAGAAATCATGTGCAAGAGGGGATTCTGGGCTCATTTTTTGACTGCTGCTGCACATTGAGGAGATGTTTTCAAAGAACTATCTACAATGACACCAAGATCTCTCTCATGAGTGATAACAGGTAGTTTAGATCCCATTATGTTGGATGTATTTTGGGGATTGTTTTGTCCAATGTGCATTAATTTGCATTTATCAACATTGAATTTCATCTGCCATTTTGTTGCCCATTTTAGTGAGCTTCCTTGGTAACTCTTCCCAGTCTGCTTTGGACTTAACTATCTCGAGTAATTTTGTATTATCTGCAAATTTTGCCACCTCACTGTTCACCACCTTTTCCAGATCATTTATGTATGTGTTGAAAAGCACAGGTCCCAGTACAGATCCTTAGGGGAATCCCGCTATTTATCTCTTTCCATTGTGGAACTGACCATTTATTCCTACCTTTTCCCCCTTTCTTTTAAACAGTTACTGATCCATGAGAGGACATTCCCTCTTATCCCATGACTACTTACTTTACTTTACAGCCTTTGGTGTGAGACCTTGTCAAAGGTTTTCTGAAAGTCTAGGTACACTATATTGACTGGATCATCCTTGTCCACATGTTTGTTGGTTCCCTTAAAAAATTCTAAGAGACTGGTGAGGCATGATTTCCCTTTACAAAAGCTGTGTTGACTCTTCCCCAACAAATCATGTCTGTTTATGTGTCTGATAATTCTGTTCTTTACTATAGTTTCAACCAATTTGCCTGGTACTGAAGTGAGGCTTGCCGGTCTGTAATTGACAGGATCTTCTCTGGTGCCTTTTTAAAAAAAAATTGGTGTTATATTAGCTATCCTCCAATTATCTGGTACAGAGGATGATTTAAGCAATGGGTTACATACCACCGTAAGTGGTTCTGCAATGTCCTGTTCGAGTTCCTTCAGAACTCTTGAGTGAATAACATCTAGTCCTGCTGACTTTTTACTGTTAATTTATCAATTTGTTCCAAAGCCATCTCTACTGACACCTCAATCTGAGACAGTTCCTCAGATTTGTCACCTAAAAAGAATGGCTTGGATATGGGGATCTCCCCCACATCCTCTGCAGTAAAGATGGATGCAAAGAATTCATTTAGCTTCTCTGCAATGGCCTTGTCTTCCTTGAGTGCTCCTATAGCACTTCAATCATCCAGTGGCCCCACAGGTTGTTTGGCAGGTTTCTTGCTTCTGATATACTTTAAAAAATTGCTGTTAGTTTTTGAGTCTTTTGCTAGCTGCTCTTAATTCTTTTTTGGCCTGCCTAGTTATATGTTTACATTTGACTTGCCAGAGTTTATGCTCCTTCCTATTTTCATCATTAGGATTTGACTTCCAATTTTTAAAGGATGCCTTTTTGCCTCTTTTACTCTGCTGTTTAGCCAGGGTGGCATTTTTTGTGGTCCTCTTACTTTTTTTTTTATTGGGTGTATACACTTAGTTTAAGCCTCTGTTACGGTGTTTTTTAAATAGTTTCCATGCAATTTGCAGGCATTTCACTCTTGATTCTGTTCCTTTTAATTTTGGTTAACTAGCTTCCTCATTTTTGTGTAGTTTCCCTCTTTGAAGTTAAATGCTGCTGTTGTGGGATTCTTTGGTATTTTACTTCTCCTCACCCCCACACACAAGGGTATTAAATTTAATTATATTATGGCCACTATTACTGAGCAGTTTAGCTATATTCACGTCTTGGACCAGATCTTGTGCTCCACTTGTGGGTTCCAGAACTAGCTGCTCCAAGAAGCAATCATTAATGGTGCCCAGAAATTTTATCTCTACATCCTGTCCTGAGGTGACATGTGCCTCGTCAATATGGGGACAGTGGAAATCCCTCATTTATTGGGTCTTCTGTTTTTTTAGTCTCTCTAATCTCTCTGAGCATTTCACAGTGGCTGTCAGCATCTTGGTCAGGTGGTCAGTATAGTCTTATTGCTATATTCTTATTATTCAGGTGAGTAATTTCTATCCACAGAGATTCTATGGTACAGTTTGATTAAGACCTTTGCTATATTTGACTCTATTTTCTTTTGCACATAGTGGCACTCAGTCATTCTGATATATTTTGTATCTTGGTATTACTGTGTCTCACTGATTATCATCATCTGACCAAGTTTCTGTGAAGCCTATCATATCAATATCTTCATTTAATACCAGACACTCAAATTAGCCCATCTTAGTATTTGGACTTATAACATTTGTATGCAAGTACTTGTAAATTTTTTCTATATTTAGTTGTCTGCCTTCATGTGATGTAATTGAATGGGACTCTTTTTCATTTGACTGTTTCTCTTGTGTTCTTACCTGTATTTTTTACCAACTTCTAGCCTATCCTCTTTCCTAGGATAAAGAGTATCCCCTTTAATAAATTCTCCCCTAAGGGATATCTGTGTCCAAACCAAGTGCTTCTCAGCATCTCTCAGCTTTCCCCCAGCTCTTAGTTTAAAAACTCCTCTATGAACTTTTTAATTTTATATGCCAGCAGTCTGGCTCCATTTTGGTTTAGGTGGAGCCCATCTTTCCTGTATAGGCTCCTCCTTTCCCAGAAGGTTCCCCAGTTCCTAATAAACCTAAATCCTTCCTCTCAACTCCATTGTCTCACCCATGCATTGAGACCCTGCAGTTCTGCCTGTGGAACTGGCAGCGCTTCAGAGAATGCTACTATGGAAATTCTGGACTTTAATCTCTTACCTAACACTCTAGCCTCAAAGACCTACCTTCTACCTTTCCCTATTTCCAGCTAGCCACTCCCCTGATGGGGGTATCCTCAGGCAGAGTATCTTCTGATTAATAGCCCCTGTTATCCAGAGAGCTCTAAAACAAGAATTGACCAGGACATAAGTTATACATCAGAAGCTGATTGTCAAAGTGGTTTTTGACATTACACTGAGCTCCATCTCCTCAAAGAAAGTGTCTATTGTGAGTAGAAGTGTAAAATTAAGGGGGACATTTTCAAAGGTACACATGGGAATTAGCCACACAATTTCCATTGGCTTTCAGTGAGATCAGGCATCTAGCTACCCTTTGTTTTTGAACAGCTCTCCCAAACACATAGTCTCATAAAACATTAAATGCAATAGGCAGATAATAGAGACATAAGTCGGATTCTTATTTTCTTAAGCTTTGTTAAGTTTCGAAACAATAATGCATGTCAATTTGTTTTCAAATGGAAGCAGATAAACACTTTTGTATCACTCATTCCACACCATGTACATTTGCATTTGTCTATCATATCCAGTCCGGAGAACTATGGAACGTTTTATTGATGTAAGAGAAAAATATCTTGAAAAATCTCAAAATGTTGCTCTCTTCCCTTCACTTTTGCACTGTCTTAGCCAAACTCTTCTCTCAGCAGCATTGGTGCAGCCCAATGGCAGTCAATGTGATTTCACTGTCACAAGAGAAGAATTTGACTTTGCCATCTTCATTTCTGGTTTTCTATTTCAGAAGTATTACTCATTACAAAAATAATGGCTTCTATCCATTCAGCATTTCTGTTGTGTTATGGAGGAATTTGAGAATGTATTACAGAAATGAATTTGTGTGAATATTTATGCTTCATTAGTTACTCATTTGGGTGGAAGATAGTACAGGAACTTTGTGCTTACAGATTTTTTCCAAGTTAAACTGCCAGACTGTCTTTGACTGATATTCCCATATTCAGCGTGTGCAGCTTTTAACACTTGACTTAACAAGTGCCTTTAATTTCACTGAACATAAGTTATTGATCATGAAGCTTGTTGCCTCTAAGTTCCATCCCTGATTGTTAATTGAGCCATTGATTTCTTTAACATTAACAAAAGGGTAAACTTCCTATTGTAAGGTGGTCTGTTTCGAGCAGGGAGGAAGTAATGTAACTTTGCAAAAACACAGTGGGTGAAATCTTGGTTAGGGCAAAACTCACATTGACTTTGGTGGAACCAGGATTTTACCCAGTTCAGACTTGATCTTGCACCTAATGATGTTAATGGAAAAGTTCCTATTGATTTCAGTACTGTGGGATCAGACTGTATATTTGGTATAGACTTGTGCGATGGGGGTGTACACCCCACGCTAGCCTGGATAGAGTTAATGAGGCTGAGAAGGGGCCAATTAAGCACACCTGAGGGGAATTAGGTGCCCTAAGTAACCTCAAATGGATGGGGGAGCCCAGCTGAGAAGGAACCAGTGGGGCTAGCATTGAGCCAGGAAGTTGACAGCAGAAAAGGGCTGCAGTGAGGAAGCTGGCAATCACTCTCTGGGCATTAGCAAGGGAAAGGAGGAAACCCAGGGAGATAGAAACCCTAAGGATCCAGGCCCTGAAGAAAGGGTTTGAGCAGAAGCCTGAAAGAGGCAGAGAAGGGAAACAGCAGTAAGGCGAGATGTTGCAGATCTGGGCCGCTGATTAGAGGGTCCCTGAGCTGGAATCCAGAATAGAGGCTCGGGTCCCCCTACCAGCCACTGAGGGACTGGCACAGTCTGGTCAGTAGATTTGAAGACAGCTGGAGACAGTCTAGTGAGACTTTGATACCTAGGAATGGGGAAAACACATAGTGACCTGGGCCAGAGAGCCAAGGTACAAAGAGGGAGCCACTGAGTCACAGAGGGAAAGAGGCTGTGGGGAGAGCAAACGATGAAAGGGGGCCAGACCAGATGAGAGCTGATTCCCCAGACATAGCCACGAGGATGTGTCCCAAATGTGAGTGAATCCCTTGACAACTTAGGAAAGGCTTAACTAGTAATAATAGGCCAGACACTCAGCTGGTGTGAACTGATGTAGTTCCGTTGAAATCAGTGGAACTATGCAGATTTATACCAACTGAAGTTCTGGCCCCGTAGCTTCATCTTTATTGCTATGTGAATTACACAGTGCTTGTATTTCAAATGGATAAACTAGAAATAGTTTTTAGATTGAAATTAAAGGCAAGATTTTCAGAGGTAGGTATATGAAATTGCACCCCAAAATACCCAGTGTTTGTGGGTTTATTAGAAATTGAGGTACTTCGTGATTATGTGTGCATGTGCAGTTTCACAAAGCAATTACCTGCCCTTGTGGGCATCAAGCATTTATGTCCATAAGTTAGTTGTGTGCAGATGTATGCAGGGGCAGTGGAACCAAGGGAGCAGGAGGGCTAGCGTCCCTGCAATGGAAATGTTGTGGAGTCTCTTCCCCCATGTAAACTCATGCATGCCTGGGGGAGTGGAGGTGACAGCAGGATCCAGAGGGGCTGGAGCAGCCTCCGTGGGACCCAGGATCTGGCTGGGGAATAGGGAGTGGGGCCCAGAAGAGCACCTATCATGGGGCCCAGGATCCATCCAGGGAACTGTACCCATACAGGCTGGAGCTGCTATGTGGCTTGAGATTGAGCTGAGAAGTAGGTAGTCGGACCCAGCAGGCCTGGAGCAGCTGCCGTGGGGCCTAGGATTGGAGCAGGGAGCAGGACTTGGAGGGGTTAAATGGCACCAGGAGCAGGTAGGAACCTCTGGGACCCTCCTTACCAGTCTGGAGCAGGGTGCCCCTGGACCCTCTCCACCCCCCAGCTGAGTTTTAGTACCTCCAATCATGCCACCGCTTATCCTTCCCCTCTCTTCCCTGCACCCTCCCCCATTTGCAAGGAACTTCTGCCTTCCCAGCTGTATTTGTACTGCTGGGTGCACCTATATCAAGCTGGTAACTGCGTGTGATGGGGTGTAAGCCTTACATAGGTGAACAAAGAGTTTACTGGAATCTGAGGGTTCTGTTAACCCCACTATGCTGCACCTGGAGGACTTGCCAGGCCTCATTTGTGATCATACCCAGCTGGGGAGGAGCAGGATCTCCGTAAAGGAAGGAAGTGAAAGCTACAGGGGAAGGTCTAGGAGCAAGAGGGTTAGAATGTATGTTCCCTTATTCTGGGAAGGGACTCCTGAGGAAGCTGTGGCAGAGGAGCTAGCCTACTGGGAAGGGGCAAAGCTCCAAAGAAGTAACCCAGGGGCCATTGTTCTGTAACAGCACCAGGGAGCTGGAGAGACCTAAAGGCTCAAGGCCAGATGTGTGGAGGTTGCTTTAGTTGGGGTTTTCTGTGTTCTGTTGGGGGAAGCCTGGGAGCTCACTGATATGAGAGAACAGTGAGACTGCAGGAGGCTGGGATGGGAAGAAAATGCCATGTTGATAAGTAAAATTGGGTGGGACACTGTTTGTACGAGATATTGATACCACAGAAGGGGTGAGACTTGAAAGTGACCTGGCCAGAAGGCTGAATCACGTGACGAGGCTGACCACTACCGGGCCAACTGGCACTCAGCAGAGAAGAGCAGACGAAGAGAGCCTGGCACACCCTGCCCAGTCACAAGGGAGCGTGATGGTCACTGAGTCACTCTCCTACACTGCTGTCTGACACTCATGGTCAGATTCTCCAAATGATTCGGTGTCCAATGTCCTGAACTCTTTTGAAAATCTGACCATTTACTTTGTGTGAGAATCCCATAGATCTTGAACCCTGGTCCATCCACAGGCAACCTTCACATCCCACCTGCCATCTGGAAGCTTGATAGAAGCTAGTGGGTTGAGTAGATATTGGAACTCTGGTCCCATGAGAGGCACAACCCACTGGTGTTCTGTTTGGAAGAGCCTCCGGCTGTGCTATTTAAATCAGAAGGAGGCACAGCAAGCTGTCTGTGCAACGGGGTGAATTTCTGGCTGGTTGCTACATCAGACACTGTTTTCTTGCCTGACTCCTTAGCCCTGCTCTCCGTAGCTTGTCCCTGATCCCTGCTTTCCTTACTTGTTTCTGTTTTCCTGCTTTGTTCCTGGCCAGTGCCCTTGTTCTCTGACTCTACCCCTTGGCTTGACTCACTTACTCCCGCTCTGACCAGTAAGACTGACTGCCCAAACCTTGGTGATGACACTTTGGTGCGTAAATCAGAGCCAAAGAGCTCTTTTCAAAATTTGGGCCTAAATGACCAGGATATGGCTAGCTGTCTTTGTCTGATCAGGATTCATGATGTCTGCCTTAGTATGGAAGAGGCAACTGCTTTAGAAATATAAGGAGAAGAAATAAAAGGATAGTCAGGTGAAAATACTGTGCACGTCTACAGTATCTTATATCGATGGATCTCACAACATTTCATAAACATTAAATCTCCCTCACATCAGTCCTATGGAGTAGGCATGTTTATTTTATTACTAGGCAAAGACAGACAGAGGGAGGTGAAGGGATTTCCACCAGGTGACACAAGCAGACTTTGTGATCCCTAGGATATGCTCTGCTCCACGTAGGGGATATGTTGTTGAGGAGGGCCATAGACCAACCCTCCTACTCATATGCATTTTTCTTGGGGTTCAAGGGCAGCACTGAAGAAAGCACATGCTAAATGTTTAGAAGAGGTGGAGCAAGGGTGGTGGGTGGATACACTGTCTCCATCATTCCTGGAGGCATTATGCTTGTTCCTGGTCTTCCTGGGCACCTCCATTTCCACCATTCACCTCGACATAGCTACAGCTCGCCCCTAATCCCAAGCCCACTGAAGACAATGAGAGTCTTTCCACTGACTTCTTTGGAGTGTGAATCAGGCCCTAAAGGCTGTTTGACAGTATATGCCTTCCATCAAAATATCAAAAGGGCTGAACAAATGTTAATGTTCCTTAGATTTGTGCATGTCTGTGCTCACGTGTCTAGGTGAGCAAATTATCCAGCCTACTCTCTGCTTCCTTGTCTCCTCCGTATCCTTGTGTTAAGAACAAGCAAACAAACAAAAACAGTCTCTCGTTTGGTTTGATTTCTTTCCCCCTAACATTATTAATTCATTCACAGTTCAACTTCTGAGTGATCCAATACAAGGATGCTCAACCTTTGATTCCAGCATTTGCCTAGTCCAGGCAGAGAAACAAGTTTCCAATGGGTATCTGTAAAGTTAATACAAATGATGTACAAAATTCCTGCCCACCAAAGGGATTTGCTTTTAAGCTCCTCTGAACCACAGTATCTGGAGGAAAGCTCTGGTGTTTAGAATTAATGATGTCTTGGGTTAACTTACACAGCTTGCAGCACTCTAGGTACTGTAGTTTGATGACTGTCACTGTTGGTTGGGTCAAGAATAGCAGCTTCAAACATAATCAGTGTGTTCCCTCGTTTTATCAGACTGGTGCAAGAGGTAGTCATTTTTTCCAGGGGACAGAATTAATAGGTGAATGTGCTGTGGGGATGGCACATGCTGCCTCCAGTTTAATTGCCGAATTAGAATCTTTTTAAACCCTTGGCACCAAGAAATGCGATTTCCCGATGCTTAGGACTAATGCAGTGTTAAATGCTGGGAAATCTTGACTGATAGTGCTAAGAGTTAATAGGGGAAGAAATGAGGGAGATAAATTCTACCTGAAGTGTTTAGCTGTGCGTATATTAAGTATCTGCATATATGTCTCTGTGTGTAATGTATATGTACAGAAAAGATATTAATAATATTTTTATGTGTTTAAAAGGATCAGCAAATCTCATTTTTTCACTAAATATTTCACCATTGCTACTGGTGGCCAAGATGGGAGGGCAGAGATTTATAGCCATTGTGCAGGAAACTGTATCAAATAAATAATGGGGGCCAAATTAAACACATTGATTAACTATCATTCACTATCCTGGAATCTCTTAATGACTAGGGTCTAATTTAAAAAAGACTTGAAGCAGGATTAAATTCCCTAGGAACCTGAATTGCTATTATTACAAATGTTCATTAGGTTACAGGGGAATTCAGCACAGATTAAAAAGGCACGTATGAATTAAGACTAGCTATTAAAGTTGGAGGGGTTTATCTTTATTAATGGCACTTTTCTTATTCAGACAGCCTAGTAACTGGTAGCTTTAAACCCTTCCAGGTTGTCTGTGTGTTCCATGGATTCATCAGTGTATTATCACAAAACTTATGAACCGCCTGCAATAACAATAGTTTGACTATCATGCTACATTTATTAATCCAGTATTAGAGCATGATTTAGAGAATTATTTAGGTGTATTTGAATGGGATGCACATAAAGTACAGAGTAGATTCTGCAGCCTTTTTGAACAGCAAGACTGGAGAGACAATGAGTTGGGAGAAAGTGAGAGGAGCAGAGAAACCTTTTGGCTTGTTTTAATTGGCTTAGACTCTCACAGATGTGCGCCTGGAGATCTGAACGTTGTTGTATGCAATGTTATTTTAGCCATGTTGGTCCCAGGATATTAGAAAGACAAGGTGAGTGATGTAATGTCCTCTATTGGACTGTTTTTTGTTGGAGAGCGAGAACAAAGAAGAGCTCTGTGTAAGCTCAAAAGTTTGTCTCTGTCACCAAAATAAGTTGTTTCAGAGTAGCAGCCGTGTTAGTTTGTATCCGCAAAAAGAACAGGAGTACTTGTGGCACCTTAGAGACTAACAAATTTATTAGAGCATAAGCTTTCGTGGACTACAGCCCACTTCTTTGGATGCATACAGAGTGGAATAAATATTGAGGAGATATATATACACACATACAGAGAGCATAAACAGGTGGGAGTTGTCTTACTCAATATTTATTCCACTCTGTATGCATCCAAAGAAGTGGGCTGTAGTCCACGAAAGCTTATGGTCTAATAAATTTGTTAGTCTCTAAGGTGCCACAAGTACTCCTGTTCTTTTT